>NC_134209.1:40848000-41150250 GCF_965140235.1 Caretta caretta | reverse complement strand
AAAAGTATTGTTCGTTTTTTCCAATTTTCACTCTACTTTTGTATCATTCAAATATATAAAAAATAACTTGTTTTCTTAGGAAAATATAATACTTTGCATGAGATATATGCATTATGATAATACAATTGTCTGTGCATATACAAAGTTGCCTGTTGAAGTAAGGCTATATTAGTCTAGAAGATACACACAATAAACAAACAGGCACGCACACAAGCTCTGAAGTGCGTGCATATCTAAACATACTGATGAATCTCAAGCCCACCATGCACACTTTTCAAGCTTTTAGCACATAACTATTTAAAGATTTAACACACGAAAACAGGAAGAAAACAAAGATCTGTATCATCTTCCATCCACCAAAATAGACCCTATTTGCCCAGAAAAATTACTAATAGTTTTTTGCACTGATTTTCACCTGTTTTTGTTGTTGTAGTAATAAAACACCGATAAATTCTTGGGAAAAATTAAATAAAAACCAAAACCAAAGGGCCATAAGTATAGGCTGCATCTAATCTCCACACAAGTTTGAGGAAATGGGGCTTGTGAGCAATTACAGGTTTTAGTTCCCAATGTCATTTGTTATCTGAACCCTACCGTTTGTGCTGAAAGTGGCTGGAAGTGAACCAACCCTTTCAGGTTCACTTGGAGCCTCAAGCACAATGAAGGAAACATCCTCTCGAGACTTAGGACAGAGCTGCCTTCAAAGAGAAAGGCAGTGCTTACCTTTTTTTGCTGTCATGAGCATATGTAAGTTGGGGAGTCAGACTTTTTCCCACAAAATGACTTTAGGACTGATCAAAAAAGTGGGCCAGTGGTTCCTCCAGGAAGCCTTCAATTCAACACTTCAATTCAGCAGAGAACTTAAATGTGTACTTCCGTGCTTTGCTGAATAGGGATACAATTCACCATGTGCTGCTACAAGTTAAGCTTGTACTTAAATGCCTTGCACACCAATGAGATGATCAGGCCCTGAGGACTTGGCACTGTTTCTAGCATCTTTTGAAAGCTGATTCTTCAAAACTATCTTTTTCATGGGTGACACACACTGCACAATTCTGTAGTACAACAAATATTGATATATGCACAAATTCAGAGCCTCAAACTAGAGTATAAATAAAGTCTCTAAATCATCACTGTTAGCAGTCTTTGTGCTTTCCATCTAATGGAATTTTTTTTAAAAAAATGTTGTGAATTATCAAAGTCTGGAAGACTGCATTGTCCATATATTTTTATTGGGACTTTACCTGGCATGATGGCAACATGTGAGCAAGAACAATTCCGACATGGCCCTGTGAAAAGCAAAAAAACATGAGTCACTTTTCAAACCCTATGCAGCTGACCCCCTTCACAATGATCCCCTTCAAGAGTGACAGAGTCTTTGTAAAGCAGCTCAGACTCCAAAGTTTGTACCTTTTCCCTATGTCATCCCCAAGAGCCACCCCCTCAAGCTCTCAGGGTGGCTATGTAGGCATCCTTCCCCAGTTAACCGACTTCTGTACTCTTTAAATAACTCAACTCAGTTCAAAGTCCCCATTGGGGTCTACACTGAGTCCAAATATACCCCCAAAATAAAGTCTATTCCTTCTCTCTGCTCCAGCCTTAGGCTGTCACTCAACGACCTTCACTCTCCTCAAGTCAGAGACCTCAGCATTCCTTCCTGGGGCTGGGTTCAGTTCAGTCTCTTTATTCCTTTATTCCTTGCAGCACTCACCTGAAGCTGCTTTCTACAGCTATTTGAGCAGCCCAGGCTTTTGTGCTGTTGCTCAGCCAGCTCCTCTCTCTAGGAGCACACTTTCCAGGCTCCTTTCTCTGGTGAACTTGCCTACTGAGCTCTCATGGGAGCTCCTCTCCTCAGGAGCTTCCAGCCTCTAGCATCCACCTTAACAGGACCCTGGTAATTTTTTATCAGGTTTGTTAACTAATTAGCTGCCAGACAGCTGCCTAGCAATTTAATTATTTGCAGGTCGGTCTGAACTGGCTTGTTCTCCCTTACAGGCGCCTGTCACAGGTAGGCTGGTCCCTGACTCCCCTGAAAGTTCCATCCTCCATGAGACTCTGTTTTGTAGTCATGTCCTACTGGATTTGTAAAAGATTTAAAAAAAAAAAGTTGTATTTTATACAGAGAACATATATTACCCCTCCACTACAAAAATCCACAATCACATCTCCGGGTTTAGATAATTTTGTCACCATGGACACCAGATTGTTCAATTGCTGCTGTTTCCTCAGAGCACGATCACTGGACATCTTTCCTGAGGATGACGACAAAGGAAATAAATTAATTTATTTGACTAATGTTTTGACTAATTTTTAATAACTATTCCACAATATTTCTAACTTTCTAAATAGTTATAAGAAAACTATCGTGGAAATCCTAACAATTAATTATGAGATTTTCAAAGATGTCTAGACAATTTAGACAACAAATCACATTTGGCAGATTTAAAAATCTTGGCCTAAATATTTTAAAATTGTTCAACGTATTTCTTTAGCACATTATGGAACTACGTATTCATGTTGTTCCTGTTAAGGCACCCAGATGGCTTTGTGCACCAACAATTACAAACTGAAGTGAATTGTTATTATATAGTAATCAAACCCTCCAACTCTACCTTAAAGCGTATTTTTACCCAGTTACGCAGACGCAGAAACTGAGCTTTGACTCAGATCAGAGATTTTACAGGATAAAATCACGCATGGTCTTTAAGCACCTTGTCTTAGATTGTGATGCTCTCACTCATGTTGAGTACCACCTTACACTACAAGTAGTAGACATTTATTTAAATGTCTCTATTTGTAGAATAAGATGTTACTCGTAGCTGTCTGTAGAACAACTGGAATGTCCTACCTCCATACAAAAGAAAACTAAAACCTCGCTTCTTTCAACAGTACTTGATAAAGGCCATGATATAGCTTCTTGAGATGGAATGAATTTGTTTGGCTAACATTTATATATTCCAGACATGCTCTTTGTATCAGTGAAACTAATGAAGTGTTGAGGGACCTTATTATTTGTTCAGATAAAGAAAACGTCCATAACATCCCTTTTCTTTGCTCAAAAATATTCAGAGCCGTAGACATTTCTAGTAGTGAAAGTGTCATTCATAAGCTAATCTTTGAGGTAAGAAGAAAAAGTACATAGACAACTCTTCCTTCTTTTTTCTTCTCATTAAATTTTCATGCACATCACATCACGTTTGTTCTACATCCTCAGAAATATAAATACAGGGCCTTCTTTGAGCTTTGCATTATGGTTGTGTGCGCTAGATATTGCTTATGAACTGCAGGCTCTGTTTGGATTTGAACCACTGAACAGATCTGTCTCTATTTTTCTGCAATATTCCTTGCTTGTCTAGTCTACAAAAAATAAGCTTCTTCTCAGAATTAAGGGAATAAAGTTTTAGGGTTATCTTACTACAAGAGCAAAGTATCAAATAATGACTTCTAGCATGTTTCTAAAGAAAATGTAAGCTTCCTGATCACTGCATCCACAGGAGTATCTTTCCCCTACCAAATTGGGGCAATGCCTTTGTAATTAAATGATCCAACTTTAAGGCCAGATTGTGATATCTTTTCTCATGGTAAGTAAAGTCAATGGATCTACTTGTGGTAAAAGAGTATCATAATCTAGTTCTTATTTTTCAACTAAAATATAAAAGATCGACTTCTTACAGTATCACATTCTATGCCATTTATGCAAAAAAACCAGAAAAAAGCTGTAGAAGATGCTACAATAAGCAATAATATTGAGATGCTTACAGTATTCATCTATGCTAAATAAAATATTCTGTGTTAAAAGTATTCTTTCAGAGTTTATAAATAACTTGAAGCAGCCTAGAAAGGAAAAGAAGAGTTCAAAAATTACTTACTGAAGTAGAGAAAGTAGTATTTTGAGAACTGTGACTAATTTCAAAAAGTTGAATGTTTATTTCTTTTTTTGGTCTGGTACTGAAACTCCAAAACACACTAATGAAAGAAAATGGCTTTACGATCCATTCCTGTCTTGGCTAGAACCAATTTTCTTGGTTTTCCAAAACAATCAATCTGAGAAAGTGCTGCTTTTGATGAAAGGTCCTCAAGTAGTCCCCTGGCATGTAACTTACCCTCCTTGGGTAATTTTCTGTTTCCCAGCCTGGCTTCCCAGAAAGTTAAATATAAACCATTTTTATTGTCATTCAGGCACTGTCCTTGATTTCCTGCAGAGCACGGGCCTTACTTTCAAAGTTAAGAAATTTTTTTTTTTTTAAAAAACAAGCACTTTTGCTCCAAAGTCAGAAAAATGCAAAGAAATTCTGCACATTCTGATCAAAAGTGGTAGCTCCAATTTGTAACACGAGAACTAGTGCCAGGCATAACATTTCATCCAACAATCTGGGCATTTGATTACATTTTTTTCATTTTTTTTTTTTGCCTAAAACAATAAATCACCTTACAAATTTAATTTAATTGTGCATAGAAAAAGATAAGAAAACATAAATTACACTTCTGCGTTAGGAACATATTGTTGTGCTTTTTAAAATCATTCTTATGTGACATCATACCTCAATGACGTATTCTAACATTTGGCACTTCTTGATAGGAAGTCAAAAGGTAAAAACACAAACTCCAAAAATATATTAAAGAATATTTTTTCCCATTTCTGTGAGTGCCAGATATTGGGACTAAATGACAAGGGATGATGGATCACTTGATAATTGCCCTGTTCTGTTCATTCCCTTTGAAGCACCTGGCATTAACCATTGTCAGAAGAAAGGATACTAGGCTAGATGAACCTATGGTCTGACCCAGTATGGCTGTTCTTATGTTGTTATGTAACAAAGAAAGACTCAACTACACTTTCTAAAAGTGATCATGAACAACACACACACGACTTTCCTTTTAGGATTCAAAACCCAAACTCCAGACACAACAGGTCTTTTTTCCTATTTTGACCTTGCTAGTTGAACTGTTGATACAAAAATCCAGAAAACTATGGTTTAACCTGTATAGAATGTTAAAATGGTTGCCTAGTGAAATACCAGTCTTTCCCTGAGTACAACAGACAATTAATTGAACTAAATCATGCATGCCTAAATACTCCTATTCATCTATTCTTTATTAGTCTTCATAGACACTAGAAGTAAGCAATGTATATGTTTCTTAGAGCCCAATAAGACAGTCTCCTGACACGTTTTTCTTTGAAGTTTACTCCTACACAGTAAAACCTTCTTCAAGAATGTGACCTTTTCTCACAGTACATTGCAACACCAAAGTAAAACATTTTTCTCTTTTGTAAAACTCTGCTGACAGACTGCCATACATGCCCAGCAGGCTCTATTTTTCTTTTTCATTTGTGGTCACAACAAAAATAATTCTTTTGGATTCATAAGCTGAACATTGTTATTAATCCAGATCCTGTGATTAGGAATATAAAAGTCTTCACAGCCTTAAAGGGCCTCTTGGTTTGGCCCAGAGAATTAGTACATTTTAGCATGCTGGAAAACTTACAATTTGACATTACCTTTTTTGCAACATTTGAGGCCATGTAAAAAGTCACTCAGTGCCCCAAAAATATTTTCAGATTTTCCCATACATACTCTGGTTCAGTATCACTTGTTTTCTTGAGTAGGCAAATTTCACTAATTATATGTTTGAGAGCTTAACTCTCTTTAATTTTAATTTTGAAATCATTTTCACTGAATGACATACTATACATGCAGTGTTGCTGCTCTCACAATTTTACCTCAAGTCTCAGAACAGCTTCTGGACTCATGTGATTACAGCTTGGAGAAAAGCTTGAAAACATGACTCCAGTGTATCCTAAAGTCTCAGAAACCAGAAAGCAAATAAAAAGAACCCCAAATTTACATATTTATAAGTGGCATGATTTTTTGAAGCCCAACTCATGATTTTTTGACACTTGATACTGGTAACACTGTACTTCTAATTATTCTCTAACACACAACCGTGCCTCTTTCACCTTGAAGATTTTACCTCACAACAATTGAAGTCATGGCTACCCATGCCTGTCAGTAGTTTCTACAAACACATCATTTGTCATTTCAAGCCACATCCACAATTCAATACCCCTTACAGTAATTTCCATGCAATAATTAAATAAAGCATCATTCATTCAGCGATTTTGCCAGGTAGCTGATGAAAACTGACAGCCCTGCTGACATTTAGCTGTAAATAAATATGCTTCCTGCTCAGAAGAAATACCAGTTTAACAGAGTGTTCAGCTAACTTCAACAATTAAAGAAAGTCCATCTATCAATTACCTAAATGCAGCAAGAAGAATGTCCTTGCTATGATTTTTTGAGTAGATTTGGTGCTAAGTATGTATTACTCATGCACATATTCTTCCTTTGACTGCAATGAACTCCATATCCAGTATACATAAATTTGCAGAAGTAGTGTGAGAGGCATCTATTAATTTGTTTTCCTATTTACACAAAAACACTTTCTTTGGTATAGTTATAAAAAAGGAGGCAAAAAAGTACATTAAGCTGCACTTATTTAGAAACATTTACACTTTCTTCCTGATAAAAATGCTGGCTACGGTGATAATACAGCAGAGTGTGCAACAATTGCATGTGTTATACATCTGTCTGTGCTCATATACCCAGAGATGGGGGAAGAAGGTGAGTATCCATGTCAAAAGGTTGGCAGCATGCACTGTCTGGATTTTAATTTAAGTATCTACCACTTGATACAACAACCTAGCCCATTCCAAAAGCAAAAAATCTGTCCTTTAGAAGTATTTTATGAGCCTAAGGGTTAAGCCATTTCTGGATCCACAGAGTGGGTGAGAGTCCATCAGAGGCAGACAAATGACCTCAACCTGCCATTTACCTTCTGGGACAGTGCAGCTCTGTACTGACCCCCAATGCAGGGCTGTGCCTAAAAGGCACAGCATAGTCCTTAATGATTTTGGTAGTATGTTGCTTTTCTTATGTGTAATTATATTACTGTTGTATTGCTTTATGAGATATATCTTGATTTGAGTAAGGCTTTTGATATAGTCCACATGATACTCTCATAAGCAAACTAGGGAAATGTGGTCTAGATGAAATTACTATAAGGTGGGTGCACAACTGGTTGAAACATTATACTCAAAGAGTAGTAGTTCATTGTCAAACCGGGAAGGTGTATCTACTCAGGTTCCTCGGAGGTCAGTGCTGGGTTTGGTACTATTTTATGTTTTCATTAATGACTTGGATAATGGAGTGGAGAGCTGGGAGGGGTTGCAAGCACTTTGGACACAGGATCAGAATTCAAAACAACCCTGACAAAGTTGGAGAATTGGCCTGAATTCTATAAGATGAAATTCAATAACAGGTATAAAGCACTTCACTTAAGAAGGAAAAATCAAATGCACAACTACAAAAACAGGAATAACTGGCTAGGCAGCAGTACTGCTGTAAAGGATCTTGGGGTTATAATGGATCAGAAATTGAGGATGAGTCAACAATGTGATGCAGTTGCAAAAAAGTCTAATATTCTGGGGTGTAAAAAACATGGGAGGTAATTTTCCTGCCCTACTCAGCACTGGTGAGGCCTCCCCTGGAGTTCTGTAACCCATTCTGGGTTCCACAGAAAAGGAAAGCTGTGGACAAATTGGAGATTCCAAAGGAGAGCAAGAAAAATGCTAACAGGTTTAGAAAACCTGACCGCTGAGGAAAGGTTAAAAAAAAGGGGCATGTTTAGTCTTGAGACGCCTGAGGGGGATCTGATAACAGTCTTCAAATATGTTAAGGGCTGTTATAAAGAGGACAAGGATCAAGGTAGGACAAGAAGTAATGGGATTTATCTGCAGCAAGGAAGATTTAGATTAGATATTAGGAAAAACTTTGTAACTATAAGCTTAGTTCATCCCTTCAGGTTTTTAAGAACAGGCTGAACACACACATCTGTCAGGGATAGTCCAGGTTTACTTGGTCCTGCTCACTGCTGGGGGCTGGACTTGATGACGTCTCAATGTCCCTTCTAGTCCTTCATTTCTATGAGTCTATGATTCATCCCTGGCTGTCCATGTTGGTGACGTATTAAAAAGGAGAGCTCTGCAAGCATGTCCCTTATTAGTATCAGATTACATATTTTGAAATTTGTAACAACTCTCTTACTCACATGAGTAACTGCTCACCACAGTGAGTAAAAGGTTCACAGATTACCCTGTATTGAGGGAATCAAATGGAGAGTTTGGAATGGGACATATGGGTGATTATATGATCGGAGAAGCTTACACTGATGTATGAAGTGATGTTACTAGCCAGCAAGATACCTGTCTCTTGACCTTGAGAAACATCTACCTCTTTGTTGCTAAAGGAATGATACCATAGGAAGGAAAGAAAAAGAAAATCAAAAAACATTTGAAAACTGTGCATTTCTCAGTCACGTCCAGACCTTGAAGTCTGACACACATCAGTGCTAAAAACAATTCGGTTTGACACTTTTAATGTAATTTTAGAGGCCTATAAAGATACAAAATAGACTGGAAAAATACAAGAGGAAAAGCTTATATCTGGACCAAATGTCCAGGATCAGAAAAAGTTACAAATTCTGCTGAGCTTGGCAGTAGTACGAATATCCCAGAACAGGACAGGAATATAGTGTAACTTTGGAACTACACAAGTTCATACTGATAAAAGTCAAAGCCAGACACAAATTACCAAAAAAGGCTTTACTGATTGCAGTGTGGGCTTGCCTTTAACAATCTATAAAATTAACTTGTGAAATAGATGAATTTTCAGAATATTCCTCCTAGCATGCTAAATGGAAGCAATTCTAATCCTACAGAGCTTTTTTGCACTAACGTAATAATTTATCAAACATTTTCATGGGTAACACTGGATGCAGGATATAAAAAAAAAAAATCACACCTATATTTTTGGAGGGGTAAATATCAGGATTGCCCACAAAAAATAGCATTTTATACAGCCCCAAAACAAATACTTCCCTGGCCAAACTTCCTAGTGAAAAAGAGCATTTGTATTACAATAAAACATACCATGAAGCTTTGGTATTTGCTTTTCCCCTTGCTACTCCTTGTTGCTAGCTCCTTTCAGGGAATTTTCTGATTCAGCTTCCTTTACACTACATATACTGAAGAAGGAGGTATCGGTGGACTACGGCAAAGAAGTGCTTAGCATTAGCTAGCAACTTGCTTGCAAATCCATTGTAAAACTCCCATTGATTTTAACAGGAGCAGAGTTAGGCTAATGCTTGCCACCCTAACTGTTTAAACAAGTTAAATCTTTCATTTTTCAACATTGGAGTTTCAACAGATCAATGGTGCCATAAAACATTGTTTGGATTGTTTTATTACAATGATGGTCAAAGTGGAAAATAAGTGAATAAATAAAAATAGTAATATTCACTGAGAGACTTTACTTTTATTATTCTTCTGCCTCTCATCATATACTCTCGGAGCAAAAACATTATACAGAAAGGAGAAGTCATTTTTGTATAAAAGGGAGATAATTTTACTTACATCCAGAAACATAAAATAAACACGATCTTCCAAAATATCTACCAATGTTTTGCCATTTTATAAAATGAACTCCATACTACAATATGCCTTTTTCATGCAGACAGAAAATTATGTTATGAATAAAAGTATCAATTTGCCTTCTAGGAAATACTTTTTCTTAATATAAGTAAATTGTTGGATTGAAGTACCCAGTCACTGACAGAATGATCCAAAAAGCTCTGAAGAACGCTTTTTCTGAATAGCAGTTTATTATGCACGGTGAAACTAAAAAGCTCTGAAGTCCTGAAAGGACAGAGGGCTTGTCTATACCATGGGGTAATGAGCTCTATGGGGATATCATTTCTAAAGTGCACTAACATGCATTAATTGATCCGTGTAGGCCCTGTTGGTGTGGACTACAAGTTCCCTAGTTCGCTTTAACATAGTACTGTTTCAAACAGCACTACAGTAAAGTGCACCAGCAGTGTCTACATGGACCAATTAACATGCAACAGATAAGTGTGCTTTAGAAATCACACCCCCATAGAGCACATTATCCCAACATGTAGACAAGTCCTTATCTGTCAGTAACAGAACAAAAGTCAATGCCTACTTCTTCTGAAACCTCTTGATTTCTTGCTCTCTATCACACACACACACTTTTCTCCAGCTTTAAACACTCCTAAAAGTCCCCCACTAAATGGAGAGAAGACAGTAACATGTGAATCTCCTTTAGACTGGCTTGACAATCGAAATTGTTTGGCTTCTTTTAGTTTTTGCTCACTGGACACCTTCCATGGTCATTGTGTGTCTAAGCCTTCACCACCTCATAAAAGTGAAATAGATACTTAGAGGAAAAACCCCGTGTTCTATACAAACCCAGCATTCTATACAACATCAACAGAAAGGCCAGCACTTGTTGCCAGCTGTCTCATTAGACATAAAGGTAGATGCCTGCCTAGTAGATACACACCAACTAGAATGCTTAGGCCCTGATTCTGCAAACACCTGAGTAACTTTACACACTTAAATATTCCCATTGACTTCTACAGAACTATTAATGTACATAAAGTGACTTGTGCACAAATGTTTGTTGGATCAGGGCCTTAGACTGCACACATTTAAATTTGTTTCAACATCACAAACAAGAAATGCAACAGAGGACTTAACACATCTTGCTGGAAAACATATAACATGCACTGTCAAAAAGTTAAGCTAGAGGAAAAACCTTAAAGCATGTAGTGTTATAGTATTTGTTTATTATTATTTTTTACAGTCAAACTAAGTAATATTTTTAGACAACCAAGAGGAAAAACAAACTACAAATCATGATTTTTGAATAAGTGGGTCAATAATCAAAAGGTCAAGAGGGACAACTGAACAACATGAGAATTTTTTCTAATTTTTAAACTTACTTGTCATTCCTTTTGATCCTGTTAGTCAACCTGATCTCTGTTAAGCTAAGCTTTGTAAAATGGTTCATCATTTCAGGCATAAAAAATTAACCTTGTCTCATGTATACCTTTTTCATGATTTCCTGAAACGCCCAAGCAGCTATTAAACTGCCCTTAAACAACCCAAACAGGAACTTGGGCAGATTCTTTTTATAATTTAACTGTATTAGAGGAACTTATTTGGACAAAAAACAAACCAAATCAATCTATAAAGAAACAAGTACCAGTGGGAGCCATTAAAGAGGCATGAAGACTTCTGCTAAGCTTCCACAAAATTAAATGTAGCTAATTCATGCTTGTAAAAATTTTTTTCTCAAATTGACATCTTCATGTTTCCCGAAAGACATCTGTTTAACAGCTGACAAGAAGCAAACTAAACAAAACATGCTGCTAACATTCATTTTAGATTTTGCTCTCACTGCAGCACTTTTTATCCTCTGTAGTTTTTGGTCTATACTTCAACTGATTATGAAGAATCCTAACTGAGAAAAGTCAGTGAGTATTATCCCCACTAGCATGTACCTGTGAAAAAGTCACAGGTTAGTGGGCCTGTGACATTACATGTACAATATTGTCAATCGCAAAGTTTCAAAAATTGTAAGTCAGGGCACACTGGAAATCATGAGATTGGTCTAAAACTCCTCAGATTTTATAACAACTATTGGCATCTTTTTGTCTGCTTCCTGATCCATTGAAGTTCATATTTTCAAACTTTTCTCCACAACCATGAGGACTAGGAATTGACTGTTTTAAAACGAAAGCTGAACATTTCATATAATCATGTGACTCCTTCTTCATCCCTTCTCTTTCTCCTTCCTTCTCTCGATTCTCTTCTCTCTCCATCTTCATCTCTCCTACCGTCTCTTCTTCAGAGCTCCATGAGCTGCAGCCACCAGAAGGCAACATAGTCAGACATCTTCAGCAATTGACAGTGTTTGTGAGGAGAAAAAGACACACATGAACCTATACATTATATTTTACAGAGGCTAAACTGAGCCAGAGTTTAAATGGCTCGCTCAGCGAATTGTTATCAGAGCTGGAATTTAGATCTCAGAAAGCTTAATTCTGATCTCACAACAACTTTTCGCCAATCTAACACCACTGACAACAATTACTTTTGATTTACATCAGTGTAAATGAGATCAAAATGAGACCAAGTGATCCTGGCTTCCAGTCTCAAACTGTATTCAAGAACATATCCCTCCCTCTTTTTATTCAGTCAGTGTTTCGTAGAATCATAGAATATGAGGGTTGGAAGGGACCTCAGGAGGTCATCTAGTCCAACCCCCTGCTCAAAGCAGGACCAATCCCCAATTAAATCAAGTTTATATGGGCTTACAGTGTAGGTGTTAAAAATTATCAGTCCTATAATGCCCAACCTTTCAGATAGAGAAGTTACACTAAATTAAACTCTCTGAGTTACACCTTATGCTAGTTCCAATCTTATAATCCCTTTATAACTCATTTTATTAGACTTTGGAAAGGGCATGTTGTTTGATTTTGGTATTAGCTTTTAAGCAGCTTAAGCTCCAGTCAACTAAAGAAGTTTACTTTTTAAGAGAAAACCCTTATAAACTATCAGAACATGATTTACCCCTTTCAAAAAACCAAAAACAACGCCCCCATTAACCCTTAATATTAAGAGCAATTAAAAAAAAACCCTATTTTTTGGAAATAATACTAAGGGAAAATATTCCAGTAAAGGATTGCCAAAATTTTTCCATTCAAGTTAAAATAAACTAAGACTCTTAGCTTAAACAAGTAAGCAAAATTGATCTGCATTAGTTTATTAAATAAGAATGCAAACAGTACTGAACAAATCTACATAGCTCTTCAACCAATTTAATTTACTTGTTTTATGAAACATGTTGCTGTTAGGGAGAAGATTAAAAACAGTAGCATAGAGCATACACTGTAAGACTTGTTCTTACGTATAGGTGAAATTCACTCCTGTGCAGAGAGAGAGCACAAGGCCTGTATACCACTTTAGTCCCACTAAATGGGACTTAAATGAGGCACAGACATCATGCTGGCCTTCTGCATTGAGGTGTATTTTATTACAGTGTAAAGCAAAACATTAACCAATGCACTTTACTGTAACACTGCAGCTTTATGTTAGCTTACTTATATTCCAACACTTTAAATGTTATTTTTAAATACTGATTTTATTAAATGACTTACTTGGGTATTTTAATGCATTAGCTTTTTAGCCAATGGAGACCTATATATTTATTATTATTTAGATTGCATCTGGCGATAGTTTGAAAAATAATCATCTTCCGAATCTTTAGATGAAATGGCTTTTCCACATTAGAAAATTTTTACTTAAAATTTCCCACGGTTGCTATGATCAATTCACTTGCACCAATGGTGGTAATAGCAGGAGTTATAGTACACAAGGCACCTGCCTCATCTGCCATTTTAAGATAGACTGAACATGGTTAGAAAATGAACCAGTGCTTTAACACTGGCAGCTGCTTGGAGCCCTGTATACACTAGCCCTGCCATAGTTGCTATCACTAGCAAAGCTGAACCCAATGTAGCAAAACAGCATTTGGTATCTGAACAGATTGTAGCAAAAATTTTCTAGCATGGACATAGCCTATAAGAAACAATGCTTCATACAGATATTATTTCAGTTTTACAGATATGTAAAGAGAGACTTGCCAGGAACAGAACTCAGATATTTTCATACCATCTGCTGATCTAACTACTAGAGTGTTTATCATTACTGAATATTAAATATATTTAAATATGTATTTTTGTGTAACAATTTAAGCATTCATGTATCTACAAGACAGTACCTAAGCACGTAATTTAGTATTCTGTATCTCCTTTCCTTTTGTTTTCTCTTTTTATTTTTCCCTTCCATTATATAAATTTGAATCTCTCTTCCTCATTTTGTCCTTGTCTGTCTTCTCTTCCATTTTCTTTTTCATCCCTCCCTTTCCTCTCCTGTCTTCATAGTTTCTCAGTATCATCGTCTTATTCCTATCAGTTTCTGTTCCTCATTCCTAATCTCTCTTCTGTGCCACATTCTGTCACTTCTCTTCCCCAGACCCATAATCTCACTACTTTTTGGTAACCAGTGCTCCTACTCTTTCCTTTTGCTTCTAATCTTGCCAATCCACCCTCCATTTATGATGATTTAGCAAAGGTGCTTGAGTCAAGAGATAAAAGGGAAAAAAGGAAAATCAACACAAACAAGAAAAAAGACTCAAAGGGGAGAAACAAAACCTTAATCTAGGTTGAAAGTAAAATGTAGTCCTCAGTAATAATGAAAGAAATAAAGCATATCGCATGAAAAGATGAAACAGAAGCCCACGCAGTACACCTTCACATAAGATAAGAAAAGCCATATGCAATGAGAAACGTCATCTCACCAGTACTGGATGAAAGGTCTGAAAGATACCTTACAATCCTACAGTCATCCACTGAGTCTCACCACACATTTAACATACAAATCACTTTAATAGGTTTTTTTGTTGTTTTTGCTCAAACAGACTCTCACCATTTTGAATTCTCCTCAGCAGAGAGCACCGAAGAGTTTGGGAGACAGAAGAAAAGGTGGGTGTGGAACAGTTACCCTATTTGCAGCTATAACGGCATGAAAAATCTTGGATAGTGACAGAGAATCTTCAGTCACTACCAAATGAAAACTCAGTGTGTGAAGTGTTGTTGAAGTGTTGTGAAGTGTGTGAAGTGTTGTTGCTAATAACATCAGCCACACTATCAGAGGCTCGTTCACCTGCACATCCACCAATGTGATATATGCCATCATGTGCCAGCAATGCCCCTCTGCCATGTACATTGGTCAAACTGGACAGTCTCTACGTAAAAGAATAAATGGACACAAATCAGATGTCAAGAATTAGAACATTCATAAACCAGTCGGAGAACACTTCAATCTCTCTGGTCACGCAATCACAGACATGAAGGTCGCTATCTTACAACAAAAAAACTTCAAATCCAGACTCCAGCGAGAAACTGCTGAATTGGAATTCATTTGCAAATTGGATACTATTAATTTAGGCTTAAATAGAGACTGGGAGTGGCTAAGTCATTATGCAAGGTAGCCTGTTTCCTCTTGTTTTTTCCTACCCCCCGCCCCCCGCCCCAGATGTTCTGGTTTAACTTGGATCTAAACTTGGAGAGTGGTCAGTTTGGATGAGCTATTACCAGCAGGAGAGTGAGTTTGTGTGTATGGGGGTGGGGGTGATGTGAGAAAACCTGGATTTGTGCAGGAAATAGCCCGACTTGATTATGTAAAGAGTTGTCACTTTGGATGGGCTAGCACCAGCAGGAGAGTGAATTTGTGTGGGGGGGTGGAGGGTGAGAAAACCTGGATTTGTGCTGGAAATGGCCCACCTGATGATCACTTTAGATAAGCTATTACCAGCAGGACAGTGGGGTGGGAGGAGGTATTGTTTCATATTCTCTGTGTATATATAAAGTCTGCTGCAGTTTCCACGGTATGCATCCGATGAAGTGAGCTGTAGCTCACGAAAGCTCATGCTCAAATAAATTGGTTAGTCTCTAAGGTGCCACAAGTACTCCTTTTCTTTACATTTTTTGTCCAGTTTGAAAGAAAAAATACTGTAAACACCTAATAAAAGCTAGGAATGTTTTCTAAGTGGTTTTAAACAACACCACTGAGCTTTGACAAGTGCTTTGTGATCCTATGACTTCTAACAGCAGAATCTGTTTTCTCTTGTGCCACCTACTCCTACTGTAAAAGCAGGCCTTCAGTATTAAAGCTTGAATCACCTCCGGGATTGTATCCTGAAATAAATCAGTTTGTATCACAAAAAGTATGCATCAAAGACTGAATAAAAGTGTGTTTTTGATTTGTACTTTTCTTTTCCTCACCCTTACTTAGGCCTGTGTTTTCTGACTCTCCTTCATATTACGAAAGGGATGCTGAATGTGTAAGAAGGGCCAATACCAAGTGAGATGGCAGAGTGTCATTTGGGTATAATTAAGTTCTTAAATTCAGCTACTGAATGCTGGACATATACTTTTTCATATTGTTTACCATGGTTACCTGGTATTCCTCAGATATTTTAGTTTCTCTGTGAGTATCCAGGTTGGGTCAGAATCAACATTTTAATACCTATCCATTTTAATATTTATCTTAAGAACTTTTTGAATAATATCTCTCTGTCTTGACTCTTCTGATCCAAGGGTTTGCCAAACCACTTGGTACACAGCTTCCCTGCAAGAATGCTCAGAGGCCTTAATACATTAACATTTATTCAGAAAGATAACCTGTAAATATCTCTGCTGCATTTATATTTGCCATTAATACAGTAATTATCCATATGAATAGAATCAAGACATTTGGGGGGTTCATTTATTCAGCCTTCCCCCTCCCCACATTAGTTTTTTCATTGTCTTCAGTTTGCATATATTACACCTGCACATCTGATACACCACACTCAGAACCAGATAAAGCATACTAATAATTCAAAAACCACAAATGATTAGAATCTATTTGACAACAAACTAGTGCAAGAAACTTAAAACAAATATTTCCTTGTTCTGTTTAAATACATTGCAAAACCAAAGTAATATATGATTAAACTACAGTTCCGTGTACTATGTGTCAATTGATGCTTTCCAGTGTCTCTTGGCTCATACACATTGTCTCATTGTGCATCCTTCAAAGGAAAGGCTGTGAAACAAGACAATTCTTTCACACAAAGGAAGCAAGAGGTGATTTTACTGATTAGCCACAAACCAACCAATGTGTGAAAACTAAATATTTTATGCCATTCCTTTTTCAGAAAAGCGTATTTTTTTTAAACATGTAAAATTTTCAAATAGTAGCTTTGTTTTATTTTTTAAAATTATATGTGCCGTACTCCAGACAGGGGGAAAATACCTCATATCCATAACATAGATTATGCAGGTTTCAGAGGAACAGCCGTGTTAGTCTGTATTCGCAAAAAGAAAAGGAGTACTTGTGGCACCTTAGAGACTAACCAATTTATTTGAGCATGAGCTTTCGTGAGCCACAGCTCACTTCATCAGATTATGCAGAGTATGCTATCCCTGATTTATTTAAAAAAAATCACAATTAGCTATTCTTTAAGAAAATTTTAGTATAAGCATAAAGAGCCAATTAAATAGGGAGAAACTTTGTGTATATCATTTCTGAATGGTGCATGAAGATAACAGTGGTATTTCTGATATTTCTGGTATTGTTACACAGGATTAATACTGATTAAAAATACTTTCAAAGAAGCTAATTGTATTTGGGAAACACATAGACAAACACATTTTTTTTTTTTTTTTACATAAAAGCAAAGAAGAGTCATCCTTATTGATATAAATTTAACAGATTTTCAAAAGAACATAACTCATAGCTCACACAAATTTCCACAGGTTAGCTAATCCTGTTAAAATCCAAAATAAAGACAAAAATCAGCCCAAGTTTCCAAGACTGAGTTTATACAATTATAATTTAATAGGTACTCCCTGCCTAGCTAACAGCTAATCCAACTTCAAAAAGATTATAGCTCTCTTGCATTGCACAGCTTTTTTCAGGGTGGGCCTTTGCATTACTTTTAGACAATTTATGAAAACAAAGTGTCAAGAAATCCATAAATCTCTTTATTGGCCTTTGAAATAGAGACAAGGGTCTGGATGGAAATAAAAACTGTGTGCTCTGCTGCAAATGTGGACACCTACCCAGTTCTGTACTCAAATCCTCTTAACTTCACATTTAAAAACTGAAGGAAGAATGGAAAGACTTGGACAGTTTGGTCCTCATATAGCAAGCTTTTCCAAATAAAAGCTGGCTGATGAACAATGTAGCAATTCTTTACGTGTCCATTTTCATGCTAGTTACGGATGTCCCTAACTGCACCATTTCTACCTGTGGCTAAAATGTAACTAATTTCCATAAATTGCCGCAAATGCAATATACTTAATAAAACCGCATTGTGAACAGATTGCGCTCGTGCTCCACAAACTCCACTGGCTGCCCATCCACTTCCAGATTGAATTAAAAGGCCTGGTCTGCACCTAGAAGGTCCATAAAGCACAAGGCTATCTCAAAGTCTATTATCCCACAAAGACAGCTATGGGATGATGCAACTAAACTGATCTATGACAAGACTCTTTGGTCAATAGGGCAGGCTATTTTCAAGAGGCAGGAGCCTAGCTATGGAACACTTTACCACAGATCATCAGACTAAACCTAATCCTGACCATGTTTGGGTCTAAATGCAAACTTACCTTTTTGAGGGGGACCAGCTTCTCTCAGGACCAAACAACAACAGGGAGTATGGATGGAAGTAGAAGAAGGTGGAATGGTAAGAAGAAACATCCCAAGAGGAATAGTTGATTTCCCTGACTGGTTTTATGAAGGCCCACTCTTTCAGTTATAAGCTAGGGACGCATCAACTAGAAGTAACGGAGGAGGAAAAGGACCTTGGAGTATTGGTTGATCATAGGATGACTATGAGCTGCCAATGTGATATGGCTGTGAAAAAAGCTAATGTCATCTTGGGATGCATCAGGAGAGGTATTTCCAGTAGGGATAAGGAGGTTTTAGTACCATTATATAAGGCACTGGTGAGACCTCACCTGGAATACTGTGTGCAGTTCTGGTCTCCCATGTTTAAGAAGGATGAATTCAAACTGGAACAGGTACAGAGAAGGGCTACTGGGATGATCCGAGGAATGGAAAACTTGTCTTATGAAAGGAGACTCAGGGAGCTTGGCTTGTTTAGCCTAACTAAAAGAAGGTTGAGGGGAGATATGATTGCTCTCTATAAATATATCAGAGGGATAAATACCAGAGAGGGAGAGGAATTATTTAAACTCAGTACCAATGTGGACACAAGAACAAATGGATATAAACTGGCCACTAGGAAATTTAGATTAGAAATTAGACGAAGGTTTCTAACCATCAGAGGAGTGAAGTTTTGGAATAGCCTTCCGAGGGAAGTAGTGGGGGCAAAAGATCTATCTTGCTTTAAGATTAAACTCGATAAGTTTATGGAGGAGATGGTATGATGGGATAACATGGTTTTGGTAATTAAATATTCATGGTAAATAGGCCCAATGGCCTGTGATGGGTTTTTAGATGGGGTAAGATCCAAGTTACCCGGGAAAGAATTTTCTGTAGTATCTGGCTGATGAATCTTGCCCATATGCTCAGGGTTTAGCTGATCGCCATATTTGGGGTCGGGAAGGAATTTTCCTCCAGGGCAGATTGGAAGGCCCTGGAGGTTTTTCGCCTTCCTCTGTAGCATGGGGCACGGGTCACTTGCTGGAGGATTCTCTGCTCCTTGAGGTCTTCAAACTACAATTTGAGGACTTCAAAGCACAGATATAGGTGTGAGGTCTTTTTTAGGAGTGGTGGGTGAAATTCTGTGGCCTGCATTGTGCAGGAGGTCAGACTAGATGATCATAATGGTCCCTTCTGGCCTAAATATCTATGAATCTATGAATCTATGAATCTGGTTATGTTGTAATTTTGTTTTGTGGGAACCTTTCGTTTTACCAGCTGTTGACTCTTCTAATAGGTCTTATATGAAGTATATATTTATGGACCATCTGCTCAATATCCTTCTTTGTTGGAACCCATTGCCTATTTCAACAGCAAGAGATAATTAACTCAAGTAACTTAACAAAGAGGTTTGGCCCTCACTTACCAAACAATGCCAGAAATGACAGGAAACAGGACACCTCTCAAGCCACTTTTCCCTCTTTGGCTCTCTCATCCCTCCAGCAATGTAACTTACTGCACCCAGGCTCCCAAATGCTTACTCATTGCATTGATCTCAGGAGTTGAGGAACCACTGGATGTAGGGACATGGAGGCCTCAAGAGTTGTACTGGGGTGGCGAGGATACCGCAGCTGATTTCCTCTTGTAGAGGGACGGGAGGCTGCTGTATTAGACCAAACCTTGGATTCCACATCCTTTTAAACGTACAGTGTGACCAGCATCCAGACACTGGCTATATATCTGGCCTTTCAAGTGCACTCCTGGCATACACATTCCAATGTTGCTATCCCTTCTTAGGAATGGGGCCCCCACAGCCTAGCTGTCCTAAGGCTCAAAACCATTAAAGACCCTCCAACTCTCCTTAATAGCTCTCTCACATGCTCTTTCCCCCATAGGTACTCTTGGTTTCTGTTTCACCCTTCAGAAACTTCGTGACAGTTAAAGCAAGAGGGACACAGATTTTACAATGGCACTTCTAAACTACACCCTTTTCCCTCATAGACAAAACACAAAAGTTATACAGATCTACAGAAAAATGAACACTTATATGCAAGATCCTGCCCTCAGCTTCCTCACCCCTCCCGAGACTCCTTTGAATCTTAGTAAAAAGAAAAGGAGTACTTATGGCACCTTAGAGACTAACCAATTTATTTGAGCATGAGCTTTCGTGAGCTACAGCTCACTTCATCGGATGCATGCCGTGGAAACCGCAGCAGACATTATATACACACACAGATCATGAAACAATACCTCCTCCCACCCCACTGTCCTGCTGGTAATAGCTTATCTAAAGTGATCATCAAGTTGGGCCATTTCCAGCACAAATCCAGGTTTTCTCACCCTCCGCCCCCCCGCCCCCCCCACAAACTCACTCTCCTGCTGGTAATAGCCCAGCAGGTAATGGATGGGCTTTTCCCAGCAGGAGAGTGAGTTTGTGTGCGGGGGGGGGAAGGGGGGGGCGGAGGGTGAGAAAACCTGGATTTGTGCTGGAAATGGCCCAACTTGATGATCACTTTAGATAAGCTATTACCAGCAGGACAGTGGGGTGGGAGGAGGTATTGTTTCATGATCTATGTGTGTATATAATGTCTGCTGCGGTTTCCACGATATGCATCCGATGAAGTGAGCTGTAGCTCACGAAAGCTCATGCTCAAATAAATTGGTTAGTCTCTAAGGTGCCACAAGTACTCCTTTTCTTTTTGCGAATACAGACTAACACGGCTGCTACTCTGAAACCTGTCATTGAATCTTAGTGCCTTCCAAGGGGGCCAGGATTCTTTTGCACTCCCCATCCTACCCACTCTTCTCTTCTGGCTCTGGTCTCCCCAAGGATGGCCAGTGAGAGAAACAGCTCAGAGCAGAATTTTCCGTTTTATAAAGTTCCAGTTCCCTCCTGAGTGGCTTCAAGGTCTTTATCAGGTGATTTGCTGGTTAGTTCCAGACCACCTGCAGTATCAGACTGGGAAAACTGGTTCCCCTGGGCTGCCGCCAGCCCCTTGAACTAGAGTACTTCCATCTGAATGGAAGACTATCCAGGCTGACAACTCTTAATTGCTCTCCATTATTAGCCCTGTGCTAGATGCAAGACACCTTTTGGGTGTTTCAAGACTTCAATGTCAAAGTGAAGGCACAGTGCAGTTTTACAGTCAAAGTAGTGTTCACAGAACAGAAAGGATTTGCATATTAATATAGGCATACAGAATTACACTCATCTATCACAGATGCTTTGGCAGGATGCATCTGAGGTTACCATGCCAGCTACCCACTGCACAATCCCCACATCCCTGACCTTACCTCTTGCAGCCAGGTCCCCCACTCACTGACGAGAAATAAGAGCCCCTGGCAAAGATGGTAGCCCAGGGAAAAGATCGGTTCCCTTCCCAACAAGGGCTGACTTATGGGACCAGCAGTAGAGTGCTCAAAATGCTTCAGATTCAAAATTCCTAGAGACAAAAAGCCAAATGCTTGTATCTCCAGCAAAATTTTGGAGACTTGGTATGAAGAGATATGTGGAAGGAGGAATAAGTTTGAACGTCCTCACACTCTCCCATCTAGCACTGGGTTCTCTCCATCAGAGAAGGGAGGAAGGACAACAGAGTCCACACCCATCTCTCTCTAATGTATTTTAATTGTTGTGTGGCATTAAGATAGTATGGTGACAGATGCATTAGAAATACTTTCACAGGGAGAAACTGGACCAGAGTCTTTAGTGGGGAATTACAGATTGATATATTATGAATGAATTGCATATATTCAGTCATTCATACATTATCTGCTGCATTTTTGTAAGCACTTCTGGAATTGATTAGAAGCCAGCAGAAATTAACAAACTCCTTTTCAGCAGAAATGAATTTCTCATTACCATACAGCTTTCTAACTTTTACAATGGCTAGATTCCTGATAGCAAATGGGGTCCTAGTGGTATGCCCACCCATTTAACTTCAGAAATCAATTCTGAGATAAAATTCAGAAATAAACACTAACAAAGTGATAGGTCTAAGCAGACTTGGTCTAACTTTCAGCACATAGTTTGAACTTTGCAAAATATCCACCTTCTGGAAAAGAACACTACATCCTTTCTACGGACAGTGAGAAGACATGGTCCACCAGTCCACCTGTCAAAATGAAATGAACACACACAAAATTATGGATTAAATAAAAGATCTGTAGCTATATACCACTTGACTACCTCAAATTCTATCTGATTTCTAACACTGGTAAATTAATGGCTTATACTCTCTCCATCTATCAATTATCATTTTAAAATGTAATTTCTGATTAAAAGATTCATGGAGCTAATGACCACTTATTCTTATACATATCTGGTATTCTATAAATTGAATAAATATTAAGATATAATTTATTAATAAATTAGATTATACATATCTGTTCAGCTAATTATTTGATTCCATCTTGTGGTAGTGCCTATTATAATTATTTATAAATCAAGAAGTTTTTCAAAATTCATGTATAAAACTCCATTTAAATGAAAAGTGAAAGATATTCATTCCTTTTGCAGAGAACCTTATTTAATTTTTACTTTTAAGTTTATGGATTGTTAGTAATATGTTTAGCATCTGTAGTTTTCCCCGGACACTTATTTATATTGTTTTTGTATTTATGATGTGAAGTTATAAATAAATATCTCAATAAAAATAAATTACAATTAGTCTAAATATGGACCCCACAATATTGGCCAAAACAATAACCAGCAGGACACAAATGCTATTCGAGGGAGATCAAGGAATGTTTCTACAAGGAAGATCAGACTATAAACATCTCAAAATATC
The DNA here is from genome assembly GCF_965140235.1 of Caretta caretta. NCBI lineage: Eukaryota > Metazoa > Chordata > Testudines > Cheloniidae > Caretta > Caretta caretta. The sequence continues at coordinate 41,127,315 of NC_134209.1, read as the reverse complement.
CACATTTCAACCAAAATGGAATGTGTATCATCATAACAGAATAGGCCTAATAAGGAATCAAAGACAAAAGTAAGTTTAGACACAAAGGCTATTTGTCATAGGGACTTTTGTTTGGCATATTTGATGGGAAGAACTTTGGCCTTAATATATACAATTGGATTAAACAAATGTACACAAAGCTAAATTTAGAATTAATTAAACTGCCTATACAAGTTTTGTTCTTGGGGAGCATGCTGTCACCTCTTTTCTGTCAAAGATTCTCTCACTAACCCAGAATGCATGGGAAGACATGCAACACCTGTACTTCAACTATACATCTCATCAGATCTGGAGTTTAGGCACAGAGAAAGAATTAGCTGTAAATAAAATATGCTTGTAGGTTCATAAACCAATTTATAATTAGACATAGTAGAGGCATTAGTATGAACTTCCAACAACAGTTATGAGGACAGTATATATAGTTCTCCCTCAGTGATTGTATCTAACGTATAGAAGACCTCTCAATATCCCTTATCCATTCTTTTAATATGCTACTGAATCATTTTAGCTTTGGAAAGAGGGAGAAAAGACTCCAAGAAAAAAAGTAGCTACTATGATATTTACATCACAGGCAAACTAGCCTCAGGGTCCAGATATAAATCTGTATGCTAGTGGATAACAAAGACGCAACACATAGTGTGGTATAAAACCCTGTCTACACTAGTAAGTGTTACCAGTTATACCAATAAAGCTATACAGCGATAACCCCTCATGTGGGCACTCTTATTCCAATATAAGGGTGGGCTCTTTCTGGCATGAGAGACTACATGGGGTTTTTACCAATATAACGATAATAAGTTTACATTCACATGTCAGATTCAATTACAAAAAAAATTTCCATTCTAGACAAGGGCTAAATTAGGAGAATGAACACCATTTGTAGAAATAGGATGTGCACTGAACCTTCAATAGAACTAAAAAAATCAAGTGATATTCAACTCTAAGAGAATGTATTTGTTGCAATGGTATTTGGCCAGAAGGCCACCTTGCCTTCCACAGATATCACACAGTAGTGAACTCTAACAGTCTCTACACAGAAAATTCTGGGGAGAGGTAGTAAAAAAGTCTCAATGTCCTCAACTCTGGAAATCACTTCCCCCTTTGATTCGACAGAGACCAAGTCTCCTGACCTTCAAGAGATATTGTAAAGCTCATCTGATCTCTCATGATTTTGCTTCAGTCGAGTAGTGGGCAAAAGAGCGGGTAGGTTAGTATAATGCTTGTTTGGGAAAGGTCGTATTTATCCCTAATTTATTTTCATGGTTATAACAGGCAAGTATAACAATTGATCATCTTGTGTAGTCAACTGGAATTCAGTTGTGGATTAGGTGAGCATTTTGAAGCTGATTCCGTGGTTTAATCAAGCAATAAAAATTGTCACAATGGCAAAACATTCCTAAAATAAATTCTACTTATTAGGTGCATAGGTCTTATGCTGGCTCTCTGCTCAAAGGTCAGTTTCACCCAAGATGATCCACATGCACAAAGGCTTTGCAAATGTTTGTTGGCGGAAATACAATACTTGCCTGGTAACCAAGTTCCCAAAGAAATATTTGATGTTTTATTTTTCCTCTTCCCAACCTATCCACATATACATATCAACTACAGCCGATAAGTAACATTTCATTAAATCTAAAAAAATTAATCACAGGATCATAAAAATTCTGCATTTTCCCCATGTTCCCTTGCAAAACACTTCACGTTATTTTACAATGCTCACACCATAAAAATGACAATGAATTTTCCCCTTATTTGCATGTCTGCCAATGGGCATGACAGCATGGAATAAATGTTCACTTCTGAGATAATATATTTTTTTAAAAGGTCGGGGAGATTTGTAGTAAAAAGGCTTTCAATTTGTAGAAAATTGTAAGTATAAAGGGTATTTCATACTACTAGATAAATTCACAGTTCAATATCTTACAAAGAGCTTGAGCATTCAACTGCTATCAAAGTGAGAAGAGAGCTCACTGGATTTATTTGCTGCTTGTACTATATTCTCATTTTTTAAGTGTTTAAAAATTTATTTATTACAGGAAGAAGCAGGGGAAACAGCTTCAGAAAGCTCTGTCTGGGAGTTACAAGACTGGGTATGAATTGTATTCCAAATCCTGATTTCCAGATGGCATAGATATAAATCTATTGTGGATAACAAATTATTACTACAACAGTCTTCTTGTTTTTATACTGAAATTACATTCACTTGCTGCAACTAATCAATTTCAGGAAAATAAATTATCAATTTAAATATGACCTGCAAATAATTTCTATAAATGCAGCAGTGACAGTCAGGGTTAGAGGGGCCTTCTGTATATAATTAGTTTAAAAGTTAATGCAACATAAGCATATTTTAAATTTGAGGTCCATATTTTACTCCTAATCTATGTTGACATTAGTGGAAATTTGGAGTAGAATGTGACCCAAAATATGTTGAACGTTTCTCTTAGCTATTGGTGACATACAAAACATAATTCTAAAGCAGAGGAAATGTTTAAAAAATGCAAAATCATCTTCATTCAAGAAAGAGAAAATGCCACAAGGATATTAATACTGCACTTTTCTTCAGTGTTATCAGTGTACTGTAAATGCATGAAAAACTAGCAAGCAAAATATGCAGGTGATCACAAATATGGAAAAGGAATGGCAAAGAAGGAGAAACTGTAAATGATAGAAATATCCCCCTCAATCCCTCTCCAGGAGGCAGCGCGGGCTTGGGATCTCTTTTTACTCCCCCTCCCCTCATCACTGGTGGCAGCCCAGGCTCAGGCTCTCCTTCCCCTGCCCTTCAATCCCCCCCCCCCCCCCCCCCGGGAGGCAGCGGCGGCAGCAGCAGCAGGGCTCCAGCTGTCAGCCCCAGAGTGGCAGCAGCAGCGCAGAAGTAAGCGCCCCATTGCTACCCTTACTTCTGCCAGAGGTGAAAGTAAGCCGGTATGGCCCGGTACGGCGTACCGGGACCAGCTTTCCCAGGCGGCAATTTAAAGCCCTGGGGTAGCGGTGGCGGGGCTCCAGCAGGGATTTAAAGGGCCCCAGAGCTCCAGCCGCCGCTACCGCCCTGGGATCCTTTGAATCCCCGCCTGAGCCCTGCTGCCCGAGCCCTGAGGTAGCGGCGGCAGGGCTCTGGTGGGGATTTAAAGGGCCAGGGCGGTAGCGGCGGCTGGAGCCCTGGAGCCCTTTAAATTCCTGATGGAGCCCGGCCACTGCTACCCCAGGGCTTGGGCAGCAGGGCTCAGGCGGGGATTGAAAGGGCTCGGGGATCCAGCAGCTGCTACCACAGCGGAGCCCCAGGCCCTTTAAAGCTCTGCCAGAGCCCAGAGCCCCAGGGTAGCGGTGGAAGCTGGGAGCCCCCAGGGCTCCTCAGTGATTTAAAGGGCTGCGGTAGCTGAAGCCCTGGACCCTTTAAGTCGCCCCTGAGCCCTGGGGCTCCCAGCCGCCTCTGCAGCTGGAGGCTCAGGCCCTTTAAATCAAGATGTAAAGGGCCCCGGGGATTTAAGGCCCTGCCTCTTCCGGTTGAGGCCACACCTCTTCCAGTTGATGCCACGCCCCCCGCTCAGGACTCCAGCGTACCGTAAATCCCCTAGCTTACTTTCACCCCTGACTTCTGCACTGCTGTTGGTGCGGTATTGCCTTCAGAGCTGGGCACCCAGCCAGCAGCTGCTGCTCTCCACTCTGCCTTCAGAGCTGGGCAGCGGTATATGTACTTGTGGAGGGGGTAGGGCATAAGCAACTATAGACACAAAGAAGGGAGGCATGATCAAATAAGTCTGAGAACCACTGCTTTATATAGTTGCCTGTGATAGTTTGCTATCCAACACTGGTATAGCTGGATGCAATTTAAAAACACAGATTAAGGGTGTTGTAAGAATTTAACAAGTGATTTGACCTTACTTAAACATCAGATTCATTATTTTAAAAACAAAAACTATATTATATAGTCTTATATAGCTTGTGACTGGGAGAACACTATGCCCAGTTGGAGCCCACTGAAGTTAATGCGTGTCTGGCTGCATGCGAGAAGTTGCAAAATCAGGGCCAGAGACTGCAATGAAGTGCTGGGAGGAAATATTCAGAAGCTGATTAAGCCGTCTTTATGGCCACTGGAACAGGGGCCAATGATTTGGTCCTTTGTTTTTGAAGTATGGCTAATTATTCAGCTACTATTTAGTTATAACTGAGAATGTTGTTATAGCTTCAAAAATACAGTTCTTTGAAATAAAAAAAATCCATTACTATATTATAATCCTAAAAACATTTTAAATGAAGGGAAAAAACTGCACATGCAAGATGCTGAAAAAACAGATACAAGTCTGACTGTAGGAAGTCTGATTATAAAGTTTTCCAAATATAATAAAAGTCTGCATAAAAGCAGAGAAGACAGTAGGTTTTTTTTGTTTGTTTGTTTTATGTTTGTTTGTTTTTCTGCAAAGTAATTCCCCCTGGAGGAATCCTGGACTACTGTTTACTTTTAAACAACAACAAAAGTCTATAGTGTGTTTGCGTGCATACATAAACACACTCCCAAAGCCATCTCCTCAGCTGGAGTAAACTGATATAGCTTCACTGCAGCCAGTGGAGCTTTACTGATTTATATCAGCAGAGGATATGGCCTATACACACTCTTTTTCAAAGCTAACAAATTGTCTTAAATTACTTGAAAACAACAAGATTTGCTACAAACAGGCCTCATTATTGTAAGAGTTTATTATTTATTTCATCATATTTATTCACTTGGAGGTTGACACATTCCATTTTAGCAACTCTTGCACACACACAAAAATTGCTGGAATGACAGAAGATAAGTATGCATTTCATTATCATAAGCATCAGTAAAAAATTCACAAAATATGCTTTTAATTTTATTCATGCAGCATCAGCTAGATGTGTTATGACAGGACTAAGTAGCCTTTTGTGATACTTAATTTCACCCTAAAACTGTTTTTAGTTAATTTTAAAAACAAAGTAATCTTCTCATCAGTAACAAATATCACTGCTAAATTTAAGAGACCAGAAATAACATAGCAGACAGAAGTTAAATGAACACTATGCTAGATACACAGAAAGATGAAATCCAATAGGAAATTAATATATTTTGGAGCACTTCAATATGTGGCATATTTTAGGTACAAAACAGACATTGTGTATTAAATAAAAAGTAGACCTTAAAATTATCTCACAATTTTTTAAATATGTTACACAGATATTATTTTAGATAGATACATTTAAATGGACACTAATAAATTAAGGCCCTGATTCTACTAGCACTCACTTGCTTAAATTTTACACATGAACTCAATGGCACTACTCGTGTATAAACCTAAGCACATGCATGTTTGCAGAACTGAGGCATTAATTAAGCTCAAAGCAACCATTTTATAAAAGAAAACTTTAAAAAAAAAACTAAGAATAAAATAAATGTTTCTATGCATTTTTCTGAAATTTTTAAATATACTCTGTTCTTAAAGAAATATTTCCCCAAAGTGTTTGAAACACTACAGTACTAATGTGAAACGGTCCTGATTCATTTTCATTGTTCAAGCTGAGAAAAATGAAAAAAGTTAATAAAAGGCATACATGTTGACAAGTAAAATACACTGTAAAAATTCTTTCACTTTAATAACTTTTCAGTGTTACTAATGAATTTTGTTTTCTTACAATATATGAGTTTCCAAGCTAGAAGTATCCCTTTAAACATATTCAAATAAACTAATATTGGCAAGTAGAAATATGATGCTGTAGAAACCAGAACGTTTTGATGCACCATCAAAACGTTCAGCGTACTCTAGGCCAAGCAATGGTTAGGTCTGTGTTAAAATAATAAACTCCAAAGAAACTGCATTTATGAGAAAGATAAAAATGTATATATTCATAAACTCTCTTCCTAGAAGTTAACTTAAGCTTGCAAGAGAGTCAGGAAAGATTACAAACAGAGGCATAAAATCTTCTCACCAGCCCCAGTGATGAAAAATTAGTGAAGACATTTTAGAGGGCCCAATTCTTGGGACTCAAAAGACTGGCCACATGTGGTGAAGTGAAGTGTGAACAACCAATGAGTTTTAGGATAAATCATTGTGTTAACTATACTGATCATTTTATATTGTGAAGGCTAGTTCCACAACACAAATAGCTACAAACTTTGTTTTTTTAGGTTCTTTTTTAAACAACCCTGATACTGTGCCCTGGGTGAGAGTATACAGTACACAATGTTCTCTATCATATACTCTACAATGAACAATGCTCACCCGCTAACTGGAGCGTGTAATTGGTAGACCCATGAGTAATGGAGACACACACCCCACTCCCTTTCGGTGTGGGGCTCCCCTCATCTCTCCTACCTGTGGCATGGATGAGCGGGACAGGTTGGGACTCTGGCACCCACTGGGGTCCCTGAGCAGGCCAGGAGGTGTAGAAGTGGCATTGCCTTCATATCCTTCCTCAAGTTTGTAGAACTGGGGGCCACTTGAGCCCAGCTGAATTCTGTAGTAGAATGACCTTGCTGACTAGTTCAGGAAGGACTCCTCACTGGTTAACAGTTTAATAAAGTTGTGGACTCTGCATTTAACCATACTCTGGCTTGTGTGCCTTGTTGCTTCAGTGTCTGTGTCAATATACCCTGCCCACTGTATGCATGTCCTATCTCTGGTAAAATATTTACACCACAGTTTATAAGCATCAGTAAGGCACAGATGGTGGAAAGTAAACAAATCTGTTAACTATTAAACAACAAAGAAGATTTTGGTGGTAGAATATGGAAATAATACCACCTCAATTATTTTGTTTACAAAGCACTTAAACTCTAAGATCTAAAAAAAGCCTGACAGTCTTGAAGATTTGATATATCATCTCTACAAATGTAAGTAACTTCATCCAAATAAATCACTTCAACCTATATTCCAACATAGATCAATAGGGATCACAACTGCATCAAAGTGTCCAGCACAAGTATACAAGGAGGAATGCCAGATATGTATTGCAGATAAGTTGTAAAGTTGTATGTCTGGCACAACTGTTTTTCAGTATCACATAACACTGGCTAAAAATTGTTCCATGTCAGCTCAAGTTTATTACAGTGAGGTCTTCTGAGTGTGTCTAATTTTGTAATCAATAAATCATTTCTAGTCTTTCAAAAAAGGAAGCATGAATGAACTAGGAGGATAAAATGAAAGGAATTAAGATCTGACTACATCCACCATGAGACCTATATACAGCATTACACCACATTTAGGTCTTTTCATTCAGCTCATTCTTATTCTCCTTCCTCTTTTCCAACAGCACACTGTAAAAATAAAATAAACATGAATAAATGTAACTTCAGGTCAATGGTAGCCTCAGACTAATGGTTGAATCCCCAGTTATATTGGCTTTTATGATTTGAAAAAGCTAAACTCAAAGTCGTCACAAGACCAAATAAAGCCCTGTAACTAGCCCCCTAAAAACTCAATTTCTACTTCTATCTTTTTATCACTATGTTTTTCTATTGCCATAGTAACACTATCTACACAGTAAAGGGCTTGATTTTCAAAAGTGATTGTGGTTAAATTGCATACTAATTTCCATAAGCAGATGCACAAACTAATATTTTCAAGCGCAAATGGCCATTCAGGGAACAGACTATTTGCATGTGCGAGTGGACAGTTTGCATATACAATTGCTGTAATTGTACATTAAAAATAAAAATGACCGAGTTACTTTTTTCATCATGATCTTCATTTAGGCACATCAAAAATCACCCATTACTGTAGTTTCTGAGTGCATCACAATATTTAAAGTATCGCAACTGTAAAATGGAGATAATAATATTTCCCTATTGCAAGGATAAATATATTAAAGACTGAGAGGTGCTCATATACTACAATAATGGGGGTCACGTGAATACTTAAGTTAGACAGACCATTTTATTAACACTAAATAAATCAGATTGAGGATCTAACACAGTGGTGGGCAACCTGCAGCCCGCCCATCAGGGTAATTCGCTGGCGGGCTGTGAGACAGTTTGTTTACATTGACCGTCCGCAGGCATGGCCACCCGTAGTTCCCAGTGGCCACGGTTCACCGTTCCCAGCCAATGGGAGCTGCGGGAAGCGGCACTGACCATGGGGAAGTGCTAGCTGTCGCTTCCCGCAGCTCCCATTGGCCGGGAACTGGATAATAGTACTTCACTCTCCAGGGCCTTATGAGGATGAATACATTAAAGATTATGAGACATTCAGACACTATGGTGACAGGGGCCACAAAATATTTAAGATAGATAGAAGGAGAATTAAAACATGTAGATCCCATTTACACTGTAATACAAGTAATAATGATAAACCCCTCACCTTAGAACTCTAGTCCAACAGATATGTAAGGGTACAGAATAACCTACAAACAATGAATCCACAGTACATTACTACAGATGAACTTTGGATACAGAGTACCTATAGGTTTATTTTGTATTTTTTTTTAAATTATAAAATTATATTAGAGCACCACCTTCAGGTCAGCTCAAATCACTAGACCTAATTGGCCAGATTCTAACTTACATTACCGTGATGTAAATACAGAGTACTTCCAGAGAGCTGAATGGAAACACTATAGATTCCAACCAGTGCAACTGAGATCAAAATCTGGTCCAATGCCTCAAATTAAAATGCAACAATGAAATATTTTGGTGATGGTCTGAATTATCTTCTGCAAAGAAACAGTTTAGCTAGAAGTAAGGTCACACAGGTTGCGCTAAGTAACTATTACAGAAGTGTATAGACCTACTTGTGTTGAAGAAAATGAATTAATGATCATGCACATCCAATTAAATGGAGGTGTTAAATACAGCTATTCATAAAAATTGAACAAAGCAATAAAAGGGAAGAGGCTTAGTGATTACCCTTGAAAAATGAGGAGAAATTGTAAGTGCCTTATACTGATTTGGTAAAACAAAAGTTATGTAATTCAACAGCTAGCTTGTTCCCTCTGTGGGAAAAATTCTCATGGGGCAGAACTCTCATTGTTTTCCCTTCAGAAGTTCCTCCAAATTGTCCTATTGGCAGAGGTGACAAGTATAATGGGGCTTTTCCTTTGAATGGTCTGACGGAGCATTCAGACTCCAAACCTGTGACTATCCAGAGACACATGCCAAAACCAAGGGCCACTATGTGGATTTTCAGTTCCCCATGGCAGCAGAACTCCTGCAGGAACTCTGCATCCACTTAGACCCTCCTTGCCACTTTCCAAACAATACCATTTGGACAATGGGGGCTTCGCTCAGCAAAGCTGGTTAACCAAGAGAATGGTTACAGGGTCAAAACAAACTTACTCTGTACAGGTTTCAGAGGAACAGCCGTGTTAGTCTGTATTCGCAAAAAGAAAAGGAGTACTTGTGGCACCTTAGAGACTAACCAATTTATTTGAGCATGAGCTTTCGTGAGCCACAGCTCACTTCATCAGATGTGTAGTTTCCACGGTACACATCTGATGAAGTGAGCTGTGGCTCACGAAAGCTCATGCTCAAATAAATTGGTTAGTCTCTAAGGTGCCACAAGTACTCCTTTTCTTTTTACTCTGTACAATGCCCACAGGCTTTCAAGGAGTGAGTGGCACACTGTCACACAGAGCAACAGTTTCTCCTCCCCACATCTGGGAACCACTCATTCCTGATGCTTCTGTGATACTAGAAGCAGAAAAGAGGAGACAGACCTTGTGATTCATTTGCTTGTACATGTCGTTTATACAATATATTATAGTTTACTGAAAATATGAGTACGAATGTTTGAAAATACGTTGAAGATGGATATCAAAGATTTTTGCAGGTTATTAGACTTCATAACTTGAACTTGCAAAAGTTATTCTTTAACAGGCAGAATTTTGTAGATTCTCAATTACAAATTTTAAAGGGGGGAATACATATATTTTGGTTTGAAATTATCCTTGTTTTTTCTCTCTCATAGATAACTAAATATTTTTGGAGTTTGTTGCTTTGGGCCTAGTTTCTTTTCTTAGTATATAAATTATATAGTATATACATTTCTTTTCTTAATATATTTTTTCTTTAGAAACATTGACCTATTCCATAAGAAAATAAAACATTTAAAGACTAGTAGTCCATATAATCAAATCTCTGGAGTTCTTAATAATTGTTAAGACTGCAAAATAGGGTGCATTAATATTTTACATAGATTTAAAGTTTCCATATCCCAAATTCCAAATTTTATTCTCATGTAAATAAGGAAAAAACCTCCTCAAGATTTCTCTCTGCCGCATCTTTTTTGATCAAACAAGTATTCTCAGTAATATTCAGTCTTTACAAAGGGAAACCCTGCCTACTGAAAAAAGTTATTCCCTTAAACTTGCAGTTTGATAAATACTGTGGACCACTTAATGACAGAAAAACCAAAAGCATTCATTCTCCAGTGCTGTCATGTCCCATTTAAAAGGATCTCTTGCCAACAAGAATGGCAGATTTACAGTAACCTCTTTGTTTTTGTTATCTGTCAGGTAATGAGCCACGAAACTCTGCTACATATCAAACCCATCTCATCATCTGTTGCCACAGGCTTTAAACTTTTCATTGGATGGTCTTTGTCTATGTTCAGATATGTTCAAGATAAAATTCAGTCACAAATATACCTAGGAAATTATTGGACTTTTGTCAAGTTATTGCCAAAGAAACCAATATCTTGTAATGACTGTCTTAACCTTTTACTAATTTAGCTCTCTGTCTCTTTATATATAAATATATTCACATTCAAAAGAATGAAAACACATATTTCTGACCAAAATTCAATATAAAGCTGCTACTACAAATATTCAAGCTGTTATGGAGAGATTTACCATTGATGTTAAAGTAATTTGTCCTATGATTTTCTGATTTGCGTAATAAAGATTTTTTCTTCATAACTTTCTTGACAAGCAACTATAACAGAAGTTGAAGTACCTGAATAGAAAACATCTGCTTAGTTTTAAACACAATGAAGTTGCATTTGATCTCACAAAGTCCCATATGTAGGCAACTTTTTTACCTACCACCCTAAGCAGTAATAGCATGTTCTTAGAGTCATATTCCAACAGGACTTTTGAAGTACTCTTACTTAAGAACATAGTTCTAGAGTAGTCTCAGTACATACTACGACTGAAATATTTTGGGGTATCAGAATGACCATGTCTATCAAAATCAAAAAACAACATTCACACTGCACAATACCTGGTAAATACTGTCTGTATAACTAATTATTTTATTTGTATAGTACCCCTTCTTCCCTGCTGCACAATAAGATCCTCCAAGCTGCTTTATGAGGACCATCACTTCTTAGGTAATAGCACAGTGTTCCTCCCTTAAAAGTCTTGACTAGCTTCAGATAGTCAGATCCCGACTCCCACTAGGAGCTGGGTTGTGGAATATGGATCTGTTTAGGACTCTGGGTGAAAACTTGCCCCCCTGAAGTCCATGCCAAAACAATCCACTGATTTCACTGGGGGGTCAGGATTGCACCCAGTACCTTATGCTGATTAACATACAGTTAGAGGTAGGGTGAAGCCAAACTTCTCAAGTGGAGTCTGGAAAGCTGATTATGTATTTCAGATCCATTTACAAACTGAGCCAGGTTTCTTTTATATAGATCAAGATATTAAAATGAAGGTCTATATTAGCAATGAGTGTAGTATCCTGCTGGGAAGTTTGAGTTTTTTTCAACCTACACTTGTTTAGAAAAGAAGGCTTGCAAGAGCATGGAAAGCAGTTGAGAAGTGAGATTAGAGTTTTGTCCAATTCATCATATTCCCCTTGTTCCAGAATAAGCGTTGGCCTCTTTCAGCATTCTTTGTGGAGACTGTCAGAACAGACCAAAAAGCTCTAAAGATCTAAGTTTGTAGGGCCAAGAGGTATCAGAGTCAAAAATTAATCAATAAATGAAATAATCCATGTCCCATAAGGTCCAAAAACACAGGAATGAGTTTAGGGGTAGGATTTTCTGAAACATCTAAATGACTTTCTACCTTTGGTGTTCATGGGGTTAGTGGATTAATGTTGACCAAGTGACTTCAACACCAGTGCAAAGCCCAATATCCCAGTCCTAGATGTATTAAAGGCTTAAAGCAAATTGCTAGCATAAACTGAAGTACAGGCTTCATGTCATCTCCTCCTGCATCAATGGGATTTAAAAAAAAAAAAAAAAAAGCAAGCATGTCCTACTGCTTTAGATTATAATATAATTGTTTTTAATACTGTTACTATTTTCCCATTTCTCTATAATTCAAGGTGATCACATATGGGACTAGCTCAATTTCCTGTTTGTTTGTCTTTGCTCTTGAATACTTTAAAAGTCAAAAAAGGATGTGAACTCCTTCTGATAGTGCTATGGGAAGATGCCAGACATGAGCCAATAATTAACTTTTCAGAAGCTATTCCAGAGCATCTGGTCAAGAGTGTTTTAACTAGGAAATAATTAATACCACCTTCACTAAAAAATACTGAACACGCAGTAGTCTGGACTTTACTTAGCACAATTAAAAGCTTTAGAATAACGAAGACTACTTGGAACATATTATGAACTGTTCATAATAAAATACTTACATAAATTTGATATGTTCTTACAACAACATTGCCTTCTCCAAAACTACTGATTAGAATTCTAAATGCACACACAGTTTAAGACCTCACTTTCAGGAAAAGCCAGGACAAAACTCCTGACCTTGCCTAATGTGGGATTGTATCCCGTTCAAGCAATGTATTCGTGCTTCTTAATGTGGAAATCTAAAAATACTGCAAATGCAGATGGAAATAATAAGTAACTTTAACAAGCAGAAGAACTCTTCTTGATCTCAGACATTGTCATAAATGATTGAGAGTTTGAAACAAAATCTGTCCCTGAATTTTTAACAAAGACCAAGCTAAATGAAAAAAAAATGTATGTACAGCCATTTGTATAATGCTTGCATTTACAGCATCTATTACACCTACATTTCTAGCATAAGCATCAAATTACAAACTAAGTATATTTTAGATACAAAAGGCCTTGTACTATGAGATTTGTTTTACTTCAGTAAAATGCAATATACAATATATGATTCATAAACTCCTGACCAAATTTTAATAAACAGTCCACACAAATCTATTGACATTGCACAAAACTGAATGGTAACTAGGACTTTTCAACAGATGCCAGCTCATGCCAGCTAGGAATACTTTCCAAATAAGGAGAATTAAGTTGAAAAATTAAGTCTTTTGAAGCAAATCTTCCCACCTCTCTCAGAGAAACAGGCTAATTTTTAAAGAATATAAATATTTCTAATTACTGTGATTATATATGTCTCTAGTAAAGAGTCAGGACAACTACATGTGATAAAAGTAAACAATAGCTTTACAAATAACTTCCTTTTTCAGATGTTGGAAGTACTAAATAAAGTAAAGGAGGAGTCAAATAGAACTTCATTAATCCAGCAAAGACCCCAGCAAAAAAAAGGTTTCACTGTTAAAAAAATGTTCTGACAATTCAAAAATTGCTTTTATTCTGAACTGGGGAACCTGAAAACCCTCAGAAAAAGTACTGTCAGCTACTTATTAAGCTAATATTTATTCATAAAACTGTCCCAATGTTACATATATACTGTACTTATCAATCAATTGTAGTGTTTCACAATGTTTTTTCTATAAAATTTTTTTATAGTTCACTAAAACAAACAATAGAAAAAAATCCACATTTTTTCTCAGTTTGAGAATAAATTCACATCAATAATTATTTGATAACCTGACATGGTGTAATCCTGTTGAACAGATGATAGATAGTGAAACATGTTAATAAGGTTAAAAAGATTAACACAGAACACCCAAGTCACACAAATTACAATGTTCTCTGAACTATGATCAAAATTCTCAAACTCCAGCGCTATATGTAGAGCCGTGCGCAGATACAAAATTTGTATCCGCATCCAATACACAACCATGGTCTGCGGATATAAAGTGGATATCCGCAGATCTGCAGGGCTCTACCTATATGAGAGCCTGATCATGTTCCCTGTGAAGTAAGCTAGAGTTACACCATTCACCTGAATGGGAACAGGATTAGACCCTGAATTTGCAATGAAAGGGATATTTTTTCCTTAATACCATTTCAGGAGATCTAGACAAAACATTAAATTTAAGAGGTGCCTACTGCCTCGAAGATCCAATGCACTGCTATGAAATTCTTAAATATAATTAAATTACCCTCACCACAAATTTCACAAATTCTTCTGCATATTTCAGATATGGATACACCCTAATACATGCTGAAAATACAGTAAGGTGGCTCAAAATGTTAGCTACCACCTGCAACATTGAGAGAGACTTAAGAGATGCTAAGAATTGCTTTTTAAACAAAGTGAAGCTTTTAAAATGCCCAACTACAAATAACAGTAACTGATCCTTTCTTGGCTACCTCTGGAGAGAGGCCCAGGATTGGAATTGGAGACTGTAATATTCTCTCTCTCTACAAGCAGCCCTTCCAGGACAGGGGAAGTGAGTATTAAAATGCAGTAAAGATGATGTAAGACACACACAAAGCACTGTAATCCTCAACAACAACAAAGCCCTAACATACATGTGGTCTTTAAAAAGCTCCCCCCGAAGAGGTCATGAGTTCTATCAAATAAATAAGTTTGAATTTGTCCCATATGACATTTGTCCCTTTCGACATGTTTGGAGTATTTTATTAGCCAGGAAGGGAGGGAGCAGTGTTTTTCATTTATCTTTAGTCAGTTATGCACAGATTATTAAAGGTATTTAGGCATTGCAGTGTTCGGTGTTGCAACGCCTAAATAATTTAGGAACCTGAATCTCATTTTCAAATCTTCAAATCTCATTTTACCTCTTGTCTTATACTAAATTGTCAGCTCTTCAGGGCAGGGAGCATCTTTCTATTCTGTGTTTGTACAGCACCTGGCACAAGAGGGCCCTGAACCATGATTAGGACAACAGGAGCTACCTCAATACATAATTGTTTAAGGCACCAACTGTACCGATAAAAAAATCTTGCAAGCATTCTCAACAAATGGACACAAATGGCTGCTGCAGCAAGAATTGCAGCTAGCCCCATTAAAATGTGGCACGTCCTTTGGAGAGTTCTTTGTCTGCGCAGATGTTGTTTTCCATTTATCTCTGCATTAACAGCTTGTCATCCAAATAGATCTTGCTGCCCTCTAGTGGCTTGTGAAGATATATAAACTATAAAAGTTAGATTCCCGGAGGCTCATGGAAACTCTAAAAAAACCCTAAAAATCCACTCTTAATTTGTCGTTCAGCTTGAAGCAATTTATATTTTTCTCTCGCTTCTATTTAAGAATAAATTGTGCATAGTTGGACACTATACCTACAGGATCAGGAAGCCTGATGTCTTGATGCCTTTTCTAAAAAAGAACTGCTTCAGGCACTATAGCAGAAATACAGAGAATGACTACCCTCGGATAGCTGTTGCACTGATAAATGAAAGGATTACATGAATATACTTGCGTCTACCACACCATATGGAAAAAATGAAGTTTAAACAAGCCAGGGAAAAACTGTGAAGAGTCAAAGAAAAAATCTTGATTTAAAGACTTTTTGTGCTGGTAATTAAATGTTGCCATACCAGCCTGTAAATGATGGGACCTCATGAAATGAACACAGCCAGAAGTGTCAGTGGGTGACACAGAATATTATGCCTCGAAGAAAGGAGAGTCAGAATAATTTTGGACTTAGTTATATAGTAGTTAACTCCAAAACATCAGTAAAGCTGGATTTGAAAATCTGATGAATGAATATAAACAAAAATGCTCAGAAAAACAGGAAGGCTCTTTATAGCAGTAAATATCACAGCACTAATGGAAAACAACCATGAAGTGGGCAGAGTAACTCATTTAAAATGAACACTGCCAGAGCAACATTTTGCATTAAATTATATAGCATCCAGAATACTCAGGTCATTACAACATCACAGCAGAATGTAAAGGAAATTAATGTTCTTAACACTTCAACGTTTTTCATCAGATAATAAATAGTATATTCCAAATCTTTTGCGACAAAATAAAGATAGACATTAAACATAACAGATTTTTTATCGGAAACAATAATATTCAGGTACTTATATGGTCTTAATCACCAGTATCTGAATACCTCATGCAAGTTACAATGGAGCTTAAGTAAAATATCAAAGATCAAATCCTGATCCTGAAGTGGCAACACTCTCATTGACTTCCTGAAGTCAGGGTTCAATCCAAAATGTGCAGAAGGATTTAAGTGAGTTCATGCCCCCATAAGAGGATACCCCATTCCTAAAGAGTCAAACTGTATGTTAAATTTTATTCCACAGTTTAAAAACACAGAAGATAAATATATCCCAATTAAAGATCTGATTAAAGGAATCTTGAACTATACAGGATATTTACATAAAAATCAGTTTCCTGTAAGCTGGAAAGGATGATACATGATCATCAAACTGCCAGAAGAATGTTCACACCTACTACTGGAAAGTGTCTTGATGTCTGATCTAAGTCCAGGTCAGGCGGCCTGGTACAAGGTAGAGACTAGCGAGGCCTAACTACATAAGCATTAGAGACCGTAATTACTTCCCAGACCATTTGCCCATTCTGCCAAGATCACATGCTCCTGTCTGACTAGGAAGAAATAGCTGATCCCACCAGTCATAAACATACCGCTAAGGGTAGCATAAAATCCCTCCTTTACTGTAAAGGGTTAAGAAGCTCAGATAACCTGGTTGGCACCTGACCAAAAGGACCAATAAGGGGAGAAGATACTTTCAAATCTGTGGGGGAAGGTTTTTGTTTTGTGTTTCTGTGTGTCCTCTAGGGAGGCAGAGAGGCATCAGGTCAGGGAAATCCATCTCCTCCAAACAATCCTGAAAGGAGTCTCTGATATTACAAAAAGTGTAAGTAAACAAGGTAAGGTACGTTAGGTTATCTTTCGTTTTAGCTTGTGAATTTTCCCTTTGCTAGAGGGAGATCTATTCCTGTTTTCTGTAACTTTGAAGTTAAACCTAGAGGCAAATTCCTCTGTGTTTCAAATTTTTTGTTACCCTGTAAAGTTACCTTCCACCCTGATTTTACAGAGGTGATTCTTTTACCTGTTTTTAAAATAAAATTCTTCTTTTAAGAACCTGACTAATTTTCAGTGTCCTAAAGACCCAGGGGGTTGGGTCTGTGCTCATTTTGTAACCAATTGGTTAGGATATTATTCTCAAGCCTCCCCAGGAAAGGGGGTGTAGGGGTTTGGGAGATATTTTGGGGGAGATAGGGCTCCAAGTGGTCCTCCCTGAATGTTTGTTTAAATCAGTTAGTGGTGGCAGCGATACCAAAGGCAAGGAAGAAATTTGTGCCTTGGGGAAGTTTTTAACCTAAGCTGGTAGAAATAGGCTTACGGGGTCTTTAATGTGGGTCCCCACATCTGTACCCCAGAGTTCAGAGTGGGGGGAAACCCTGACACTACCCAAAGGCTAAATCCATAGTGGGCAGGCGTTAGGTCCCTGTGAGCCAGTTAGAGGAAAGCTGGAGAAGGGGATACACACTGGATGTAAGTGAATGAATCAGAAGTGATAAAGGATGTATTGTATGCATGTGTGTATACACTTGGTTAGGGAGCAAGCCTAACAACTGGTGCCTTCATCTGGCTTTGTACATACTTTGCTGGTGAAGTATGTACTTTTCTAATTATGAGCTTTTCACTTTTTGCTGCATTCGATGGAAGTGCAGTTCTGAAGAAGGGCAGACAGTTGCTGATTTTATATGAGGACCTTATGGAGGAAGTAAGACAAACAGGACTGAGTCTTTGTAGTTCTTAATACAGTATTCCAGCTGGACAGCATATGGAGCCAACGCTATGAAATTACAGCATTGCAGGAAGGGCCCCACTGAGAACAATCAAAGTTTTCCATTAGCAGTGCACTGTCTCCTTAAGAGTAGGGATTCCGCCCTGGATAAAGAGACCCAAAACAGTATGTTTCACCACCATTTTTCTACAAGCTTACGCGCCATGCCACAGCACTACCTCTGCATGCTGCTGTTCCGCTGTACCAAGGTAGCACCATGTTAATGAAGTTGGTCTCACTGTTTTCTGGCTCCATCTAACCTGCCAGGCTGTTATTATAGTTCAGCCATACTTAGCAGAAGGCTTCTTTGCAGAACAGATTTGTCATTTTCCCTGGTTGTCCATTTTCCAACCACTAGACTCCTGGAATCAGTCTTTCTTTCCCTGATTGCTATCCTCTGCATCAACTGAGTCAGGTTCTCTCTGCATTGCAAAAGCAGAGCTAGACCAGCCAGCAAACCCCCTTCCTTTAGATATTTGGCTTAAAAGAGACCTTACAATAGCTATATAAGTACACGAATTCTAATAAATACTCATTCAAATAATCACATTTTGGGACATAGAGCCCTAGAAATGTGCAAGGAACAACGCAATTTAGAGTATGAAACATATAAGGACAACAAAAGGACACCAGGTATGCTGGAATCATAACAGTACCATCCAAAGGAGGTGAGGAAGAAAGGTTTAAGATATTTCATTACTCAATCCCACAACATACATGTCATAATATCGAATATCGAATCTACTAAATTATATCTAAAATTAAAGAAAATAGATATTTCTTTATTATATTGTCCATATTATATTTGCTGTATAGTATGTCATGTTGCCCTAACAGGGGGAATTGTAATGCATATATTTAAGGTCAGAGATCAGGTTCCCGTGAGAACTTCAACTCTGAATTTCCTCAGTATTGTGACTAAAATCTCAGTAACTTAACCTTATACTAATATAGGGCTTTTTTTTTTCTGGATGCAAAATCCAGGTGTATGAACTTTACTGACAAACAACCAGGACTAGTTATTATCCTGGGAGAAGACCTGAAAAAGTGCTTTTCCAGAAAAGGAAATGTGTCACTTCCACAACAGGAACTGAAGAAATGAAACTCTAGTAATGAGAAAGCTTGAATAATTCAGAGTCCTCAGAAATGCCAGCAGCAGCTAATAAAAGCATCACCACATCATCAGGGACTAAATAAAGGAAGTCATCATTCAGTAAGAAAGGAGCCACCAAAAATGTGAAAAATATCATTCTTAGCAACTAATCTAGAAATACCATACACTGTGTACAAAAACACTGAATAAATTAAGGGAATCAAAGGCTGGAGATAAATAGCAGACTATTTGTTTAACATTTATCAAATATTTATGAGGAGGATAAGAAGTTTATGAACCAGAGCAAAGACTGGGCTATAGTTTAAAAAAAAAAAAATCAAAAAAATCTCCTCGCAATCTCTGATGGATGAGCCCTCCCAATGAAGATCATACCAAAACTTTATTTCAATTGGTCTAATCATGTCTACACATTACAACTTATTTTAAAGTCTCAAGATGTAATTTCAATTCTGCAATGAATGATAATAAGAATATTGTTTAAGAAATACCAAAGGATTTTAGAGCAGATTATCTTAATATTTAACAAGTCCACCGACTAAAACCTAGTCCTGCAAAAATTTAAGGACATGCATAACACTTATGCAAGGACTCCTGATGCCAACTGGCAGAGGGTACAGGGCAGTGATACTCAATAGGCGGCCCACAGGCCAAATGTGGCTTTCTGTGTGGCCCACCAGCTCACCTTATAAAAATAAGGCAGCTCTCATGCCTCACTGCACAGCCCACATAGAGAAACTGACCTGGATGCATAGAGCGCCTGGTGTTGCCATTCAACCCCCACCCCATGAATGTCCCTCCATGCCCCCTAGATACATCCCTGCCTGCACACAGCCCTTAGCTACCCCCTCCCTGAACTTCACCCTCCCACCACACAGCCCCTAGCTACCCGCCTACACCCTGAGCTACGCCCTATCTGCACACAACCCCTAGCCCCGCCCCTTGCTACACCCTAAGTGGTTTTCATACTTTTTTAGCTGAGTTCCCGTCCCCCCCTTTGAATTATAATTTTTGATTGTGCCCCCCTCAGTCCAAACAGGTTGGGTGGCCTGCTGAGATGAGTCAGGGGGTGGAGGTGGTGCTCCCTCCCTGGACCCTGCTGCATGGGGCTGGCCCGAGCCCCACCGGGCTCTGCCCCCACAAATACAGAAGTCAAACTATGCCTATGCCCACCACCCAGGGCTGACAACTTGAGCCCTGCTCCCTGGGGCTGAACTCAAAGAAAGGACACCAAAATATAAGTTTGCCCAGGGTCCAGATGTGGACACTGCCCATTTTTTTTATTAGTGATGGAAATGAAGCAAAAAATGAATGCGAATGTGAGTAAACGTCACAAAGTCGACAGTGAAAAACAAGCTTTTAACCCAAACTGAACAGTGGATTTCCTTTTTATTATGCCACCTCATTTAAACACAAAACCTTTGTGTTTAATATGCCAGACCACTGTATCCATCTGTAAGGTTGTCAACACAAGGTGCCATTTTGAATCAAGCACAGTAACTTCAGCGTGGCCTAGCCTCCTGGCGGTGCTGCAAGACGTGACAAAATTGAAAAATCTGAAGTAGTCTTTGGATCACACTTCAAATGTTGTTCTCACAACATCAGTGACTGTTTAGGAAAAAGCAACAGCTGCTTTTCTTCGGATAACGTGGGGCTAGCTAAAAAGAAAAAGCCTTTTAATGTAAAGGAGTGCACACTGGAAATGCTGGAGCAGCTTTATGCTGGAGATAAAAACAAATATGACATTGTGACCCATGTGAAGTAAGTTCCCCTGTCTGTTTCCATGGCAGTGCAAAAATTGGAGGTAATTTATGAGGATTGTTTGTTGACACTGCTTTCTGATTTAAAAAATGGCAAATATATGCCTTTTGCAGGGGACAAATCAAGCTATTTAAGTGACACTGCCCACTGTCGCTATTGTTAGATTTTATGATGGTGAAATTTTCAAGGAAGAATTTTTGCACTTAATACCATTAGAAACCTACCCCACAGGAGATGTCGTTTTAAAAAAGGTAAAAGGCTTTTTTGAAAAAAATGGTTTAGATCTGCAGAAAGTAAACTTGCTTGATGAAGACAGAGGTCCCTCCATGACAGGGATAGAAAAGGTCTTTGCTTCATGTTTGGCAGCGATACACCCTTCATTAAATACATTTCACCACATCATTCACCAGACAGTCCTGTGCGGTGAATTGTCTGGGGACTTGAAAAAAACAATAGGTATAATGATGAGTAGTAAACTATATACACTCAACTTCTAGCTTGCAACATTGTCTTTTTAGAACTCTTTTGCAAGACATTTCAGCCAAATACAGTGACCTGTTGCAGCACAACATTCACTGGTTAAGTAGGGGGCACATGTTAGAGACATTTTGTGCAGTTCAAAAAGAAACAGAATTTCTTTCAAATCACAAGACCAACAAGGCTTGCAAGTTCCTGGAATTTTTATGAATGATGTCCCCTCTATGTCACAGATAGCTTTTCTGTGAGATATTACTGGTCACTTGAATTCCCTCAAGTTGCAGCTTCAAGGCCATGCAAGCAGTGTCGGGGATCTGCTTGAAAAAGTATGTGTCTTTCAGAGGAATCTTGAACGCTTTCAGACAATCAGAAAGATGTTGCATTTTCCCACACTGTGTGTTGTTGCTACAGATGATACTTTGATGAAACCAATACAAGAACTCCTGAACACTCTGACAAAAATCTTTAAAATGCAA
This sequence comes from Caretta caretta, assembly GCF_965140235.1. Lineage (NCBI taxonomy): Eukaryota > Metazoa > Chordata > Testudines > Cheloniidae > Caretta > Caretta caretta. Next base: position 41,105,650 of record NC_134209.1, on the reverse strand, counting down.
ATTGAGAACTTTAAAATTCCAAAGGATTTGCTTTTATTCGTTCTTGATCAGTTTGTTGTCTCAGCTGATGGACCTTGCCCTTCTGAAGCAAAGAACATTCTTGATTCAGTTGATGAGGGTGCTTTTCAATTAGAAACTATAAGGTGCCAGAGCTCAGATGTCTTGCCCTGACTTCTGACAAACCACTCTTCACAAAGCTTTTCAGAGATCATCAATGTTACTTTTCTGATTAGAGATTGCCACAAACACAGATAAAAATGTTGATTTATAAAATTTGTTAAAAGATCGAAACACTAATACTTATGTTGCAATCAAGGTCTTTATTTATTGGCAGCTGAACTTTTCTTTGGGGTGGGGAGGGGAGGTCAGCCTTCTGCGCAAATGACGCGCCTCTTGTCATAAAATTCTCAAACTGGCCCACGATAGATCTGATTGAGTGTCACTTGCACAGGGGGTATACGGGTTACAGGGATTCTCGGGGCCTGGTATTTTCTACTGAAAGTTTGTGTCACACTGGCTATCATAACCTTTATTAAATGTATGTGTGGATAATGTGTAAGGAGATACCTATCTATCTATAGAAATTATGTTCTTAAGGCCTTGTAGTTAAAGGCAAGTCACACACAGGTAGTGTGTCTTGAGACATTTTTCCAAACGGAGGCAGGAGACACTTATCTCCCTAGCTGACCGTTGTGTATTGTGTGCCTTACAACAGAAATCTATTGGCATACTGATTTAAATGCTAATTAGCAGCTTGCGGTAAACTTCAAAAGAAAATTAACAAGAGTGGGGGACACCCTGTTTTCAGGTGAAGATCAGTGGCCTTGTCTGGTATATCTGGGGGTGCAGAAAGACACCCTGGGATTTTTCATCTGGGGAGAAAAGCTGCCAGTGAACTTAGCTTCATGAAAGAAGGGTCTCAATCACCCTGGTAAAAAATGCTATGAAAAGCATTTAGGTTAAGGAGTCCCTTATTAGACAAGCGGGCATTTCGTTACTTGAGTTTAGGCACTGCAATGCAATGATTTTGTTTTATATGTAACCAGTTATTGTCTTTGCTATCGTATGCATCTCTGACTTCGCTAAGTAAATGTATACTTGATTTCTCCATGAACATGTGTTAAATGGAGCTATGTTCTAAGATATAACTAGTAAACTGCAGTGTACTGTTCCTTTGGGAACAGCAGGACTGGTAATTTTGTGAGTGTTTAGTGGATAAGGAGCTGGACACCACAGGGGGACACTTGGAAGACTCAGGGGTTGGAGTATGCTTATCATAGTCTGCATGAGGGATAGTGAAGTCCACAGGGGCTGAGAGGGGAGTTCTTGTGTTGCCTTTGGCTGGGTGAGTTTGGGAGCTGACCCTTATAGGTACAGAGAAGGCTTCCTCACGCAAGGAACAGATGGTAGTGAGAAGACTCATAACCCCGGGTACCCCTGGGAAGCATCATAAACATTCACTGCACATGTGAGTAAAGTTGTGTGTGAACAGGATTGGAGCCTACATTCAAAGCAACCAAAAAGTGTATCTTCTATATTTTTAAAAACAAGCATTTTTTTACTCTTTTAGTTTTAACAGAAATGTGAGATAGGCAACAAACATGGAAGTTATTTTTACTAAATATGAAATGTAAAATAATAATATAAATATGAAATGGTTCTATACAACACAAACATTAATTCTAAACCATCTAAAATGCTTCTTAAATTAAAGACATAATTGCACAAACTTAAGACCTTATATCGTAAATACTGAGGTACATGAGTAAAATTACATTTTATTCAATAGAAGTAAAAATAACATGACGTGTGTATATATATATATATATATATATATATATATATATAATTATAAAATTACATATACATATAAAATTTTACATAGAAAAAGCTATGAAATCATCTTGCCCACCCCCGTACCTATGCAGAATTATTTGCTAAAATATGTGCTCTCTCTGTCTTTAAAATGTCTCAAATGACTGGATTTCCTTGGGAGAATATCATATTCCCCATGTCTTTGTTTAGTCAGGCTATTCATTTTTAGCTCTTTTAATCCTTCATCGTAAGTAAACCTCTCCAGATCTTTAACCAACTGGAGGCAATTCAGAGAACAGTAACAAGAAAATTTAGTATCTTTGAGGCTGACATGCCCAAAGCTCAGCACAGCATTCAGGTGCCCTGTTCACTAGGTGCTCTTCGACCAGCATCACACAGAAAAGCACTGCCACCACGGCACCAACCGTTTTCCTGCTACCGCACGTCACAAACTGTCCACTACACCCTTTCATTGCTTTTTGGCATGACTCCCTTGCTACCCAACTATCTCCTTCCCACTGATTAGCTAGTTTTTGGATTATTATTATTATTTGTATTACAGTAAAAGCTAGGGGCCCCACGACCAGGATTCCATTGTTCTAGGCACTGTACAAACAGAACAAAAAAGACAGTGCCTGTATTCTCTAGATATTCCTACTGCGTTTTTCCCAAGCTGAAATCTCATTTTGTTACTTATGGTCCATATTGCCAACTTCTCTGAACCTCTGGATTTTTCTTTTCTTGCTCGTGCTTGCATCACTCCTGTTTGTCTGCATCTTTGAGTTTCATTAAGATGTTGGTTAACCCCTCTTCTGCACCACTAATAACGTTTTAAACAAGAACTGACTTAACTCAGTCTTGAGTCTGTCATTCATTGGCCAAACTCCTCAAATCAAGCCATTACCATTTATCATTACCCATTATCTAGAATTTTTCAGTCATTTTTCAGCCCACATGACATTATTTAATATCCAAGCCTATCTGAATGTATTTTGTGAGGAAGTTTTCATGAGACATTATATCACACACTTCACTGAAGTCTAGTTCTGTTACTGTATAAGTGCATATGTTATACATTACATCTACAGTACTGCATTCCTTCTGTCCACTATTTATAATTTAATCAGATTGTCTAGCATGATTTGTTCTTAAAAACCATAATGCTTATTGCTCATAATTCCTATGACCTATAGCGGAAGTAATGTTAAGGGGTGCTGAACCTCAGTAGAGCCCTTTGACTTGAAACAAAGCTGTCAGTGCTCAGTGCTTTCGAAAATCAGGCCCTAGATTTTTATGGATTTCTTTTCAATAAGTTCCATGATTTTACTAAGGATTGAAGTTAACACTTTAGACATATAGAGCAAAATATTTCTGTATTGTTATTACAATACAGTACTTTAAGACTAAATTATCTTCTACATATTACAAATTGTATTACAAAAGCTATTGCATTAAAATAATCCTAAATCTTCATTCCAAATTCTCCAATAATCTTTCCCCAGCCTTATCTCCAAGTAAGTGAAGTTGTTACTATCCCCTCAGAAAAATAAGATCTACTACAGCAAATATCTTTCCTCATCATTCACATTTTTGATTGCACAATATTTTCCAATTTTTTTGCTTTGTTTTTAATACGAAAACCAGCTACATCTATTCAGTGGCAGATGTGGCCTAGAAGATACAGGATAAAAGAGAACATTCAAGGAGACATTTTCAAAAGCACCTAAGGATTTTAGGAGCACAAGTCCCCTTCAAAGTCAACAGCATTTGGGCTCCTAAGTCCTTTAAGTGCTTCTAAAATCTACCCTGAAGTTTCAAAGTGAAAAAGCATTTTTAAAAAAAACTTTACAAATGAATATGCAATTATTACCACCCCACTCCACCCCTCAAAAATCAACAGTTTATTGTGAAGGAATTTGGTGGGGGGGGGGGTTAAACTATTGTGCTGGGGTTATAGAATGAGGATTCTTAACATGTCAGAAAAATTAACTCACATTCACTATGCCAAGAGCTAATCATTTTATTGTGTTGTAGTTGTCTCTGTTTGACAAAGAATAGCATTTTCTGGTGCTCACATCTAAGCATGTACATTTGCAAAATAGCACTAATAGTGAGTAAAAAGCACAATATGCTGCATTCAGAATTTTTAAATAATGAAATATGATTGCATCAAGCATTTATTATTACTTTGTACATATATATGTTCCAAAGATGAGTGCCAGAAATTGTTTTCACTTGTAAATCTGCTATTGTATGGCATTTTCCCCAGTCAGAGTTCCCTTTTACAGAAAAAGGGCAGTGATTAACTTCAATTCCTTAGATATATGCGGTACAAGCATAACACTGCACAAAGGCCAGAAAGAATATACTTCCTACTCTGTATATAAGAAACTTCTGGGAAACATGATCTTTCACACAGTTGTGAAAACAACTTGTGAATCGTAAATGCTCACTTGTGGGGATTAGCAAATTTCAGATTATCAAGAATTTAATCTTGCATTAGAGCATAACTCACATGAAGAATTGATCCTCAACATTCCTCTATGGATTTAAAATTACTCCCCAAAGCATTCCATTAAAACAGACACAACGCTCTTCAGATGTGTCACAGCATGACTGGTCATCCTACGTACAAACTGTGAACCATTCAACCTCATCACAGCACTATTCCACCTCCTCCCCTCTCACAGTTCAGACCAAATACCACCAATGAATTTGCCACTAAGTCTACAAATATAAATCTTCAAAATATGGGCACTAGAACTTACTAATACTCTTTCTAGCTTGGTTTTCAACACGATATTTTAGCAACTTGTATATTATACTGAGACTATGAATATTTTCACAGGTAGATAAGAACCATTTAATTTGCATCAAATCTTCATTTGACCACTAATTTTCATCCCCAGTAATGTAGATCCATTTACTTTCTTTTGTAACAAGGATTATTTCCAGTGAAACAACATGATTAATGGATCACTAGTCACCACACCTTTAAATAACAGACTCTGGGCTGATCAGGTTGGCATGTAATGCCTGGTACCATGTAGCCCAGTACAACCTGCTGAGAGTCGCGTCCCCAGCAACTAAACTGGAAAGACCACTGGTCACTGCATGAGGGGGGCACACCAAACTCTCACTGGAATGAAAATAAAGGAGTAATCTCCATCTTGTGCTGCTGACTTCCAGCTGGTTCTTGGTTGAACAAAGGCTAGGAGAAGAAACCCTGAACCCAATCTGCTGTGAAGAAAACATGACATATTTGGCACTGCAACTCAGTTATGTCATCTGGCATCTCCTGCAGCTGTCCTGGCTTCCAAAGGTCTTGGTCTTCAAGCCTTTGGGTCCAGTCAGCAACGCTGAAAGTGGGACTTTGATCCTAAGACAAGCATTTGCCTCCTTATATGCATTGCCTACACATACACACAAAAGACTCGGGTACGATGGTTGCCCTCTTCAAACTTTGCTTGTGGGAATGCAAGGACAATGTGCACTCAAATGACTTAGAGGAGGTCAATGACCCTAGAAAGTCTGCCATCATCAACAGAGAGCTGGAGAAGTTTGACATCGACATGGCCACTCTCTGTGAAACCAGACTAGCTGACACAGGTTCTCTACATGAGACGCATTATACCTTTTTCGGGCACGGAAAAAACAAAACTGCTGTGAACATGGCATGGGTTTTGCAGTCAAAAATTCATTAGCATTCAAAGTTGAATCTCCCTTTACCACATCAGAATGTATATCACTAACAATAGGTGGCTTTGCCAATATCATCAGTATATATAAACCAACATTTCCTCCGTTTCTGAAGGGAAGGACTTGCTCTATCATAACTCAATAACATCATTACTAAGCTACCATCGGCCACACAACTCTATCTGTTGGGATTCTTCAGGGCTAGAGTCAGCTCAGATCACAAGATGTAGCCACTATGCATTGGCCACCACTGAGTGGGAAAAATAAATGGCAGTGGGAAAAGACTACTGGAGCTCTGCCAAGGAATATGCATTACTAACACCTTCTTCCAAGGCAGTCACTGCTGGAAGGTCTCAAGGAGACACCACATATCTGGACACTGGCACAAACTGAATTTAATGATCACGCATAGAAAACACCCCAGGCTGTGCTCCAAGGTTGCATTTTTCAGAGTGCAAACTGTGACACAGACCATGGGCTTCTATCCTGCAAAATAAGGCTTTCACTGCAGAAATCTCATTGTACTAAACAAAGATGTTGTCCATACATTAACATCAACAAGATAAAGACTGGTTTGCAGCATACCCTGAAGAAATGCTCCCAGTCACTGAAGTAAAACACTCTCCAGCATACCTCCACCACAACATGAACCCCCCTCCAGAGAAGTGTTTATTCATAGTGGCCAAGAACATAGTGGCCAAGAACATATGAACAGTAAGGCAATGTGCTCAATCACCCTTGCTTGATACAAGCATCCTTTGAGAATGGAGATCTAGAAGTTATGTGATGGAATCAACAAAGCAATACGTCCTTTAGCCAAAAGATTAGCTTTACTTAAATTTCTTAATGGAGTTATCATAATTTCCAGAAGCAAACAGATGCAACACTGGGTGGAACACTATCACAAACTTTATTCACATGAAACCACTGTTTCTGAAGTGGCTTCAACTGTGAACCCCAGGCTCCAAACTTTCTAAATGCTTGATCTAGAACCACCTATAAATGAGCTTGAAAAGGCAATCTCCTTCCCAGCAGCAGGAAAGGCCACAGGAAAAGATGGAATTTCAGCTGATAAGTACTAAGGACAACAGGTTGTGCTTAAATAACTGCACAACAACATCTTGATTGCCTGTTGAAGGGAAGGAGGTGTACCACAAGACATGAAGGATGCCATCATAAGATTATATAAAAATAAAGGAAATGAGAGTGATTGCAACAACAAAAGAACCTCTCTCCTTACTATTACATAGGTCATTCTCAACGAACCAAATTCTTGATTCATAGATATCAAGGTCAGAAGGGACCATTAAGATCATCTAGTCCGACCTCCTGCACAACGCAGGCCACAGAATCTCACCCACCCACTCCTGCAAAAAACCTCTCACCTATGTCTGAAGTCCTCAAATCGTGGTTAAAAGACTTCAAGAAGCAGAGAATCCTCCGGCAAGTGATCTGTGCCCCATGCTACAGAGGAAGGTGAAAAACCTTCAGGGCTTCTTCCAATCTGCCCTGGAGGAAAATTCTTTCCCGACCCCAAATATGGTGATCAGCTAAACCCTGAGCATATGGGAAAGATTCACCAGCCAGATACCCAGGAAAGAATTTTCTGTAGTAACTCAGATCCGACCCCATCTCACATCCCATCGGGCCTATTTACCATGAATATTTAAAGATCAATTAATCGCCAAAATCACGTTAACCCATCATACCATCTCCTCCATAAACTTATCGAGTCTAATCTTAAAGCCAGATAGATCCTTTGCCCCCCCACTGCTTCCCTTGGAAGATGTATATCCAGAAAGTCAGCACGTTTTCTCTCTATGACCTCCATAGATATTCCAAACACTTCTGACTAGGTTAGCAAAAAGGACCTTTTTCAATTGCTAGAGAATTGGCTTCCCCCTAATTCCCCACAGTATGGTTCAATATTTTCATGATGGCATGAAGGCTACAGTCCAGTATGATGGTGGTCAATCTAACAGCTTTGAAATCTAGAGCAGAGTAAAACAAGGGTATGTTTTGGCACCAGTGCTCTTCAATGTATTTTTCCTTCTGTTCATTCACCATGCTTTCTCATCTAGCACTGAGAATATATATCTCCATATAGGAACAGATAGAAATCTATTTAACACTGCACATCTAAGAGCAAAAATCAATGTTAAACATCTGTTGATAAGAGAATTTATTTTCACCCATGATGCAGTGCTTAATGTACATACTGAAGAGAGGTTTCAGAGGAACAGCCGTGTTAGTCTGTATTCGCAAAAAGAAAAGGAGTACTTGTGGCACCTTAGAGACTAACCAATTTATTTGAGCATGAGCTTTCGTGAGCCACAGCTCACTTCATCAGATGTGTACCGTGGAAACTGCAGCAGACTTTATATACACACAGAGAATATGAAACAATACCTCCTCCCACCCCACTGTCCTGCTGGTAATAGCTTATCTAAAGTGATCAGCAGGTGGGCCATTTCCAGCACAAATCCAGGTTTTCTCACCCTCCACCCCCCCCCCCCCACAAATTCACTCTCCTGCTGGTGCTAGCCCATCCAAAGTGACAACTCTTTACATAATCAAGTCGGGCTATTTCCTGCATAGATCCAGGTTCTCTCACTTCCCCCCCACCCCCATACACACACAAACTCACTCTCCTGCTGGTCTAAACTGACCACTCTCCAAGTTTAAATCCAAGTTAAACCAGAATATCTGGAGGGGGGGAGGGGTAGGAAAAAACAAGAGGAAACAGGCTACCTTGCATAATGACTTAGCCACTCCCAGTCTCTATTTAAGCCTAAATTAATAGTATCCAATTTGCAAATGAATTCCAATTCAGCAGTTTCTCGCTGGAGTCTGGATTTGAAGTTTTTTTGTTTTAAGATAGCGACCTTCATGTCTGTGATAGCGTGACCAGAGAGATTGAAGTGTTTTCCGACTGGTTTATGAATGTTATAATTCTTGACATCTGATTTGTGTCCATTTATTCTTTTACGTAGAGACTGTCCAGTTTGACCAATGTACATGGCAGAGGGGCATTGCTGGCACATGATGGCATATATCACATTGGTGGATGTGCAGGTGAACGAGCCTCTGATAGTGTGGCTGATGTTATTAGGCCCTGTGATGGTGTCCCCTGAATAGATATGTGGGCACAATTGGCAACGGGCTTTGTTGCAAGGATAAGTTCCTGGGTTAGTGGTTCTGTTGTGTGGTATGTGGTTGTTGGTGAGTATTTGCTTCAGGTTGCGGGGCTGTCTGTAGGCAAGGACTGGCCTGTCTCCCAAGACTTGTGAGAGTGTTGGGTCATCCTTTAGGATAGGTTGTAGATCCTTAATAATGCGTTGGAGGGGTTTTAGTTGGGGGCTGAAGGTGACCGCTAGTGGCGTTCTGTTATTTTCTTTGTTAGGCCTGTCCTGTAGTAGGTAACTTCTGGGAACTCTTCTGGCTCTATCAATCTGTTTCTTTACTTCTGCAGGTGGGTATTGTAGTTGTAAGAAAGCTTGACAGAGATCTTGTAGGTGTTTGTCTCTGTCTGAGGGGTTGGAGCAAATGCGGTTGTATCGCAGAGCTTGGCTGTAGACGATGGATCGTGTGGTGTGGTCAGGGTGAAAGCTGGAGGCATGCAGGTAGGAATAGCGGTCAGTAGGTTTCCGGTATAGGGTGGTGTTTATGTGGCCATTGTTTATTAGCACTGTAGTGTCCAGGAAGTGGATCTCTTGTGTGGACTGGACCAGGCTGAGGTTGGTGGTGGGATGGAAATTGTTGAAATCATGGTGGAATTCCTCAAGGGCTTCTTTTCCATGGGTCCAGATGATGAAGATGTCATCAATATAGCGCAAGTAGAGTAGGGGCTTTAGGGGACGAGAGCTGAGGAAGCGTTGTTCTAAATCAGCCATAAAAATGTTGGCATACTGTGGGGCCATGCGGGTACCCATAGCAGTGCCGCTGATCTGAAGGTATACATTGTCCCCAAATGTGAAATAGTTATGGGTAAGGACAAAGTCACAAAGTTCAGCCACCAGGTTAGCCGTGACATTATCGGGGATAGTGTTCCTGACGGCCTGTAGTCCATCTTTGTGTGGAATGTTGGTGTAGAGGGCTTCTACATCCATAGTAGCCAGGATGGTGTTATCAGGAAGATCACCGATGGATTGAAGTTTCCTCAGGAAGTCAGTGGTGTCTCGAAGGTAGCTGGGAGTGCTGGTAGCGTAGGGCCTGAGGAGGGAGTCTACATAGCCAGACAATCCTGCTGTCAGGGTGCCAATGCCTGAGATGATGGGGCGCCCAGGATTTCCAGGTTTATGGATCTTGGGTAGTAGATCATCCCACTCTCAGTGGGATCATAGGGTAATGGCTTGTAGAAACTCGTGTTGGAGAGCTGCCGAGCAGCCTCTTGTTCATATTCCGACCTATTCATGATGACAACAGCACCTCCTTTGTCAGCCTTTTTGATTATGATGTCAGAGTTGTTTCTGAGGCTGTGGATGGCATTGCGTTCCGCATGGCTGAGGTTATGGGGCAAGTGATGCTGCTTTTAAACACGAGTTTCTACAAGCCATTACCCTATGATCCCACTGAGAGTTACCAAAAGCAACTACAGCATTTGCTCAAGAAACTTCCTGAAAAAGCACAAGATCAAATCCGCACAGACACACCCCTGGAACCCCAACCTGGGATATTCTATCTACTACCCAAGATCCATAAACCTGGAAATCCTGGGCGCCCCATCATCTCAGGCATTGGCACCCTGACAGCAGGATTGTCTGGCTATGTAGACTCCCTCCTCAGGCCCTACGCTACCAGCACTCCCAGCTACCTTCGAGACACCACTGACTTCCTGAGGAAACTTCAATCCATCGGTGATCTTCCTGATAACACCATCCTGGCTACTATGGATGTAGAAGCCCTCTACACCAACATTCCACACAAAGATGGACTACAGGCCGTCAGGAACACTATCCCCGATAATGTCACGGCTAACCTGGTGGCTGAACTTTGTGACTTTGTCCTTACCCATAACTATTTCACATTTGGGGACAATGTATACCTTCAGATCAGCGGCACTGCTATGGGTACCCGCATGGCCCCACAGTATGCCAACATTTTTATGGCTGATTTAGAACAACGCTTCCTCAGCTCTCGTCCCCTAAAGCCCCTACTCTACTTGCGCTATATTGATGACATCTTCATCATCTGGACCCATGGAAAAGAAGCCCTTGAGGAATTCCACCATGATTTCAACAATTTCCATCCCACCACCAACCTCAGCCTGGTCCAGTCCACACAAGAGATCCACTTCCTGGACACTACAGTGCTAATAAACAATGGCCACATAAACACCACCCTATACCGGAAACCTACTGACCGCTATTCCTACCTGCATGCCTCCAGCTTTCACCCTGACCACACCACACGATCCATCGTCTACAGCCAAGCTCTGCGATACAACCGCATTTGCTCCAACCCCTCAGACAGAGACAAACACCTACAAGATCTCTGTCAAGCTTTCTTACAACTACAATACCCACCTGCAGAAGTAAAGAAACAGATTGATAGAGCCAGAAGAGTTCCCAGAAGTTACCTACTACAGGACAGGCCTAACAAAGAAAATAACAGAACGCCACTAGCGGTCACCTTCAGCCCCCAACTAAAACCCCTCCAACGCATTATTAAGGATCTACAACCTATCCTAAAGGATGACCCAACACTCTCACAAGTCTTGGGAGACAGGCCAGTCCTTGCCTACAGACAGCCCCGCAACCTGAAGCAAATACTCACCAACAACCACATACCACACAACAGAACCACTAACCCAGGAACTTATCCTTGCAACAAAGCCCGTTGCCAATTGTGCCCACATATCTATTCAGGGGACACCATCACAGGGCCTAATAACATCAGCCACACTATCAGAGGCTCGTTCACCTGCACATCCACCAATGTGATATATGCCATCATGTGCCAGCAATGCCCCTCTGCCATGTACATTGGTCAAACTGGACAGTCTCTACGTAAAAGAATAAATGGACACAAATCAGATGTCAAGAATTATAACATTCATAAACCAGTCGGAGAACACTTCAATCTCTCTGGTCACGCTATCACAGACATGAAGGTCGCTATCTTAAAACAAAAAAACTTCAAATCCAGACTCCAGCGAGAAACTGCTGAATTGGAATTCATTTGCAAATTGGATACTATTAATTTAGGCTTAAATAGAGACTGGGAGTGGCTAAGTCATTATGCAAGGTAGCCTGTTTCCTCTTGTTTTTTCCTACCCCTCCCCCCCTCCAGATATTCTGGTTTAACTTGGATTTAAACTTGGAGAGTGGTCAGTTTAGACCAGCAGGAGAGTGAGTTTGTGTGTGTATGGGGGTGGGGGGGAAGTGAGAGAACCTGGATCTATGCAGGAAATAGCCCGACTTGATTATGTAAAGAGTTGTCACTTTGGATGGGCTAGCACCAGCAGGAGAGTGAATTTGTGGGGGGGGGGGGGTGGAGGGTGAGAAAACCTGGATTTGTGCTGGAAATGGCCCACCTGCTGATCACTTTAGATAAGCTATTACCAGCAGGACAGTGGGGTGGGAGGAGGTATTGTTTCATATTCTCTGTGTGTATATAAAGTCTGCTGCAGTTTCCACGGTACACATCTGATGAAGTGAGCTGTGGCTCACGAAAGCTCATGCTCAAATAAATTGGTTAGTCTCTAAGGTGCCACAAGTACTCCTTTTCTTTATACTGAAGAGAAGCTCTAGAAACTTTGCAATAGCATTGTGATAGCTTGTGATGAATTTGGACTAACCATCAGTCTAAAGAAGACAATGACTATGGCACAAATATATTGACTGCACCAGAAGTTTTAATAGCTGGCACTACACTAGAAATTTTGTACAAGTTCCGCAATTTAGAATCAACTATACTGAATAACCTAATAACTTGTCTCCAGGTTAACTCTTGCATCAGAAAGGCAGCTACCACATTTGGTCAACTGAGCAAGAACATGAGAGGTAACAGGAAACTGACATTGAACACCAACATATGAGTTTACCAGATTTGCATCTTGAGCATGCTGCTGTATGGTCACGAGACCATCTACAGCAGACATGAGAGAAGGAAGGCTAACCACCTTCCATTCCTGCTGTCTTTGTCATATTTTAAGAAGCAAGTGGGAAACCCAAGTTACTGATACCGAAGTACTTGAAAAAGCAAGATTGCCAAGCATCTTTAACAGATGTCTGGGCTGGCTTGGCCATGGTTTGGATGAATGCATTCCATAGGACCTTCTATCTGGAGTGCTTGTGGATGCTCCACCTTAGGATCAAGGATGTTTGCAAGAGGAATTGAAAAAACTTTCAACACTGACACTGCAAGCTGGGAAGAGACAGCTAGCAACAGGCTACAAAGAGGCAGAAAAGGGGCAGCTGAGAGAGAAAAAAGTTGAGAGAGAAAAGAGGAAAGTGCAGAAGGCCTCAAGCACTAGTAGTGTGCCGGTTTCATCATCTGGCTCTGCACCTTACACCTGCACATCTGCGGCAAGGACTGCTACTCAAGAATTGGACTTTTTAGCCACTCATGACACTGCAGCATGACACTTAGTAACTGAACTGCTTTGGTGCTTACACCATTGTCCTTTGAGATGGAGGGATGCCTTCTATACATCTAGTAACAGACAAATTTAACTATTATTATAAATTATTTATATTGCAGCTTTCAGAGGAACAGCCGTGTTAGTCTGTATTCGCAAAAAGAAAAGGAGTACTTGTGGCACCTTAGAGACTAACCAATTTATTTGAGCATGAGCTTTCGTGAGCTACAGCTCACTTCATCAGATGTTTACCGTGGAATTCTCTGTGTGTATATAAAGTCTGCTGCAGTTTCCACGGTAAACATCTGATGAAGTGAGCTGTAGCTCACGAAAGCTCATGCTCAAATAAATTGGTTAGTCTCTAAGGTGCCACAAGTACTCCTTTTCTTTTTATATTGCAGCGTCACCAAGAGGTCCCAGACAGGTTGAAGTCCCACTGTGTTAGGCACCGCATAAATATAATATAAACAACAGTCCCTGTCCCAGAGAGCTTGCAGACTAAAAGACAAGGATAAAACAGGTTGGGCAAACAAACAAGAGTTGGATGGGTGAAGATAGGATGGAAGAGCAGTAGTAATAGAACATTTTAGAAGAGATTAGCTGCATACAATCCATAGGTGTATGTGCAATTCATAACTTTAAACTGCTTAGAGAAAAGTTAGTATTGTATGTATCTGAAATTAGGAGGAGGTATCAGATAGGGCTCGTCTACACAGCACAGCAAAGCATGCTACAAAGGTCCAATTTGTAAAGCATACTTAACATGCTGTGTTCCACCTGCCCAGTGGCATCCTCTATAAGGGACCTAGTTTGCTTTAACATCAGAACTGTTAAGATTAAATTAATCTGAACTAGGTACCTTTTAGAGCACGCCAACAGGGTCTAAACAGGGCATGTAGACCACAGCACAGTGCATTTTACTAATCACACCCCACGGCCATGCTTTGCCAGCGCCATGTAGACAGGCACTCGGTTACAAACAAAGTCTCACCCTGCCAAAGGCCAGATGTGGGGCACAATATGTAACAAAGTGACAAAATGAAGAACAAAAAAAAAATCATGCACAAAACTAAAATTCTGTGGGAATCATTCCTTAAGGATAAATAAAATAATAAAGAAACTGAGGTGATAAGAGTTATTTCAGATAAATAATTTTCAATAATAAAAGTGAGGGGGCAACAAATTCGTGTGGACCACAGGTAACTTGGGGATCTGAAATGATGGATGTCTGCGAGTTATTGTTACAGAAAGGGCTTATTAAGAATTTCTGTCATGATGGATGCAACTTTCCTAGGGTGATAGACTGAGTTTTCCAGACTTCAGACTGGAAAAATACAATGCAACTGTAAACGTCGTTCAGACTTTTAAAATAAGTATGGAACTGAACTGCAGCAGTAGGGAGAGGCTAATGAGAAGCAGTTCTTCATTCATTTAAGCTTCACTGGGATTGTTACCCATGTGGTTTGCAGGCAAAGAAGTGACTGATATGGAAAAATCAGCTGAAGAAGAAGGATGTTGTTCCTGCTTTAGGATCCCTGAGATGGAAAAAGGCTAGTAAAACTATAAAAACAAAACTTCAAAGCCCTTCAAAAGTTCTGACAGGTTTGGAAGGGAAATAGAGAACTTTCAAGTGCTTCTTTTAACTCTTTTTTTTTTATAGAATAAATGACTTCCTGGATCTCATTTTAGAAGCACTGTTAGACTTGATTTTTAAAGCAAAACACCACATTTTAGACTCTTCTGCTGCAATCCTGCTATATTTTTCTTGATTGGCAGGAATTTTAATAAAAGATCAATACCTTCATGTATTATGTGCCCTGAAAGCCTCTCCCATGTCTAACTTGTGCTAAAAATGCCAAAATAAAACAGTTTAATCTGTGACACTAAGTAAAATGGTGTTACTGTGTGACGTATTATCAACTTCAGTAGGTATTCAAAAGTCACCTATATTTAACAGACTAGAAAAATAATTTTTGGTTTTTTTTTTCGACCAACCCTCTAGCACTCTCAGTCAAGGTTAGTACAGCAATCTGCAAGCAGAAGTGCCTTTTCTTGAGTGGAAGACTTATACACACACAACTTTTCTGATGTGTCTGAGGTTTGGGGAATGTGACTTGAGTCAGTTTTTCATGACCTGAATTCAAAGCCCACTGAAGTCAATGGAACAACTCCCATATTCAGACACAAGTCCTCGCATGAAAACACCAATGAAATAAATTCCTTTGTTGACCAGCCTTAACTGAAATTATTTTACCACTTCCAAGTTTTTCTTGCATAGGTTTATTTTCAGCTACTTATGGGAGGCAAAAACAGATATCTGTGCATTTAAATACAAAGACCAAAAACTCTACAGGTGTAAATAGGTCATTAAAATCAATGGAGCAGCAGCCTCAGTAGAGAATTTGGCCCAGTAGGTGTTAAACTAGTTAAAATGACAACAGAATTACTCTTTTAGGTTTGTTTATTTTATTTTCCTATCTTATCTCTGCAGCATTATTTCTTCCATTACTCTAAATTTCTACTAGATAAAAACTGGAGGCAGCTTATTATCTATCCAGAATGGATATTCTCCAAAGCATTTGGGAGCTGTCAGTCACTGAGGCTATTATGTTGCCTTAAGACCTCTCTCTACACAAATTAAGTTTATAGTCAATATAGCAACAATATGAACTGACATTAAAATAACAGTAATCTAGAATAAAAGTGAAGTTCCACATAAGAGAAAGATTGTTCAACTAAGGTAAATCCTTAGGAATATAGGACCAGATCAAAAGTTCATAGAAGTCAACAGGAGTTTTTTCATCCATTCCAGTGAATGACTGATCAGGCCCATAGTCTCTTCTTGATTCATGAACATTTCACCACCACCACTAAGGCTAATGCTGTGAGTACTGAGAAAAGGATTAAAATTATGCCAAGGTTCAGTCTTGGCAAATTAAGAAGCCTCAGTACTTCTTCCTGTTGAAAGGTCAGACTAAATTAAAGTGATCCCATACTTCACAGTACTGGAAGCTGAAGTCTAGCAATGGTCCTAGAGGAAAATATACGACTTAGATTGTTTTAGTGGAATGTTATTTACTTCTGTAAAACCACATCTCCTCTTTCCTGCCTGCTTGTTATCCACCAGTGTTTTTCATTTTTTACAAACATTTCTACATTAGAACACTTTAAACTATGTACTTATTGTTCTGAACACTTCATATATATGGACTTAAAATATGTCTATTTACCAATCAATTCTCATAAGTCTATCAGTATATTATTTGATATTGTACTTCCTATATGGTAGCTATACCTGCATCAGATGTTTCCCCCGAAAATATCCAAATTAGAAGTATATTCTCCCACATGTGAGATTAATTGAATATCATGATCACATAGCCGTATCTCTTATTTTTCATTCTTTAATAAGGCAACATACAATTATATTATTTAAATCAAGATTTGATGTCTTTCTAAAAATATATATTCTAGTTCAACCACAAATTGGGCTGGGTGCAAGCTGTGGGGGTTTTCCCTTGTTATGTTGTACGTGAGTCTTACTGTTGAGTCTATGTGAGTTTTACTGTTTTGCATGAATACTGTGTGTGCCTCAGTTTCCCTGTGTGCTACACCAATACCTTGGTGGTGGGAATAGGGGTGTGTGACTTTGGCGGAGACCTCTTGGGCAGGTGAGGCTGCTCCAGCTGCCTGCACATATTCTATGACCAGTGCCCTTCATAACCGGAGAACCAGAAGGGGAATGTAACTAGGTGACGACCAGGTAACTCTTTGCCCGGGAAGCGAGACAAAGACAAGGAGAAGGAGCAACGGGGGTGTCTGAAAGCTGGCAGTCTGCTTGTGGGGACTGGAAGAGGGGGAGTCCAGGGCTTCTGGCCCAGGACTCCCCAAGATGGACTTGGCTGAAAGTCACTGATTTCTGTACTAACAAGTTCTGTTCTACACTGTGTTGCTGTCGACTAATAAACCTTCTGTTTTACCAGCTGGCTGAAAGTCACATCTGACTGTGGAGTTGGAATGCAGGGCCCTCTGGCTTCCCCAGGAGCCCTGCCCAGGCTGACTCGCTATGGGAAGCACATGGTATGGAAGGGGATGCAGAATGCTGAGGTCAGACCCAGGAAGGTTGAAGCTGTGTAAGTTTCTTGCCCTGATGACAGTATGCTCAGAGAGAGGAGGCATGCTCCCTCAGAGTCCTGACTGGCTTCACACGGAGTAGTTCCAGAGCATCACCCGGTGACTCCGTGACATAACCATTACTCACTAACATTTTATGGCCCATATTAGGCAGGGGGTTGGGCTAGGTGATTGCACCAGCCCTTTTAGTCTTAAAATTCATGAATCTATGAACATAAGAGGGACAAAAATCAGTCAAGAAATGAAATATAAGTTAATATTGCTGATGCAACCCAGGTCAAGAAGTTGTTGCCATCTGGTGGTTTTTGGTGTCCGGTGCCCAATCAGTTGATTCTACCAGACCACTACCTAGCAGACAAGTATAGAAATCATAAAAACCACAATCACTTGCCCTGTTGACAGTCTCTTCAACCACTAAAGGCTGCATAGTGGCCAAGTTCTCTGATGACATAACTAATGGAGTTATGCCAGCAAAAAATAGCCCAGAGACTGAACTACAGAGCGGGTTGTCTAATCTAGGTCTGGCCTGAAGCACATCGGCAGAGCAGTGTTGGGAAGCTGGCAAGGTTGCTGCTTTTGCTGCATCTCTTCTGTGGTTAAACAGAGCCCTTCAGTCTCCAGAGTTGTCAATCTGACAATTTTAACATGCACTACATCCAGTTTTTTAAAACACAATCTTAGAAAAAACAAGTCCGACTACTAATATTTATTTTATTTTTTACTGGCTACCTCTAAACAAAGAGCAAACCAAGTATTCATATGCCCTCACACAAACCTATTCCATTCCTCACCTGAACATTTTACTTTATTTTCAAGCTACCTCCTAATATAAGAGACCTCCACATACTTTATCTAAAATCTTGGAATCTGAAGTTTCCCTATGGAATCAGCACTTAGGGTGAGGATATGTGAATGTGTGTATGGGGAAAAATAACTGATATGATGCTCTGTATTTACAAAACACTAAAGGTGGTCAATAAGTTCAGTCCTTGAGAACTGACCTCAGAGGAGAAAACAAATTGCTTTGCAATACTGTATCTTAAAAGAATGAGAAATCTGCCTCCAAGATCAATGGTTGCCTGACCTTCAAAAAGCATTTTTTGCCCTCCAAAGCTAAATGCTCTTCTGTTTGGTAGAGATTATTGTTCCTGATGGATGCCATTCTAGTGCCTTGAAAAATACAAATCAAGATGACCATGTGCTAGGCAAATATCTCTAATAAATTTTTCCTTTTGTTGGAAAAACCCTAACTTTATTACGTCTTTAAATGCTGATCACCAGAGCATAATTTACAAATAACCCAACGCCACATACAGATAATATCAGGTAAGCAAACGCTGTGTGGGACCCAGGAGGTGAGTTTTACTTCCTCAGGGCTGTAGTGATGTTTTTTTTAAAAGGTGCAACTTTAAATGCCATCAATGTCGAGGCAGAAAGATTTGTGGCCTAAAAACCTTGATAACGTCTCTGTAAATATATAGTGCCAAATTCTCTAGCAGTGTAAATGAGAAGCCAGTGGATTTTTTTGCCCTTCCATATTCAGAATTCATAACTACTTTGACTATGGATAAGAAAGGGGCAAGGGAAAATTATACACACTTCACCTACTTATTAATATTCTATTTAATGCCTCTTCTCAAAGCATAGACATCCTGGACTTAATCATTTAAATCAACAATTCATTTCACATCATATACAAATAATTTGAGACTAGTAGCGACCCCTACATCATCATATGTTCACAAACAGCTTCAACATATTTTTTGCTACAGACATGCTAGCAGGAAGAATCCTAAAATCAGATGAGCAGTTCCCTCTAGAAAAAATATTGAAGCCCATACCAAATGAAAAGGAGAAGGAAAGTAAGAAGTATCTTCTGCTCTAAAAATTTATGTATATGGCATTAAGTTAAACTTTCTCCAGTCCACAATATTTGCCAATATTTCTACTCAACATGCCTATGAGTAACCAATTCTGGAACCGTTAATGAGAACTAAGTTACTGTAAAACATTACAATAAAGTAAGCTTTCTCCCCAAAAGACATTCAGGACCAGAGCCTCATCTGGTGTAAAGCATGGTTTATTAAAAGAAAAGGTAGACTACAGCTACCTTTAATATGTTGGATTACTCAGGTTTCCTGAATTCTGCTTCTTACAGAAGTTCAGTTACAATATGATATGAGCAAAAAGAAAAGGAGGACTTGCGGCACCTTAGAGACTAACAAATTTATTTGAGCATAAGCTTTCTTGAGCTACAGCTCACTTCATCGGATGCATTCAGTGGAAAATACAGTGGGGAGATTTATATACACAGAGAACATAAAACAATGGGTGTTATCACACACACTGTAATGAGAGTGATCAGGTAAGGTGAGCTACTACCAGCAGGAGAGCGGAGGGGCGGGATGGGGACGGGGGGTTGTCATAAATATAAAGGGAAGGGTAAACCCCTTTGAAATCCTTCCTGGCCAGGGGAAAGCTCCTCTCACCTGTAAAGGGTTAAGAAGCTAAAGGTAACCTCGCTGGCACCTGACCAAAATGACCAATGAGGAGACAAGATACTTTCAAAAGCTGGGAGGAGGGAGAGAAACAAAGGGTCTGTGTGTCTGTCTATATGCTGGTCTTTACCAGGGATAGACCAGGAATGGAGTCTTAGAACTTTTAGTAAGTAATCTAGCTAGGTATGTGTTAGATTATGATTTCTTTAAATGGCTGAGAAAAGGATTGCGCTGAATAGAATAACTATTTCTGTCTGTGTATCTTTTTGTAACTTAAGGTTTTGCCTAGAGGGGTCCTCTATGTTTTTGAATCTAAATTACCCTGCAAGATATCTACCATCCTGATTTTACAGGGGGGATTTCTTTATTTCTATTTACTTCTATTTTTATTAAAAGTCTTCTTGTAAGAAAACTGAATGCTTTTTCATTGTTCTCAGATCCAAGGGTTTGGGTCTGTGGTCACCTATGCAAATTGGTGAGGCTTTTTATCCAACATTTCCCAGGAAAGGGGGGGTGCAAGTGTTGGGAGGATTGTTCATTGTTCTTAAGATCCAAGGGTCTGGGTCTGTAGTCACCTAGGCAAATTGGTGAGGCTTTTTACCAAACCTTGTCCAGGAAGTGGGGTGCAAGGTTTTGGGAAGTATTTTGGGGGGAAGGACGCGTCCAAACAGCTCTTCCCCAGTAACCAGTATTAGTTTGGTGGTGGTAGCGGCCAGTCCAAGGACAACGGGTGGAATATTTTGTACCTTGGGGAAGTTTTGACCTAAGCTGGTAAAGATAAGCTTAGGAGGTTTTTCATGCAGGTCCCCACATCTGTACCCTAGAGTTCAGAGTGGGGGAGGAACCTTGACAGGGGTTATCACCTTTTGTCATGATAATCAAGGTGGAGGCTGCTAGGCAGCTCTCCAACACACTTTCTACAAGCCATTACCCTCTGATCCCACTGAGAAAAGAAACTACAGCATTTGCTCAAGAAACTCCCTGAAAAAGCACAAGAACAAATCTGCACAGACACACCCCTGGAACTCCGACCGGGGTATTCTATCTGCTACCCAAGATCCATAAACCTGAAAATCCTGGACGCCCCATCATCTCAGGCATTGGCACCCCTGTCAGCAGGATTGTCTGGCTATGTAGACTCCCTCCTCAGGCCCTACGCTACCAGCACTCCAGCTATCTTCGAGACACCACTGACTTCCTGAGGAAACTACAATCCATCGGTGATCTTCCTGAAAATACCATCCTAGCCACGCTGGATGGAGAAGCCCTCTGCACCAACATTCCACACAAAGATGGACTACAAGCCGTCAGGAACAGTATCCCTGATAATGTCATGGCAAACCTGGTGGCTGAACTTTGTCCTCACCCATAACTATTTCATGTTTGGGGACAATGTATACTTTCAAATCAGCAGCACTGCAATAGGTACCCGCATGGCCCCACAGTATGCCAACATTTTTATGGCTGACTTAGAACAACGCTTCCTCAGCTCTTGTCCCCTAATGCCCCTACTCTACTTGCGCTACACTGATGACATCTTCATCATCTGGACCAATGGAAAAGAAGCCCTTGAGGAATTCCACCATGATTTCAACAATTTCCATCCCACCATCAACCTCAGCCTGGACCAGTCCACACAAGAGATCCACTTCCTGGACACTACGGTGCTAATAAGCGATGATCACATAAACACCACCCTGTACCAGAAACCTACTGACCGCTATGCCTACCTACATGCCTCCAGCTTTCATCCAGACCACACCACGCAATCCATCGTCTACAGCCAAGCTCTACGATACAACCGCATTTGCTCCAACCCCTCAGACAGAGACAAACACCTACAAGATCTCTATCAAGCGTTCTTACAACTACAATACCCACCTGCTGAAGTGAAGAAACAGATTGACAGTGCCAGAAGAGTTCCCAGAAGTTACCAACTACAGGACAGGCCCAACAAAGAAAACAACAGAACGCCACCAGCCATCACCTTCAGCCCCCATCTAAAACCTCTCCAACGGATCATCAATGATCTACAACCTACCCTGAAGGACAACCCATCCCTCTCAGATCTTGGGAGACAGACCAGTCATTGCTTACAGACAGCCCCCCCAACCTGAAGCAAATACTCACCAGCAACCACAGAACAGAACCACTAACCCAGGAACCTATCCTGGCCACAAAGCCCGTTGCCAACTGTGTCCACATATCTATTGATGGAACACCATCCTAGGGCCTAATCACATCAGCCACACTATCAGAGGCTCGTTCACCTGCACATCTACCAATATGATATATGCCATCATGTGCCAGCAATGCCCCTCTGCCATGTACATTGGCCAAACTGCACAGTCTCTACGTAAAAGAATAAATGGACACAAATCAGACGTCAAGAATTAACATTAAAAAAACAGTTGGAGAACACTTCAATCTCTTTGGTCACTCGATTACAGACCTAAAAGTGGCAATTCTTCAATAAAAAAACTTCAAAAACAGACCCCAACGAGAAACTGCTGAATTGGAATTAATTTGCAAACTGGATACAATTAACTTAGGCTTGAATAAAGACTGGGAGTGGATGGGTCATTACACAAAGTAAAACTACTTCCCCATGTTTATTCCCCCCCGCTGTTCCTCAGATGTTCTTGTCAACTGCTGGAAATGGCCCACCTTGGTTATCACTACAAAAGGTTCCCCCCCACCCACCCCCACTCTCCTGCTGGTAATAGCTCACCTTACCTGATCACTCTCGTTACAGTGTGTATGGTAACACCCATTGTTACATGTTCTTTGTGTATAGAAATCTCCCCACTGTATTTTCCACTGCATGCATCCGATGAAGTGAGCTGTAGCTCACGAAAGCTTATGCTCAAATAAATTTGTTAATCTTTAAGGTGCCACAAGTCCTCCTTTTCTTTTTGCGGATACAGACTAACACGGCTGCTACTCTAAAATAGGATATGAGGTAATTCAATGAACTCTACCCATATGTGAAGGACAAATATCTATTAATGACAACCACTTTGAAGAGTAATCTTCTCTTTCAATCTTGGAATTGTTTCAGAGTAACAGCCGTGTTAGTCTGTATTTGCAAAAAGAAAAGGAGTACTTGTGGCACCTTAGAGACTAACCAATTTATTTGAGCATAAGCCTTCATGAGCTACAGCTCACTTCATCGGATGCATACTGTGGAAAGTACAGAAGATCTTTTTATACACGCAAACCATGAAAACATGGGTGTTTACCACTATAAAAGGTTTTCTCTCCCCCCACCCCACTCTCCTGCTGCTAATAGCTTATGTAAAGTGATCACTCTCCTTACAATGTGTATGATATTCAAGGTGAGCCATTTCCAGCACAAATCCAGGTTTTGTCCCCCCGACAAAATCCCCCCCAATAAACCCTCTCTCCTGTTGGTAATAGCTTATCTAAAGTGATCACTCTCCTTGGAATTAGTGTTCTCCAAATTTTATTGTTTTTAAAAAAATTATTGAAGTACTTTACAAATCTAGCAATGCCCTTAGAGGCCAGCAAGGTTAAACATATACAAAGGATGAGCATCAATCAATACTTTATGAACAGTTCCAGTTATTTTAGTCTCTCTTAATATGGAAGCTGTTCCATACCCCTAATCATTTTTGTCGCTCTACTTGTTTCCCCCGCCCTCCCCGTTCTAATTTTTTGAGATGAGGTGACTGGAACTGCACACAGCATTCAAACTGTGGGCATACCATGGATTTATACAGTGGCAAAATCTTCTGTCTTATTATCTATCCTGTGCCTAATGATTCCTAACTTTGTTAGCTTTTTTGACTGCCACTGCACATTGAAAACGTTTGCTCAGAGAACTATCCAGGATGACTCCAAAATAATTTTCCTGAGTGATAATAGCTAATTTAGAACCCATTGTTTTGTATGTATAGTTGGGATCATGTTTTCCAATGTGCAGTAACTTGTATTTATGAACAGTGGATTTCACCTGACATTTTGTCACACAGTTTAGTGAGATCCTTTTGTAACTCTTTAGTCAGCTTTGGACTTAACTATCTTGAGTAATTTTGTATCATCAGCAAACTTTGCCACCTCACTGTTTTACCCCCTTTTCCAGATCATTTATGAATATGTTGAACAGCACAGGTCCCGGTACAGAGTCTTGTGGGACTGTGCTATTTACCTCTTTCCATTCTGAAAACTGACCATTTATTATCATCCCCTATTTCCCGTCTTTTAACCGAAGAGAACCTGCCCTCTTCTCCCATGACTGCTTACTTTGCTTAAGAGCCTTTGGTGTGAGATCTTGTCAAAGGCTTTCACATGCTTGTTGACATACCCAAAGAATTCTAATTGACTAGTAAGGCATGATTTCCCTTTACAAAAATTGTGCTGACTCTTCCCCCACATATTGTGTTCATCTATGTGTCTGTTCTGCTCTTTGCTACAGTTTCAACCAATTTGTGGGTACTGAAGTTGGGTTTACAGCCCTGTAATTGACATGAGTGCCCCTGGAGCTTTTTTTTAAAAATCAGTGTCACATTAGCTATCTACCAGTTATCCACTACAACCAACGATGAGTACTTGTGGCAACTTAGAGACTAACAAATGTATCTGGGCATAAGCTTTCATGGGCTAAGACCCACTTCGTCAGATGCATAGAGTGGAAATACAGTAGGAAGATATATATACATAGTACATGAGAAGATGGGAGTTGCCGTATCAATTCTAATGAGACAATTCAATTAAAGTGGGCTACTATCAGCAGGGGGAAAAATCACTTTTATAGTGGTGATCAGGTGGCCCATTTCAAACAGCTGACAAGAAGTTGTGAGTAACAGTAGGGGGAAAAATAGCATAGGGAAATTAGTTTTTATAGTTCTTATAGTGACCCATCCACTCCCAGTCTTTATTCAGGCCTAATTAGATGGTATCCAGTTTGCAAATTAATTCCGGTTCTGCAGTCTCTCATTGGAGTCTGTTTTTGAAGTTTCTTTGTTGAAGAATTGCCACTTTTAAATCTGTTATTGAGTGTCCAGGGAAGTTGAAGTGTTCTCTGACTGTTTTTTTAATGTTATAATTCTTGACGTCTGATTTGTGTCCATTTATTCTTTTGCGCAGAGATTGTCCAGTTTGGCCAATGTACATGGCAGAGGGGCACTGCTGGCACACGATGGCATATATCACATTGGTAGGCATATATCACCCATTATTATTGGCTTTTCTGTTTTTGTAGTCTCCCTAATCTCCCTAAGCATTTCACAATCACCATCACCATCATGGTCAGTCGTGTATTCCTACTGCTTTACTCTTATTATTCAAGTATGGAATTTCTATCCATAGAAATTCTATAGGACTCTAGGAATAGTTTGATTCATTTAAGATTTTTACTATATTTGACTATATGATCTTTTTCCCCTCTCCTGCACTAGCGCAATATAAGTCTGTCATTCCTATGTATTTTGCACCCCAATATTACCATGTCCCATTCATTATCATCATTCCACCAAGTTTTTGTGAAGCCTCTTATATCAATATCCTCATTTAATACCAGGCACTCAAGTTCACCCATCTTAGTATTTAGATTTCTGGCATTTGTATACAAACACTTACAAAATTTGTCAACCTTTAGTTGTCTGCCTTCATGTGACGTAACTGAATGGGACTCTTTTTCATTTAACTGTGTCGCTTCAGTTCCTATCTGTACGTTATCAACTTCTATCCTATCCCCTTTACTAGGATATAGAGTATTTCTTTTACTAAATCCTCCCCTACAGGATGTCTCTGTCCTAACTGTGTACTCCTCCACACCAGTCAGCTTTCCCCCAGCCCTTAGTCTAAAACACTGTCTACAACCTTTTAAATTTTACATGCCAGCAATCTGGTTCTTTTTTGGTTTAGGTGGAGCCCATCCTTCCTGTATACGGTCCACCTTTCCCAAAAGGTTCCCGAGGTCCTAATGAGCTAAATCCCTCCTTTTAATGCCAGGATCTCATCCATCATTGAGACCCTGTATTTCTTCCTGTCTAACTGGCTCTGCAAATGAACTGGAAGCATTTAAGAGAATGCTACCAAGAAGGTCCTGGACTTTAATCTCTTATTTAAGGAGCCTAAATTTGGCCTCCAGGACCTTTCTCTATATCACTGGTACCTACATATACCATGACCACCAGCTCTGCCCAAGCACATAAGTCTGTCTAGATGTCTCGAGAGATCCACAACCTTCACACAAAGTATGCAATTTAACATGAGGTTCTTCCAGTCATCAAAAACCCAACTATTTATATTTCTGATAATCAAATCCCGCATTACTTTTACCTGTCTCTTCTGAAGAACATGAGTCTCTTCCCCCAGAGGGGTAACCTCAGTGTGAAAGGATGCAATGATATCATCTGGAAGGAGAGCCCCAACAGTGGGATTGTTTCCCTCCACTCCAGCTCGATGTTCTCATTTCCCAAGACTTTCATCCTCCTCAACAGCCCAGAGGCTGTCAGCCTGGAGGTGAGACCTCTCTACTGCATCCCTGAAAGTCTCCTCTATGCATCTCTCTGTCTCTCTCAGCTCTGCCAGTTCAGCCACACTGGTTTCAAACGCCCATTCTCGGTCTCAGAGGGCCATGAGTTGCTAGCACTGAATATACATCACCTACCCACGAAGTAGGTAATAGTATATGCTGCGTTCAGTGCAATAAACAAGACAGTCCTCACTCTGCTCTTCTGCCTGCTTTATTTTTTCTCCTGCAGTATTTTTTTTTTTTTAGGACAGTTATTGGCTTAAATTTAGAGTATGTTTTTTAGTTGTATTTGCCACTAACACTCCCTCACAAAACTCCTGTTTGTTGCTCCTATTCACTAGCTCCACTGGTAGCTGGAGCTGGCTTTTTAACCCCCTGTTCTCCCTGAATAAGACCAGCCTCCTTGTCAAGGGGTCATAAAAGGGCTATGGATCAAAGGATGGCAAGCTAGTCTCATTAATTAGCTCTTAGCCTAGTCTAGCAAGCTGCTTGGCTCAGAGCACAGACCCACAACAGACTACACTATAATCTTCAAGCAAGCAAGCCATTATACAAACTATCAGACAACAAGCTAATAGACAGTCATCCCAAGAGACACAGTCTCTCCTTCACTAGGAAAACTGCCTCGCAAAACTCCTGTTTGCTGAGCTGGTTTGCCAAATTTCAAGTTTTAATTAAAAAAACTACACTCATTACAAACTATGTTATGAAATCTACTACCTCCATGCCTTGCCTCTCCAAGCTGCAAAGTTTAGCTAGCACTTCATCCACTGTTTCAGCGCACCGTTCATTCATTCATTTGATCGAAAATTTCATTTAAGGAAAGCAATTCCCTCTTGCCTGGGCTCCATCTGCCATGGTAATGGCTGTGCCTTCTGAGGAAATTTAAGGCACTCAGCTCCGTCCAGAAGGACCCCCTAAGACATTCACAAACTTACTAACTGCAGTTTCTATATGTTACATACAGCTTGTAGTCCTACACCCAGGTAAAGTATGTCCCAAGCAAGCAGACTGAGTTAGTTACTGTCTGGTTTTGAATTTCACAACTGAATTGAAAAAATGTTTGTTTTGAAAAAAAATGCTTTCCTTCTAAAAATAATTATAGCCTCTCTCTCCTTAACCTCCCCTTCTCCTTTCTCTTTTCAAAGTGAATTTAGTGCTTAGGAAAGGTGATAGCCTTGGAGACTCAAATCACCTATCTACCAGTAGAACAAGGGCAGTTGTTGTGAAAGCTCCCCATACTTCCAATATGCTTCAGGTGAACCTAAAGGAATCACCAATACTAGTTCCAGGGTAGCTCAGTGACCCTGGCTCTCCCAGTCTTCTTCTTGGAGACAAGGTCTGGCATAAAAAAAATGAAATTCAAGGTAAAAACACTTCCACAAAAACAGAGCCAGGAGCACAGACAACAACTCAAATTAAGACTTCAGGATCCAGCTCAAGACCAATTACAATGCTAATAGGGTAGAGAACCCTGCACTGCTGCCTACCAGAGACTAAGTCTCCCTTAGTTCTTCATCTGGGTGGGAAGCCTGTTCAAATATAAAACGAAAAGGAGGATTTGTGGCACCTTAGAGACTAACAAATTTATTTGAGCATAAGCTTTCGTGAGCTACAGCATCCAAGCTGTAGCTCACGAAAGCTTATGCTCAAATAAATTTGTTAGTCTCTAAGATGCCACAAGTCCTCCTTTTCTTTTTGCGGATACAGACTAACATGGCTGCTACTCTGAAACCTGTTCAAATATAGTCTCCTACCTCTCATCCATCATCTTAAATCTTCCAGAGAATACCATCATCACACATACAGTTATTTCACAAAAATTAACTTTTCAGACACCACCCTGTCAGAAGAAATTTTTCAAACAATGTCACATGACACTTTAAGCTTGCTCACTACTGATTTTGCATTCTTATTGAGCTCAGTATTGTTTTATTTTATGACACTCTGCTTCCACTGTTGCTACTAATCTATATATTGCACGATTTGCTGATGTATTTTGTTATGCACCCTCTATTCTCATCTTTACCACCTCCACCATGTTATCCCATCCTTCTATTTACTCTCTACAACTCTTATATCCTCTTACTTCCTCTCCTCCCACCATCCTAGCCTTCTAATCTATTCACATCTACTGGGCTAAAATGCCCGATGTGACACTTCTTGGGGCACCAAGAGGTTTGAGTCATTTTACCACCTGAGGGGGAGTCTTGCATGTGCCACCTGGTTGTTAGCACAGTCAGCCACTCAAGCACACTCCTCTAGGCTACACCAGCCCTGTCTTTTCCTTGCAGATTGACAACAGAAGCCCCCCAGCCCACGAGTCCCTTCAAAATGTCCCCTGATCACTGGATACTCACAGGAATCCCACATCCTCTGTTCCCAAAGGAACAGTGTGCCACATTGAATCAGTTTTACCTTGGACCACTGTTCCTGTATCACACACAGCACTTGAGTTCAATTACAAAACAAAAGGAAATGTATTTAAGACAGAATAGAAATTCAAATAAATATCAGTGAGAGATAGGAACAAATGGTTACATATAAAAAGTCATAAACACATATTCTTGAGCTTAAATATAACTAACAAGTTATGGTCCTATCTAAAGAAGCTTATCTCACCCCAAAGTTCTTTCCAGTGTTTTCAACCAAGCTTGGCTAAGATTCCTTTTTCATGAAGCAAACCCACTGTTAGTTTACTTGCTAGGTGAAGGATGCTAGAGTATCTCTCTGCACTCTCAAACATACCAGAATAGACCTCTGATGTTCACCTCAAATTAGAGGTCCCTTCACTGTTTACTTCTTACTGTTAAGTTATTTCTGAATTCCCTACCAGATCGTCATTAGCATTTGACTTAGAATGCTAACAGACTCCTAATGTATGACATACAATACATACTGGTCCACCATGGATATAAGCATCTCCCATCTCCTGTCTGGAGAAGTTTGTCTCAAGATACACTAGCTATGAGTGATCTGCTTTTAACCACAGACCTATAAAACATAATTTTTAGAATACATACATTACCCCTCACATATATTCCATATATACATCTCTCAATGATTATGATGACCAGTATGAAACAGGCTTTCAGTTGAGAATTTACATGACTGCTCTGGTGAACCCATGGGATCTCTGTACCCCATGCCCTCTGCCAGCTGGCATCAAAGATCCTGGAGTCACAACCAGGCACCATGGCTCCTGAATGCCTAATTCATCTCGTCCCTTTGCTCGCATTTCTCTAATTAACTTCTCTTCTTCTTCTGCCTCACCAATAAGACAGAGCAAGGGCACAGTTTGAATGAAGAGCAAAAAAGCATTTAATTATAAATTTTGCAATGTAAGAACCATGTCTACTTTTATTTTTGTACAGCACTTACCACGGCAGGGTACCTGATCTTGGGTGGAGCTTCTGGATGCCACAGTAATATAAATGTTTAATACAAAGAAATACTATCAGGTTTCAAAGGAGCAGCCGTGTTAGTCTGTCTTGGCAAAAAGAAAAGGAGGACTTGTGGCACCTTAGAGACTGACCCATTTATTTGAGCGTGAGCTTTCAACCTAAAACAAAACGTGCTAGTACTGCCATCCTCAAAAGCTCCTTGCTGTAATAAGGAGCTATTACAGCAAGGCGGTCCAATTAAACTTCTGTAGTGAAAAATGCATTCTACGAACTTCAGTATGTTCGCAACAGAATACAAAGTATGAATGTTTAATTTAAGATAGTTTAAAGCTAGTACCAAGTATATTTTTCATACTATTAAATGAAAATACTATTTGGCAGCAAATTAAATTAACTGTGGATAAAAACAAAGTGTATCTGAATTGAAACATTTGCTCCCATTTCTCAAATTTATGAACATTAATAAAAGGAACTTTATTTACCAAACTATAGGAGTAATCTGTTTGAAAGCCACTTTATACAATAGAAATGCATTATTCAAACCCAGATTTAAAATCTTGTCACATCCAACCACTTTGTTTTCCTACATGTCAAGTAGGGTCTAATAATAAAACACTGAGAATTTATATAGCCCCAATCAGTCTCCATCTGTAAAAAAAAAAAGCAGATGACATACAGTGTAGTAACAGTCAGAACAGCAGAACTGAACTGGTAGCTAAATCTAATCGAAAGGCAACACTAGTTCTCTAACCTATATATTTTTTTCTTCAGTATGGTTCCACTGTTCTGTACAGAAATCATAATCCATGGGGTCCCTCTCCAATCTTGCTAAAGAAGGTAGAGTTGTTTTGGGAGGGAAGGGAGGCAGAAACCTCCCACTGCAGGCACACTTGGTGAGCTATTGGATGGTATGGTATGGCATTCCCTAAATAATATTTCCAAAGATGATACAAAACTAGAAATGTTGGAGGTTTTTTTGGCAAACTAGGATTGAATAAAACACTCATAACCATTGTGCAGATGCCATTATTGTGACTATTTCAGCAAGCCTGCCAGCAGGAAAAGGTATCCGCTTCCAAAAAAACCCCAGAAAAACCCCCAACTCTTCCTCCATTTAGCTATCCAGCTCTCCAGATGTTTTAATCCAGCCTCGAGTTCCTGCCAGGGTGGGGTCTGGGGTTTGCCCTGCTCCGCACGGCTCCCAGAAACAGTGGCATGCCCTCCCCACTATGGCTCCTACACATAGGAGCAGCCAAGGGGCTCTGCATACTGCCCCCGCAGCTCCCACTGGCTGGGAACCGTGGCCCATGGGAGCTTCAGGGGTAGCGCCTGCAGACAGGGCGGTGCGCAGAGCCTCCTGGCTGCACCTCCATGTAGAAGCTGGAGGGGGGACATGCCACTGCTTCTGGGAGCGGCTTGAGGTAAGCGCTGCCTGGAACCTGCACCCCTGACCCCCTCCCGCACCCCAACCCGCTGCCCCAGCCCTGATCCCCCTCCCTACACCCCAGCCCCAGCCCTCACCGCCCTCCCCACCCCCACACACACACCTGAACACCCAATTTCGTGAACATTCATGGCCCTCCATACAATTGCCATACCCAGATGTGGCCCGCAGGCCAAAAAGTTTGCCCACCCCTGAATTAGCTGGATGGGCAGGATACCCTGTCAATTATGACTGCTTTTTTCCCCCCCAGAAAACTGGATCCAGAACAAGAGAAATTTCCAAAAAATAATGGCCCTTATGAATCACCTCTTCAGACGTTTTCCTATCCAAAAGAAGGAATCAGCCACCTAGATACAGTGTGAATGGAAACTGCCAGTCCAATATTCAAAGACAGGAAGCAAACAAAAAAATCAATTTGACTTCCACAAACGTTAGACTCTTTTAATATAACTTTTACCTGTCACCTTTATGCAATTTATCAGCCAAACTAGAAAATTATTTTAACACAAGGGCTCTATCCACAAACTGACAAGAAGTCTGAAACAGCATTATGTAATACTGAGAGATTCTATCTTAAAGGTTAGGAGTACTTGTGGCACCTTAGAGACTAACAAATTTATTAGAGCATAAGGTTTCGTGAGCGACAGCTCATTCACTGGATGCATACCGATGAAGTGAGCTGTAGCTCACGAAAGCTTGTGCTCTAATAAATTTGTCAGTCTCTAAGGTGCCACAAGTACTACTTTTCTTTTTATGGATACAGACTAACACGGCTGCTACTCTGAAACCTATCTTAAAGGTTATTTTTCTTTCAAATATTAAAAGAAACTGGGCAACAATAATGCAAGCAGTTGCATAACTTTCCAGCAAGAGAATTTCTCAGCAGGAAACCAGCAACAGAAAGTTAATCTTAGGAAGACAGATATATTAAATTATAAACCATAAATCTATTCATGAAGCAGCTCAGGGCTATCAGGACTTTGAGGATCGCACCTACATCAAACACAGGTGCCACCAATTTCTGAACTGAAGGGCACCACAAAATAATATTACATGGCAAGAGATCTTATTTCCACATAAAGAGGAAATGTTTGCATATACGCCCTTGTGGGTCTTAAGTGGATTGAATTTGTTATTTCAGTGTGCTGGCCATTCAACCAGTCTCTAAAATGATGTTTGTGCTTTTCAAAAAAGAAAGCAAACCTTTCCCACTTTTGCAGAGGGATGTTACCTTTCACTAGCTTCATGGGGGTTGGCAGTATATGTAGGACTTAAGAGAAACTCTATTATACAAGTTTATATACAAATATATAAACTCTATTATACAGCAGTCAAACCGCCCATGAAAAGCCTAAAAGTACTTCAGGACCAGTGACCTGTTTCTAAGTGCTCTCTGCCTACACAGAATCCATGTACAGCAGACTGCCAAGGTCCTAGCAAGGCAGGGGTGCTGGAACAATTTTTATAGTGAGGGTGCCGAGAACCAAAACTGTAAACCCTGTAAATAATGGAAACCACTACAAGCCAGGGGGTGCAGCAACACCCAGAATTCCAGCACCTATGTTTCAAGGTAAAATAATATTGTCAGGAAAGGGCCAAAATTATCATCATGATTCCAACAGTCTGTTTAGAAAGCTCACATAAATACAGAAGCAGTATACTGGCATTAAGATTCTAATATGCTCTTAGGCCATCATCTTTAGAGTACCTTCCCTGAGAACTCCTCGTTATCTGGATATGTATTTCTTCATTTTGCAGTTGTAAATCTGGAATAGGCATGTCCCAATATCTGTTTTACGACATCCTAATGCAATTCCCATTCAGAATCCACATGTTCTGGAAATGTCTGCTCAGGAAACTAGCCTGTAAATTAGAATCTCAAGAACAACCATTGCCAGCAGGGTGGTGGTGTGAATAAAAAAATTCCAGAGGTTACTAACCTACATGAACAAACACAGAACCTGCTACCTGTATCAGTTGATATAGTACAAGTCCATGACATCACCTGCAAGCCTGTAAGTGAACTAGATTCACACAAAAATTCCCTGCAATTCCAATGGCTTTATGAATAGTTTATGGTAAGTGTGTAACCATTTGGAAGACAATGGATAGTATATGAGATGCCTGCAAAACGTCGCCATGACTTCTAACATTACAAACTGTTTTAGTGCACTCCTGAAAACACATTGTATCCTTGTGGCCACTGGGTTAAGCAATCTAGATAAAAAACTAGGTACATAAAATAATGCGGGGTGGTCAACCACATGCAGCTCTTCAGAAGTTAATATGCGGCTCCTTGTATAGGCACCAACTCGGGGCTGGAGCTACAGACGCCAACTTTCCAATCTGCCAGGGGGTACTCACTGCTCAACCTCTGTCTCTGCCGCAGGCCCTGTTCCCAGTCCACCCCTTCCTGGCCCCTGCCCTGAGCCTGCAGTGCCCTCACTCCTCCTCCCTCCCTCCCGAGCCTCCTGCACACCATGAAACAGCTCATCAGGAGGTGCGGTAAAGGAGGGAGGTGCTGATCGGTGGGGCTGCCAGTGGGTGGGAGACGCTGGGAGCGGCGGTGGGGGGGAAGCCGATGGGGAGGCTGCTGACGTATTACTGTGGCTCTTTGGCAATGTCCATTGGTAATTTCTGGCTCCTTCTCAGGCTCAGCTTGGCCACCCCTGAAATAATGTATCAGTTGGAGACAAGATGTCATACATCTCAGAAAGAATAAGATGACAATCATGTTCCTGTTCTGAATTCAAACACCCAGTTGCCAAAAAGCACAAGTCTTTCCTTCTAGCAAACACTAGCAGCTCATTTTTTGTGGCTGAAAGCAAGACCTAGATTTTTTTTTAAGATTTGGTGGGCATTTTCTGTTGGCACTGCCTAATTTTCTCTGGCCTTGCCCAAAACTGAAGCCTTGCCAATGTAACTAGATAGCCATCACAACTATACTTTTAATGAAGATGTACAGCAAGTCCTTGAGACCACAGAGAACACTTTAAACTGACAGATTCTTCCTGGTTTCAGGTTTCAGAGGAACAGCCGTGTTAGTCTGTATTCGCAAAAAGAAAAGGAGTACTTGTGGCACCTTAGAGACTAACCAATTTATTTGAGCATAAGCTTTTGTGAGCTAAGTGAGCTGTAGCTCACGAAAGCTTATGCTCAGATAAATTGGTTAGTTTCTAAGGTGCCACAAGTACTCCTTTAGATTCTTCCTGGTGTTGACTGTCTGGGGAACTTCCTCTGGGATTACATCACAGTGACATCAGAGAACATAAACCTTTTCAATCTATTCCTGTATCCAGTCCCTAGCTTGCATTTGAAGCAACTGGAAATTATTCCATTTTATGTGGCAATTAAGGTTTCTAAAATTCAAGATAAAACTCAGAAGTTCAAGGGAGTTTTGTGAACAAGGAAATACTAGGATTAATGCCTTAAGACAGACTGATTTACACTTCTGTCCACGCCTCCTCCAGTGGAGGTTTGGCAGTTTACTTTTTACTTCCTTATTTTTAAAGCAGTACTGGTAAAACAATGTTGAAGAATTACTTATCTAAGGAAAATTTGCCTTAGCCACAGGACACAGGAGAAAAAGGAAATAGACAGCAATGATTTTTGTGAAACAACACTATGTCTGGCAGACTGAGGAGCTATCTCCCATGAAGGGAAAAAAAGTCTGAATCCTTGAAGAAAACACATTTGTAGTCTGAGTAACTAGAAGCCTCAAGAGGTTCCAAACACATTTGTCAAGGGTCTGAGAAGAGATCATTTTCTGAAATACTGCTGTTTTGAACCAGACAAAAACATTCAGAGTCCCAGGAAAATTCAGTATGCAGGTATTTGGGCTCACAGGAATTTACAGATGCGAATAAGAATTAAAGGGCCCAGTGGTGCATGGAACTGTACAAATTCAATACAACCTACCAACTCTTCTATGGAGTCAGAGAACGCTACCTAATGTGCTGGAGGAGTTGAAGAGGAAATCGTAAACCTACACAAGAGAAAAATGGTGCAAAGTTTCCAAGTCTAATTAATGTAAGATTTCTTGTGCAAGTGACTAGAATCTGCTGATGCTTCAGGGGGGGTGTATAATTCATAACAACACTCACCATACTGATTAGTATGCCATCACGAAGTTGCAGTGGAAAACATAGCATTGGACATAAATGGAAAAACACAACATACATTCAAGGAAAGTACTGTACACTTCCATTGTTCCTACTAAAACCATTATGTAGTTTTATTAAAAGAAGTATATTTTTTAAAGGAATAGCTTGAAGAAAAAGAAAAGGAAAAAAGAAAGACCCTACCTTCTCCAGGAGTGACTGCTGCTGGTAGACTGTTCCAATCTAGGGTCCACCTAGGGCAGGGATGAGGAGAAAACTTTGCTTCAATACCGCTTTCCTGTGGGTAAGAAAAAAACCTGATCTCTCAAAGACAGATTCAAACAGGCCTTATGGTTTAAGCCTATGCCCACTGAAGTCAGTAGCAAAGTTCCCATCAACTTTAATGGTGATCAAGATCTAAGATGCCCTTAGCTACATGGTTGGGCTACTGCCATTCCATACCATGGAGTTATATTTTCTTTCGCTTTCATCTTCCTATGCATATCTTTTACGCAGAAATGAATGTAGATTTTTAAATTTTCTTTGACAAAACTTACTTGGGTTTTAAGGTACTCAGAGCTCTGAACAAAACTGAAAAAATCATAGAAGACAGAATATTAAAACTAAATACCAAAGGACAATTTTATTTTTGGTTCTGTAACAGCCTAATTTTTTTTGTTTGTTTCATAATATATATACCAATACCATTGTGTACTTTAATAATTTTATAATCTGGTTTCCTCCGGTCACAAACTTTATCATTTTTTATTCAGAGGTTAAATTACAAATATATATATAAATAAAAAATTATAGCTCAGTAGTTCTGAGACAGAAGCCAGAATATAGAAATAGCCCTTAATGAGCTGATTAAGGCTTCCAACGGTGTTTTCCAAGCACTTCTAACTAGTTACTACTTAGAGGTCTGTATTATCCTAAATTCAGAACTGTAATAATATCATCATCATCATCATCGAAAACAATAAATTAAAATGCTGAATTACCATTAACTTTGTCATGGTTGGCCTTGGACCACCTATAAACTGATTGTCTTCATGTTCTTCCTCTAAGTCATCAGGAATTGTATCGAAGTCTCTCAGCTGCTCATCTGGGAAAGACAGCAAATCTGGAAATTGGAGAAATTGCATATTGCACTTGACAGCAGCGCTCTTTACTCCAGGCACTTCCTGAACTCTGTGGTACCAACTGGATATCAAAGGCAAATCTAATAGATTTTTGTTGTGCTTCTTACTGAAAACCTAGACAATAAAGCAGAAATCTTACTTAGTAATGCAATTTTTTGCACTAAATGCACAGAATAAAAGAGCTGTACTATAGAGCAAAGCTCTGCTCCTCCCTTTTCCCCAACATGTTATGGATGCTGGTGGACAGGTGGATGGGGCAGAAGCTGGCTTCACAGCACCTGGAAGCTCCCCGCACCTTCCCTTACACCTGGAATTTTTTGCTGTCCATTTGCGGACAGATTCTGTAACACCTTTGTGTTGCCCAAATATTAGATCATAATTATGAGTCTGGCCCCTGGGAGTCTCCCTACTGTAACAGTTATAACTTTGGTTTGTAATGATGTTTCTGCTTTAAAAGGGTGCAGAAGAAGGAAGAAGAACCCAGGATTAAATAGTGAAAAGTAAAGTATGAATGGTCAGCCAAAATCCTTATACCACCTGTTTGGACCAAGTAGCCACTTAGTTGTTCCAAAAAGCAGAAGAAAGGGAGAGAAAACAAAGCTGAGTGTAGTTCATCATAATTAATTCTGGTTCATATTTTAAACTGATCTTGAAGGGAAAAGGGGCTTCAAAATAACTAAGATACACCGTTAAAATAGATAAGAGTTTTATTTTGTTATTTATATAGCACTCATAAAGCATGCTGGCCATTTTACAGACAATATTTCAACTCTGAAGAGCTTACTTGACAGAGCCATTTCTAAGTGTGGTAGAAAGGAAATCTTGCATTCTCTCCTGCTGACTTGGAGATGCGGTGTGCAAGTGTTTAAATTGAGATACGACAATTTATTTCAGTCTTAGTTTTCAGTGGTTAGATGGTCTAAAATGAGGACCAATTAGTGTACATCTCTCCTTACACATACGATTCAGATAGTGCCAATGGGAATTACATGTATAGGATACATTACATAGGTTACGGTCACAGTGTATAAACACTTGGGAGAATTACTGTGAGTGTAAATAACGAGGAAGGGTTTAATGCCAAAATCAGATAAAATACTTTGTCGTCTTTAGAGCTGGCTGTATCTGGATTTTAAAATTACTAGTTTGTAATTTTTATTTTGCATCATCATCAACTAATCTGTACTGAAACAATCTGTTCATTTTAAATTGATTTTCTGCATTTAGAATGGGCTGTTTAAATAATGTACTATGGTCTTTCTGGGGCAGCAGTGGATCTAGGATTTTTCAAAGGTCAGTTGGTAGGACTGACATGCAAATAAGTAATATCATGTAGGACTGTTGATTAATCACAGCTAACTCACGCAATTAACTCAAAAAAATTGCAATTAATCACAGTTTTAATTGCATCTTTAAACAACAGAACATCAATTGACATTTAAATATTTTTGGATGTTTTTCTACATTTTCAAATATATTGATTTCAATTACAACACAGGATACAAAGTGTACACTGATCACTTTATATTATTTTTTATTACAAATATTTGCACTATAAAAATGATAAACAAAAGAAACAGTATTTTTCAATACACCTCTTGCCATCCTTGGTTCTCTTCACACTTACCTATTGTGCCCACTTTCCACTTACTCCTAGTCTTTATACTTTATTTACCCCCTCAGTTTTCTTCCTTTCACATCTCATTGTTTTCTTTTACTTCCCTGAGCAGACACAAGGACTAGATTTTTACTGGATTACTGAAATCCACCGAGCATCTGATCCAGAATCCTTCCCAGGCATGGCATCAATAAGTCAAACAATCATAAAAAATTATGCTACGCTTATTTAGAAAGGTCTCGGAAAAATGAATGAGGCTGGAAGATCTGATCATTCTTAAAATATTAAGAAAACATTTTGTTTTGTAGCTTTTATTGGTTGAAACAATCCTTATAAAGGTAATTGATAATCCTCAATTACCTATGGTTGCAAAACAAAAACAAAAAAATACTGATGTATTTCTAATCTGGAGTCTACTGTAAAATAACTTCTTCACAACTCAAAGGAACAACCTTATTGCTACTCTTGGGTGGAAATTCTTGTGACAATACACAGAGTCATCTGGAGATCACGTTTTTACTGCAAAGAGCTATATAGCAGGTTTTACTACATGTACCAATGTGAGTAAGTGCTTTTCTTGATTTTGGAGATTACTTCTATGAACCTGATAAAAGCAGTTCTGGGAGAACATACTGTCTGTTTTCAACCACCAGCAAAAAAATTTAGCAAAATACAAAGCTTAAACTCACACAACTCTCCTTTTGGCAATAGACTCTAACAGGCATTCCATGGACCAGTTCAGATATCAAACTTTTCTGAAGTATAAATACTGAACATGGCCAATGAAACAGATATCATTGCTATGTTCTTTCAAGTGCATTTTACATGTGTGGGGCTGCACTCGTGTAAAAAGTGACTTGCAGAGGTATGGTTTATCTTGGTTTCAGTGGTATAGCTAAACTGATGCAAAGAAATCCCAGCATAGACAATCTCTTAGTTTTAACCCCTCAAAATGTTCTCTCTCAGGACCTCCTATATATGGACATCTTAGCAACAAGTGCTACAGTAGTGTACTTGTCGCAAAACCAACCTTGGACAGGTAATAAATCAGTGGCACCTCCACAACAGAGCCAAAGAGATATTTCCTCCGTCCCACAGGAAATGTATCAGGAAGTACCCAATAATGATAGAATAGTAGAAAAGAAAAATTAGGTATAAAAAAATTAAAAAGGAGAACAAACAGTCTGGCTGTCAGAAGTCAAAATGAATAAGGTATTATAAAAGGATACATTTTTAAAGAAAAAAAAATCTGAAAGTTTAGCTCCAAGAAAATCTCAAGAAATTTGAGATCACTAGAGGGCAAACTTTAATACTAACCTCTGAGGAAGTTTGCCATTGGATGATACTTGAATAACACTTAAATTTTGCTGTGTGAAAGGAAAGACAAGGTGCTATATCACTAAAATGCCATTGTCATCTCTGCATTCCTTTCCTTTCACTTCCTCCATAAAAAACACACTCACTTTTCTAAGAGACATTCATTTTCTTTTAGACCTGTCCACCCACATCCTGATAAGATCACAAAGATTCATGTTTCATCTGAAAAATGTTTCAATTCAGGGTAACATTTATATAAACAAGAGAAACAACAAAACTGTATCAAAATCAAATTTTGCTTTGCTCCACCAATATGCTGTTGTCAGAATTAGCATGCAGGAAAATTATAGCTGTGACTCTCTCACTCCTACTTACTTTTGTTTTACCTTCATTACAATGCACTTTTATTAATTGAACGTCCATTAAAAAGCTGCCTAAGACATCCTGATTTTGGCTCCTAATCTTGTTAAATTATTCATTTTATAATTCTATCCCCATTTATAATTTGCACTTAATGAGAGCATACAGATCCCATGATCATAAAGTGGGTGTATTCAACTTTAGTAAATATTCACTCTGCTAGGCTACAACTCAACCAGCTGAATTAAAACTACAAAGTATTATCTTCCATTTATAGTAGGAAAAAGGTTGAGTTTAAGGTCAAGTTTAACTAGCACATCTTAGACCTAAACTTGATCACTTTTCCTAGGCAAGACAAACTCTACTAAAACATTTTGAAATTCTAACTATTGCTGGAGAATTGTCTCATAAGACTGTTCTGAATCTGATTACCGACAGTAAAGATACAGACACGTCTCTTTCTGTCAGTTGTGTCTGGTTTTAAAGACAGGACTTGTTTGCTGTAGCAATGTAAGAGATGAACTTAGGTTTAAATGTTACAGCAGTGTAGAATCAGTTATCAACAAGCAAAAAATAATTTAGTTTGATTCATGCTAACTGTTTGGTGTAACAGATGAGATAAAGATGTGTTTTGTTGAAAACAGGAGTATCTCCTGATTTGGGGGTATCCTCGGCATAGAGAGGCAAAA
The DNA here is from genome assembly GCF_965140235.1 of Caretta caretta. NCBI lineage: Eukaryota > Metazoa > Chordata > Testudines > Cheloniidae > Caretta > Caretta caretta. The sequence goes on along the minus strand of NC_134209.1, from coordinate 41,065,346 downwards.
TTAAGATTAATTGAGCACACAGAGTGATGGTGGTTGATTTTATGAGTAACTTTAACTTTGAATTTACAAGTTACCCTTAGTAACTGAGAAAAGCATAGTATTCTCTTAATAAGGGTTTTTTTACCCATTAAGTATTTGGTATTTACAGATGTAAACCCAGTTTAACAAGTTTTTAGTTTGGGAATCTACATACATTTAAAAAAATATTTAGGATTTGCTTCATGACAGGAGTCTTCTGGAATTTGCAAACTTCACAGTGATGGACTCCAGCCCCCCCACATAAACATAGCTTCCTCTCTCCTGATCCCCAGATTAGACTTCTCTAATCTTCCATGTAGTGCTCTCACTTGCCACACCCCTCAGATTGGATCACAACTGATTCCCAGCCTATTGCTTCCCCCTCTCCTTGGTATGCTGCTTCAGGTATGGAAGAGGCTACTGTCTGGGATGTCACAGCTTTTCACGTGAGTTTCATGGAGCATCTCTGGTCGCTGATGGCCCTGTGTGACTCTGCAGGCACTCCCTGCCTGAGTTTCCTCCTCCCCAGGATTTTCTGTCTCTCTTGGCAGGTCATGTGGCTCAGTCCTTCAGATGGGTCATTCTGACCTCAATTCTCTTTTGAGGTAGGAAGTCCAAACAAAAAAAAAGTACTTTCTCCCCACCTGGGCTCCTTTCTAGCCTGTTCCGGGCTCAGTTTCTAGTCCCTTCCAGGTTATCTTTAAAGTCTCTGGCTCTAACTCTCAGACTTCTTCCCCGGAGTTTCTAGCACCCCTCAGTCTACTGCAGACCCTCACTCAGAACCTTCCAAAGAAGCCTGTCCACTCTCTGTGGTTCCGCCCAAGTTGAGCTTTTTAGCCCTCTTACATGGCCTGGTGTCCATTAAGTATCACCTAAACCTCCTTAGTCCCACCTTTTCAGTCTGGGAAACAGCTAATTAATTATGGCATAAGTGTGGCTGGCCCCATCTCCCCTTAAAGGAGCCCGACACCAAGTGACACCGAGTTTCAAATGGCAGATGTGACAGAAGTCATGCTCTACTTTGCTTTAGCAGACCCAGCCCATTGTGAAGACACACACAGCACAAAAATAAATGGCTAATGAAAGTGCTTAAAATAAGTATTAAAAGAAACACTTTTTGAACATCCTGTGTCCAGAAGTATATTTCAGTATACTCTAATAGTAATATATAGGATTCATCTGGCCCCTTACCAACAACTGTCTCTCATATATTTTACCTTTTAGTTATAGATAGAGAAAACTCTTCATTTCCTGTGATACACATACAAAACAATTAACGGAAACTATTCTGTGCTGCGTAGGGTTACATAGTAAATATTTTGCTTGACTGTGTCTTATATCAAGTAGTTATGTAACTTTTCAGACTCTAACAGACATGGACACTATTTATTAACTACAGAAGCTGTTTTCTTACCAAGAATTGATGGATGCATGGCAAAAGCACTACATCTGCCAGAGTGAAATAAAGCCCCTCAGCAAAAACATGCTCCAGAGGTGGGAGATCAGAGGTTTTTGTTTTCCTGATGTGAGAGGGCTCCCTGTTGGTTGTAGCAGGTATTTCCTGCACAACTAATTTTGAGAAAGCTACTCTCAGTTCCAGATTTGCAGGTTCTTGGTCCTTGATTTCTTCTGGGCTAAGATTTTTTGTTGCTCTTTTAGCGAGGGCAGGCACTGCAGTCTTATTACCTGCCTTTTGCTGTTGAAGTTTCTGCCGTCGAATTTTGTCATCATTGTGCACTCTGACAGGTTCTCCTAGCTTCTTCTCAAGAAGCAAAACCTCAGGTGGAATGGCCTGACACTGATCAGGAGATGCATTCAATAAGCTCTCAACAGCCTGAGGGATGCTGATCTCACAAAGTCTGGTCCACTGACTAACCTGTCATATAAACATAAAAAAGCACAGTCTCATTAGAACTGTTTGGATTATAACGCAGACATTCAAAATTAAGGGCATAACTTAAATCCTGTAAAGAGCTTCTATGGAAAGGCTGAAACTCCATCCTTAACATGCCATGCATGCCACGCCTTCCCATGTGTACTTGCAATGTCAGAAACTCAAGGTACATATACACATATATATATGCATGCTACATTGTTTTATGTGAACAGGATGAAGTTTAAGCTCTCTGAATTTCCTTGCTTTTGTTAGTTTACATGAAACCCTTAATAGACTAATTTCCAGTATAAGTCTGGAAACTAAATTTTATATATAAAAAGAACTAATGTTGGTCTGGTGTGGTATATATGTCTTTCTTCAGCATCAATTTGGGATGGCTGTATTATCCAGAAGAGATGAAGCCATGACTAAATTACATTGGTCATCTCAAATGAGTACCAGTAAAAACAGAATATCGCACCATCTATGAATCCCACAAATGCCATTTATTTTACAGAAAATCTATTTCAGAAATGTTTTACACAATGTTGGAACTGCTTTTCTGCTTGTGATGGCAGAAATTTAAGATATAGGAGTCCAACTGTAATGATATCTTAACAAAATTCCAATTTTTCTAATTCTTGCCCCACTTTCCTCCATTATTTCTACCCAAGTTTTTTACAACTGTCTTTAAACTCAAACTTCTCCTCTTGTTGGATTTATTCACCGGTGCAATAATCCTGAATTTATGGCATCAAATACTCTTCTTTAGCAGAGTCTCTTAATTCACTCCCATCACTCTTTTGGGGGCTATGGGAAATAGAAGTCATAACTTTCATAAAAATTATTTCACCATTGCAACTCTTTCCACACACACACACACACACAAAATTAGTTGCATAATCTCAGATTATAATCTCTTTTCACTGGAATGTTACGGATTTTCATGGAAATTGTTTCCCCAATTTATTTGTAATAATCTGCAAACTACACACTTAAATGCTGCCCCTTTTGAGGAATGGCACGATATATCAAGCCAAAATTTGATCTCTACCTGTGTCCTTGTTTTTTTTCAAAATATCTCTAAACAATCTTATATCGGTGAAATCCAATTCTTAACAGTGCCACAAGTGAAAAAAAAAAGTCCCTTAACACTTCAAATGACAGAACAAAAAGCTCTCCACATCCTTTGTTTATATATAAACGCTGATAAGAGTACATACGCTTGAAATAGCAATAGTCATAATTAACAGTAATAATTAGGAAGTACAAGTTTATTATTAGTCAAGTCTGCACCAAGTACTATGTCCAGCGGACAATTCCACTTCGTAGAATAGTTTACAGTAGCCCAATCTTGACAATACAATTTAGTTTGATCGTTAGTTAAAGACCCTTTCTACCCTGCAACTAATTTTTGTTTGGTCTCTTGGCTTATTGCTTAAATTTCATAACTTCTTAAAATACCAAATTTTAGGAGCTTATGTAATTTATAGCGTATTAAAATTAAAGGTTAACAGAAATTATTGTTAAATACAAAAAACTTCTAAGATCCTAAATTAACAACTGTATACATGGATAGACTTAAAAGATACAACTCCCCTATCTACCCCCACTCACCGTATTTTAGTATCATCTATCGGGCCTCACTTACCATTATGTTACTCTAGTTTTACACAATTATAATGGTATTTCAAAGGAATTATACCAATGTAAAAGGAGGATAAAATGTAGTAATGGATGGAATGAAGGGGTTTACCTATGGAAAGGTTTAACAAAATTGAGATCCAGGGAAAATATTTCAAAAGCATCTAACTAACTTAGAAAAACCTAAGTCCCATTAATGAAAGTTAGTAGCCTAAATACCTAAATCTATTTTAAAAATGGGATTTTGGCATTTTCAATAATTTTATCCTGAGTTTTGAGATTATAGATTTAAGCTCTGATCCTGCTTTCCTTGCAAACCCAAAATGGCCACTGACTTCAGTTCATACAGCCTCATTGATACCTCTTGGCTTCAAAGGGAGTTTTGGATGTTCAAGGTATACAAGAGATCAGAACCTAATAGATTATGTGCTTGAAGTATTTTATCTTTCTCAGGGCAATGCCCTGCACATTCCACAGCCATGGAATTTATTGCATTCTCATTAAAAAGAAATATTGTTTCCAGTCTTTATGGTTGTAAGATGTGCACCAAGTGTAAATGTGCACCAAGTGTAAACCAATGTATTGTCATCTGTCTGGATCTGCAGAAAATCTGAAATAATAGTTTGAGCGTGAACAGTCCCATCCATCTAACACAGAACACTAAGACTCCACAATTACATGGCTGCATCATCTGGCATTTTCCCAAGATGCTACGGAATTCAATATTTTACTGCAGCCAGACACCCAACATTTTGTTTACCTTCTGTCAAACCGTGCTACTGGGAACTGCCGGCAGCTGTCTATTGCCCTGCAGTTTTCCTCACATGAAGAAATTAATTAGATTAGTGTATGCTCCCTGCAATGAATCCTGGACCTAGGCAGCAAGCAGGCGCCTGGTCCAGCTTGTAGCCTGGGAGCAGAGGAGACAGAAATGTAGGCTTGACATTTGAAGCTGGAGAATAGCACAGCAGCCACGGCCCTGATAAGCTGCTGAAGACAGCTAAATAAAAGGAGGATCTGTGCTGGGTCTTCCGGACATTATGGGAACCGAAGGCAGGAGCCAGGGTACTTGGAGAATGTAATGAAAAACCCATCTTCAAAAATAATCAGGATTGAAAATAAGCACCAATAAATTTTACATCAATGAGTATTTTCATATGCAATAGTTGTATTTGTTTTGGGGAACAGGAATGAAGGATATTTCATGGTGATAGAACAAATTAATGTCACAGAATTTGGTCCAGAGTAAATATGGCCATGACTAAGGTTTATTATACAATTAAACTTGAATGAGCTGAGGTCACTGGACAGACCAGAACTAAAGACTATAAGGTTACCCTATGACAGAATATATGTAGGAACAGTTTAAGAAGGTATTATTTTTCAAAGTGGTGAACAAGCAAGCAGATCTTCTAAATAAGATGGTTTAGAGAAGTAATATTCATATTGAAAAATTAAATGAGTACATGGAATTTCAAAATGGCATTAAAGAGTTTCACAGCTTAGAGTACCTGACCTCCCTTTCTGGGATGTAAGGAGTAGGCTCTTCATTGAACATGTTCTGCCCCATATCTACATTGCCCATAGGAGTTTCATTTGTTGGATTTTTTTGCACAGCAGTGCTTTTCCCTTTCTATGGTATAAAACAAAGGGATTTTGTTGTTTTGCTTTTACATTTAACTTCTTTAATGTTAGAACTAGACTGACTCGAGTTGTAAATTATCAAGCCTTTCCTAGCACAAGCAGCCCATAAGGTTGGTTCTGGACCTACACTACTATGTACTAGATGTACACTATGTACACTACTATGTACTAGATTTAAATATTATCTTCTCTTTTACACACCTTCCAAGACTTTAGTTCAGGATTCTGTATTTATCTTTGAAGAACTGAGATCATCCTGAACACCTGTGTATAAAGAATGAAATTCGCTGATTTGATTTAGGGGTGAGTAATAACACCAGCTCTCACACACAACCCTAAAATCTGAGCATGGCAGATAAAAAACAAACTGAATTTCTTTTAAAACACATAGCAGCAGCTTCTCAATGGGTCTAAAATGGAATAGCTCCATTGATTTCTATGAAACTACACCACATTATACCACCTGAGGATCTAGTCCATATTTTTAATCTTAAGGCTGCTTATATTGTTTAATATTTGGGGTAGTTTTTTTTTTGTTTTAAATCATTACCATTCACTTTTATGCCAAAATCAATACAGCTGCTGTTGTATCAACAATAGGAAACCGTACTATAAAATATCTTAACTGGATATTCCAGCAGACATCCACATTGAAACCCAATTATTAGTGTGAACTATATCTAAACATGTAACAGAAAAAGATGCACTCACTTCAGCACAGGCTTTTAGGCAGGTCTTTTTAAACCCCAAAAGTTCCAAAACCAACTTCTTTGATGGATCTATCTCATATGTTTTCTGTATTATGTGCCTCAACACAACAGAAAGCCCCGCTCGACAGAATTTGCCATTTTCTTCAACTATAGCAGGCAAACAGCAGCTCTGGACAACCAAAGGGAGTTGGCACCTTGAGATGAAGTGGACCTCTAGGTCATCAGGTTGTGCTTTACCAAATAACTGGTCATCTGTATCATCACTAGAAGGTACTAAGAAAACTTTGAATAATTTGCGGTCACAATAGGACAGCAAAAACAAGGATATTGATGTGTGGAGAGGAAAGATGCAATCTTCAAATTGGTGGGAGTAGGCCAGGTACATATGTTCTTCAGTAACACCACCTTTCATTTTCCTTCAGAGCTGAAGTACCTGAAATAGAAGTCAGAATAACATTTATAAAGATTTGAAATAATGACCGCTGCACTTGTTTGAGACAGGTGATTTTAACTTCAGACAGGCATTCTTTTAAATATTTGCCAGTTCAAATAACAAGAAGTGTACTGCAGTCCCCTCTGAGATATGAGTGGTTGCAGATGTGTATTTATATATCTTTAATACCTCACAAATGAGCCCCACTCACACTCAATGACTAAGGCCCCAATCCTTTAGCTGTATGCGCACAGGTCTACTCATGTGTATGCATTTGCACTATCAAGGCCTAGGTGTGGAACAGGCACTGTATTAAGCCACCCATTCTGCATTTTAACTCATATATTCTCTGCTGGGGAAGTGGTGTGTTAATAGATGCTCACCCCCAAAAGCTTGTGGGAGTACATTAGCAGTTATCTGTCATGAAAGAAAACAAACTGATCATGAACTAGAAATGAATAAGACTGAACTGTTAGAAATGGGTCTAGACCAGTGGTTCTCAAACTTATTTGACCCTTGTGTCTGTAGTTGTTTACGCCCTCCTCCCCAAGAACATACATCACCACCAAGCTCTAAAGGCAGAGCAGAGGCTGCTGGCTGGGGGCCCAGCTCTGAAGGGAGTGCCGCACCAGAAGCAACACAGAAGTAATGGTAGCAATGGGGAAAGTGATATTCATCAATATAAATTTTCACAGCAGACATAGCGTCCCATTACCACCCTTACTTCTGTACTGCTGCTGCTACTCCGAGGCTGACAGACAGAGCCCTGCCACCTCCAGGTGTGGGATTTGGGGAGGGTGGGGGGAAGGAGAGCCTGATCCCAGGTGGCAGGGTTCCCCGTTTATCCCCAGCTTCCGAGTATGCATGGTCCTTCTGCACAAGCCTCAGACACCTGGAGCTGACAGCCAGAGCAATTAAACAAAACAACACACACAGCTTGTGCCTCTCTTGACACATTCACGGGCCTCTCTTGGAAGGCCCACCCCATAGTTTGATAACTGCTGGTCTAGACTCTTTTGATTTCCCATTTGTCTCCTATCCTTTCAAAATTTCTTCTGACCCTCCTTCTTCATATGGCTGAGGTAAATGTAGAGCAACAACTATAATTTTATGTTTAGATAGTTAAGCCAGATAATTGCATCTGGAGTAGCAGAGTGTACTGCTGGCGACACCTCCTTTGTATTTGTGAATTGGGCACTGAGTTCCATGGTCTGTTCTGGGTGATGACAGTCACACATTGGAGAGTCTTTAATTTTCCATTACTGCAGCAAGTATCCACATCTGCCATGGTTTGTGCAGATAGGTTATGAGCAGCCCTAAACCATTTGTGGGAGATCGAAGCCAGAGATCTTCCTCATGGAGTCTTCCATGAAGTGTTTATTTGTGACTTCTTGTGAATTCCATTCAGCTTTGTAAACTTCATCAGGGTTGAAGTTGCATTACTGAAGATTAAATGCATGGGTCCAAAAAGGCTTGTGCGATTTCAAGTGGTGGTGAAGAACATTGTTAAGGTCCTGGTGGATGGGAAAATGCTCATTTTCCACGATCCTCTGAAATTTCTGAAGGGTTGTGGCATCATGGCAAATGGAGGGGGGCGCAATGTGCGACAACACTGGCAGCCAAGGTGTTGGGGTCAAGCTGAGGGTTCCAGTGATGCACCACATTGCAGTGTTTAGTTGGACATCAACAAGTCGAGTATGGCTGCTTCTGGTCCATACCGGTGCATAGGCTTTGGCTAAGGAGTACACAAGGGCTATCGCTGATGTCTGTAACACTGATGCTGACGCTCCCCAGCTTGTGCTTGCCGGTTTCTGGACCAGGTTGACTCTTGTCTTCGTCTTGGCAGCTACCTTCTTCAGATGGTCATGGAAGGTTAGCATGTGGTCCAGCTTCACTCTGAGATTTGCTGGAGTGAGGTCATGTAGCACTGTGTTGCCACAGAAGGTCACTTTCAGGATGTGTTTAGTGTTCCTGGTATCAAGATGGAATGTAGTGACTGTTGTTTTGTGAGGATTTGGCTTAAGTCTCCATTTCTGGAAATATTCCTCTCTGATGTTTAGGTCCCTGTTCAAGGTGGACTTGACGTCACTGAAGATGGCTACTTGAGTTGCCAGGGCAAGGTCATCCGCACATGCAAATTTGTATAACTTTGTTGGAGGCATGTTGCTCATGTAAACATTGAAAACCATCAGCGCAACTACTGGACCTTATGGCAGTCCGTTGTTCAGGAACTGGGGCAAACTGACTTTGTTGCCCAAGTGGACACGTAGCTGCCTATTGCTCAGCATCATCCATAGCAGACAGTGTGTTTCGTCAGGGGATGATCCTTGTGAGCTCCAGCATCAGACCTTTAATCCAGACTGCCCCGAAGCAGCATGAATTAAAAAACTAAATAACTTGCTGTAATTTATAATTACAAGTCTACTTCCTCCATACATGTGATCTTGATATAATTATATTAAAATATTTTTATTTGTGTTAACATTTGTGCATTTTGGTTTATTCCTGACAAAAGGACATTGGTTTTCTTAAAGCCCAGGGCAGAAAAATTCAATAATTAAAAAAACAATAAAAATGGATTTTTAATTACATACATTTTTCTTTTTCAAAATAACCTATTTTATTTAAACTGTAAATTACAACCTATACTTAAATTACAACATCCTATTAAGGCCTATGCTTGTTTTCTTCTTCCAATCTATGAATAAAAATAATGAGAGAGGATGAATCTACTAGTTCTAAAAAACTGAAGGGCATGGTGGCCAGAAACAAGTACTTCGATTCACTAACTACAGATACAGTTTAAAAATCTGTGCCATCAAGCATCCTCCTGGTTAGCAAAAAGAAGTACGAAATTTAGTGTAAAACCTATGTCTAGTTGCAAATCAACATGTCTTAATGATTACCAATCAATGTTTCTTTAGGAAAATAATTACAAAGTACAAATGCAAAACAAGATTAAAATTAATTATGTAAATCAAGGTGTCCTGCCCACTGATTTAAATCCCGATTAAAATGCTAATTTAAATCACTTTGATCAAACTGATTTAACTCAATCAACTTTGAGCCTTTGAATGGTTTTATGCAATTTACTATTTGGTATTCTTAAAAATGTGTAAGCAAGCACTTAGCAATTATGGGAACAGGCGCTTTAAAATTCAATAAATATATAGTAGTTAGATCTCTCCCACTATTACCATGCATTTTTAAAAAATCTGGTACTGCTCATATGTGCATGACTATAGCAGCTGATTTTATCAGGCACAGATTTGTGTTTCTGAGATCACTATAAGGCAATACAACATATTCATGTAACCAGAAGACAGCATTAGTTTCTATACTACAAATGAAATCTAACTTCTGTAGGGTCATTCGCTGAAGGCATGAGCAAGCAAAAAACAGACAAGCTGAATGCACCTCAAGAATGCTATATATGTGCATCTCAAACACACACAATTCATTTAAAGAGAAGTTTGACTTAATTAAAATAATACTCATGGCTCACATTAATATTCTTTTCATCAGATGAAAAACAATTAATTCAATTTCCTTAATACTTCATTCAAGAGTCACAGTTTCCTCTATCAATCTTACACTATTCCAGGGCAGTTTAAGAATTATGATGTAATAATTGTTCTGCACCACCACCTAATAAAATTCTCATCTACTGCCTTATAAATCGCAATTCACATTTCAATCTTTAGACACTAGATGGCACCCTTTTGAAGCAATCATTGTAGAAGCACATAACACCAGCAGAGAAAGGGTATCTTAACAGAACGAAAAGATGCCACTATGAATGTTTTGTATAGAAAGCAAATGACTCTGGATCAATACTATTCCTGTAAAAAAATTATCTAGGTTAATAAGAGATCCTGGAGCAATTACATGAATATGCTGTAATTATTTACTTCCACAATAAAAAGGGTTTGGCTTTGACACACACACACACACACACACACAGTTAATGGATATACATGGGTCAAATTAACCATTTAATAACAACACTATAACTGGGCCAAAACTGTTGTTCTAGGACTTATGCATGAAAAAATTTCTAGTCTACCTTTGAGACTAAAGTAAAGAGCCAAATTACTGCAATGGTTATATTACAATTTTTTTTAAAGTGATTGATCACACACTTAGTGCAGCACTAGGGAGGACACTGTAAAGAGTATCGCTGTGCACTATGGCTGCTCACACCTGGTTGTCAATCAACCAAGTTAACTCTGCAGTGAAGGCATATCTTTAGTTGATTTCTAACAAGGTTCTGAAAGCAGCTACTCAGTGAAGATGTAATGCCTACCCGTGCTGCTGTATTGCTTGCACAGTTTTCTGAAAAGTAAGGAAAGCTATTTCCACAGTCAAGTAGTGACAGAAACTGGGTTGGGTTTTTTGTTGATAAATGATCATTTTAAGTCTCTACAAGTCTCATAAAAGAAAGACCATAAAAACAAACTCTGGATTTTCCACTAGCTATCCTAACTAATTTTTTTAAAGCCATAATTATCCAGTGCAACAAGAGACCTTTGAGTGTCAGTCATATTTAGGATATGTGCCATTCATATAAAATGCCTTTATGTAAGTCTTCAAAGAGTACATTTACATTTAACTGTTTTTACACCTTCATGTGACAGTTGTTTGAGAAGTCTATTCCCTTCTCCTGGAAGGAAGCAGCTATCAGAGACCACACTGAAAAAAGATGATGATAAGCAATTGCTGGCTGCAGCAAGGAAAAACACATTGCCTTCCAGACTGAAGCTCAAACTGAGGGGTAGATGCAGGTGCTGAGAGTTGTTTCCCTTAAAATAATCATCAGTGTACTAACTGACAATGTTGATATTAACGTGTCATCATTAGGCTTCTGAGAGAACACTATGTTCACTTGAACAGTGGCACATAACATTTCTCAGAGCTATTTTGGAGATTTTCAGAATTCTTTGTCTGCAAAGAAGACGACACTATATTGGTACATATTTGGAAAGTTATTTTTGCAACCAGAGTGGCTAAGAAAATGTTTTTAAATTAAATCTCAAATTCTCCAGACTGTTTAACAGACAGAGGGAAAAAAAACCTCATACCTTTTTAGGTACATTATCACTGTCCATTTCATATCTATGCTTTAGACAACGTCTTTCCAGCAGAGAAAAAACATTGTGCCATAAAATTACTCCAGTCCTTAATATCTTAAAATAGAATTAATTTTCAAAATATCGTTCAAACAAAGTTAAATCAAAACAATTTGTTAGAGAAAAAGAATAAACATTTCTAAAGAGATATAATAGGTCACCACAGAGAGTTTCGGTTGTTTCTGACTTTTTCTTGGCTCACCAAGAATATCGTTACATAGAGCCTCTAGTGCATCAGAAACCTCCACACAAGATTTAAAGATAATCTGCAGCAAATGGGGAAGAAGAGAGAAATTTGTGCTCATGCCCTTTCTTTTTGTTTCTTTATGATATGTAAAGGTGGTCTGAAAGTGGGGTTTGGGGTTTGTTTAATTTTATTTAATTTAATTCTTCTTGTTTTTCATATAAAACGTTCAGGTCATGGCAAGGCTGGAAGACTCCGTGATGACTGGAAAACTACCAAAATGGTGACATCACAAGAGCCAACAGAAATCTGAGCAATGGAGAGGGGAAGAAATTTTTAGTCAGTCTGTTTCAAACTTTTTGTTTTTAATGTTTACAGCTACGACATTTCAGTTACTAAAATCCCAAATAAAGTGAGCACTGTTAAAGATTCAACCTCAATTAAGGTGTTAGAAGTCTCAATAAACATCCCTGAGACCTCCCAGAGGGTCCTCCAGCATAACCAAAGACGACCACATTAGACATTCTTGATATTTATAACAAAACAAAAAAATTAGGGAAAAAAACCTTCAAACACAACAAACTTTTCAGGCCTTCTTTATATATCATAAAAGAACCCAAAAAGGCAAAAAGCCAATTGTTGAAAAAAATCCGTTGAAGGTCATCTTTAACAAACCTCCAACTTCTACAAGCAGGTAATCTATCATAATTCCCGTTTCAGAGAGGAGTGCTAGAAAAACCTTCCTCCCTTGCTTACACAAACTGGTTTGCAAAGAATTCTGCAGTATAATTTCTGACCTCTAACTTCCACACTCAACCATACCAACTGCACAATTATATGCTCAGCTTGGTCTCTCAGTTATATTTTCCATTCATCTTTGAAGTCTGAAGGCTTAGATTAATCCAGCAGGTTTCTCTTGCTCTCACTTTCCTAGCCATCAAAAACTTTTCCGTCATGAAACAGATCATTCATTACCTCAAACATTTATCTAGGAAATTTCTTATTCAGCCTCAGACAGATGGTGGTGATCAATGCAAACCCACCTGCTATATTCAAAAGCACCTGTTTTTATTCCCAGTTAACTGTTCTCTCAAATAGTAGCTTTTCCTCTCTCCCTTTAACACTGCAGTTTCTATAGTTAATGATACTGCCTTCATCTTACTTTTAAAAAATGACAACTGTACATGAAAACTATACAGGACACATTAAATATGGTCAAAAATGTAGTAGTTCACATAAGCCTACACTAGAAAAGTTACCATATTGCTGACAAGGGCTTCAGTTGAACACAGTAAAAGTACACATGTAGACCAGTACAAGCTAACTTCAGCATGATTTCAGAAAAGAAAATGACTGTTTCTGTTGTTTATCCTGGTCTATAATTGCTGTTCAACCATGTAGAGATACTGCTGATACTCACTGCAGCAAAAGTTAATTTTCCAAGGTTACACTAGGCCATAGTGAGTTTCACTGGCTCCTCCTGCTGGAAGCACTAACCCCTTGCCTCATGTCATTCAAACCACATGCTCAAGGTGATCTAAATCAGATGCTCATTAACTGGCATTTTCCTCTTCTTCTTCCAGCTTTAAATTTTTTTTTCTGTCTCTTAGCAGAATTGAGCAATAATAAATTTAAGCAAAATTGGACAGAAAATAATTATGGGGAATAGATATGCATTTTCAAATAGTTGTCATCCCTTTGAAAATCAGAATGGAGTAATGTGAAAAGAACTAAGAGGAGGAAGGATTTTTTTGCTGATCACCTTCTTCTTCCAGATTGGTTTGGTCGTTATTTAACATGGGACTTTTTACATTTCCTCTAGCACAAGAAGTTTGAAAGTGTGTAAGACAGAGATGGCAGAGTCATTATTAAACTGTTCCAGACATGACGGGCTCTCACACATGCCTCTAATTACTGTTCAACACATTATATAAAGTTGTACTTGGGTCTTGTTTCAGTAAAGAAGCAAAGTATTTTTATTAAGTGTCAATAAGTGACATAGGGATGGGACTAGTGGATTTTCCATTCCAGCCTATCACATTCATTAATGAATAATTAAACATAAAAAAGGTTTTAACAGATATTGTCAGTTCAAGTTTTGCCCCAAATTCAGGGCTCTTCTGAAAAAAATAAGACCATGAAAAATATGTCCATGAACTTGTCTTTAAGAAAACAGTGGAAAAAATTATTTTGAACAAATCTCTGTAGTGTTTGCATTTTGAGTGTTCTTAGTAGTGCATGAGAACCAAAAGGAAACACTAACTAGAAAGAAAGTGAAACTGATTAGTGCTAGTGTTGTCAAGCGATTAAAAAAATTAATCACAATTAATCGCACTGTTAATAATAGAATACCATTTATTTAAATATTTATGGATTTTTTCTACATAGTATAGTGCAATCTCTATCATGAAAGTGGAACTTACAAATGTAGAATTATGTACAAAAAACTACATTCAAAAATAAAACAATGTAAAATTTTAGAGCCTGCAACCCACTCAGTTGTTCAACCTACTTCTTGTTCAGCCAATCGCTCAAACAAGTTTGTTTACATTTGCAGGAGATATGCTGCCTGCTTCTTGTTTACGTCACCTGAAAGTAAGAACAGGCGTTCTCATGGCACTGTTGTAGCCAGTGTCGCAAGATATTTACATGCCAGATGTGCTAAAGACTCAGATGTCCCTTCATGCTTCAACCACCATTCCAGGAGACATGCGTCCATGCTGATGACGGGTTCTGCTCGATAACAATCCAAAGCAGTGCGGACTGATGCATGTTCATTTTCATCATCTGAGTCAGATGCCACGAGCAGAAGGTTGATTTTCTTTTTTGGTGGTTCAGGTTCTGTAGTTTCCGCATCCAAGTGTTGCTCTTTTAAGACTTCTGAAAGCATGCTCGACACCTCTTCCCTCTCAGATTTTGGAAGGCACTTCAGATTCTTAAACCTTTGGTCAAGTGCCGTAGCTATTTTTAGAAATCTCACATTGGTATCTTCTTTGCATTTTGTCAAATCTGCAGTGGAAGTATTCTTAAAATGCACATGTGCTGGGTCATCATTGGAGACTGCCATAACATGAAATATATGGCAGAATGTGAGTAAAACAGAGCAGGGGACATACAATTCTCCCCCAAGGAGTTCAGTCACAAATTTAATTAATGCGTTATTTTTTTAACGAGCATCATCGGCATGGAAGCATGTCCTCTGGAATGGTGGCCGAAGCATGAAGGGGCATACAAAACTTTAGCATATCTGGCACGTAAATACCTTGCAGTGCCGGCGACAGAAGTGCCATGCAAATGCCTGTTCTCACTTTCTGTGGCATTGTAAATAAGAAGAGGCAGCATTATCTCCTGTAAAGGTAAACAAACTTGTTTCTCTTAGTAACAGGCTGAACAAGAAGTAGGACTGAGTGGACATATAGGATCTAAAGTATTACATTGTTTTGTTTTTGAGTGCAGTTATGTAACAAACAAAATCTACATTTGTAAGTTGCACTTTCATGACAAAGAGACTGCATTACAGTACTTGTATGAGGTGACTGAAAAAACTATTTCTTGTTTATCATTTTTACAGTGCAAATTTTTGTAATCAAAAATATACACTTTGATTTCAATTACAACACAGAATATATATGAACATGTAGAATAATGTCCAAAATATTTAATACATTTAAATTGGTATTCTAGTGTTTCACAGTGTGATTAAAACTGAGATTAATCACAATTAATTTTTTTTAATCGGGATTAATTTTTTTAGTTAATTCCGTGAGTTTACTGTGATTAATCGACAGCCCTAATTAGTGCCTAGTCTCACAATCCAAGACAAGAGAAATGCAAAATATGAATATCATTAACAGTGAAAAGTAAATTAGATTTTTAACAGGGCTGTCGATTAATTGAGGTTAACTCACAAAGGCTCTAAAATTTTACATTGTTTCATTTTTGAATGCAGGGGTGTTTTTTTTTTAAAACATAAATTCTACATTTTTAAGTTCAACTTTCATGATAAAGAGGTTGCATTACAGTATTTGTATTAGATGAACTGAAAAATACTATTTTGTTTTTTTACAGTGCAAATACTTGTAATCAAAAATAAAGATAAAGTGATACTGTACACTTCGTATTCCATTTTGTAATTGAAATCAATATATTTGAAAATGTAGAAAACATCCAAAGATATTTCAAATACAATACCACTTTTTAATCGCAAAAGGAACAGGAGTACTTGTGGCACGTTAGAGACTAACAAATTCATTTGAGCCACAAGTACTCCTGTTCCTTCTTTGGATACAGACTAACACGGCTGCTACTCTGAAACCTTTTTAATTGCACGATTAGTCATGATTAATTTTTTTAATCGCTTGACAGCCCTAATTTTTAAGTTATTTCAGTTTTAATAATCAAAAGTGTGTGTTAAATTACACAGGTAAGGAAAAATGTACTCCAATCCTGCAAATGACTCCTTCCTCACAGAACCAGCTGCAGGACTGAGACAGGACTTTGTAGCCATCCTGAATGTCACATCAGCCAAACTTTGAATCATCCATCTGAAATCATTTTCTCAGTACTGTTACAACTTATAAGCAACTGCAGCATGCCTTTGGGCACCAGCGATATCATCAGACATATATTTAACTTCCTCTCCCCTGTGCAGACTGGCTGCTTGATCAAACTCCTCCTGCACAGTTTCTTCACATCAGCCTTATGTACCTGCACTCCATGTTCTCCTTCTTCCTTATCTTTCCTATATATCCTTCCACCACCCTTCCTTTGTCTTGTCCTTTAGCTGATGCTCCTTATAAAACCACACCCAAAACATTAAAAAAAAATCACAGAATTAACACAATGTTTTCAAACCATCATGTTGTTCACTCTGCTTGTATATTACCTTCTCCCTTCTCTCCATTCCCTTTTCTATTTAGATACATCTACACTACAATAAAAGACCAGCAGCACAGCTGCAGCTGGCCCAGATCAGCTGAGTTGGGTTTGTGGGACTCAGACTGCGGTGCTAACAGCTGCACTATAATGTTCAAGCTCAGGCTGGAGCACAGGCTTTGAGATCCATCCCCCCCACTATAGTGCCTGGGCTCCAGCTGAGGCCCAAACATCTACATGCAATTTTTAGCCCCACAGCCCAAGCCCTGCAAGCCTGAGCCAATTGACCCAGGCTTTGAGACCCAGTGCTGTAGGCTTTTTATTGCAGCGTAGACTTAGAGTGCAAAATCTTTGGGACAGGGATTGCCATTTACTCTATACTAGTACTAGACACAACAGAGCCCCAGTCTCAGTTAGGGCCTCTAGCTGCTGCTGCAATACAAATAATTAACAACATCTGCTATACTGCATAGCTTGAAGAGCAGATATTGTAAACAAACAAATTTATTTACCTATGGAACTAAGACAAGCTTAGTTGGTTAGAACTAAAAGAACGTTAAAAATCCAATTTACTTTCACAAATTATGCTGTTCACTTTTTAAAATTTCTCCAACATGGGCTAAATATCAATTAAGTCTGTTTCACTGTGCTACAAATTTGGGTTTCACCACAGAGGACTGTTTATTTGTTTAAAAACATGTTTCCAGGAAAATATAAACAAAATATGGAAACATTTCTATTGCTCTTAGTTTCTGCAAAATGTTTTGTTTGTTTGTTTTGTTATGGAAAAAATAAAACTCCGGACAACATTTAACAAGGTTTCTTTTTCATTTAACATGTATCATATCACATTAAGTTATTTACAAATGTAATGGTTATTCCAATAAATATGTAGAACACCAAAAATAGTACCTGTGTTTTTAAGATATCAGACTCGGGAGATATAATTTATATTCCCATTTACGTCAATTTGCTGTGTGACCAGGGAGAAGTCACCTAACCTCTGTGCCTCAGTTTCCCCATCAATAAATAGGAATATTCAGAGGGTTTTATATCATTTGTGAAGTTCTTTGAGTATCTCAGATGAAAAATGCTATAAAAACAACAACAACAGAATTTAGGATGGGCACATTGATATAACTAAAATTACCTAGTCACCAGATATACTTCAGGAATATAAGGGACACGTGAAAAATTAAAGACAAACTTATTTTTAGTCTCTCTTCATATAAGAATTACTGCTGAAATTAAGGCACAAATCCTCTTCTCTACATTCAAACCTCACTTAATGTGCAATGGCAGTCAAAAAATACCACAAAAAAACCAACAACAATCCATAATCAAACAAAAAAGTTGACATACTGTGAGGCCCCCAACCCTAGAAAATTTGAGCATGGGAGTAATTTACTCACATGAACAGCCCCTTAAGTAGTTGAGGGAATAGGATTTTAAGCATAGAAAGAATGAATAGAAAAAATACATTAAATATTTACACTACACAAATTGGTGGTATGTCCTCACTTGGAATACTGTGTTTAGTTCTGGTCACCTTATTTCAAAAAGAATGTTACAAAAATAGAGTATACAATACAGCTATTAAAAAAGTGAAAGTGTTACATTTAAATAATTAACTTTCTGGGAAAAAGTTAAACATTTTTAGTTTTCTGATGAAATATTATTAAAAAATTCAAAGAAAGCACACGCTTTCTGTAAAAATTTTCATTTAATTGAAAACCCAACTTTTGTTCAAAAACGGTTTCCATGCATAATTTTCAATGAACCCTAGTTCAGAAAAAGCTCACAAGAATGACCAGATAAATAGAAAATATTTTTATATGAAGAGAGATTAAAAACACTGGGTATCAGAGGGGTATCCATGTAGGTGTAGCCACAAAAACAACAAGGAGTCTGGTGGCACCTTAAAGACTAACAGATTTATTTGGGCATAAGCTTTCGTAGTTAAAATAGCCCACTTATTCAGATGCATGGAGTGAAAATTACAGATACAGGCATAAATATACTGGCACATGAAGAGAAGGCTCACTACAAAAGCAATTTTCCCTCTCTTGGTACTGACAACCCCTCATCAATTATTGGGAGTGGACCACATCCACCCTGATTGAATTGGCCTTGTCAACACTGGTTCTCCACTTGTAAGGTAACTCCCTTCTCTTCCTGTGCCAGTATATTTATGCCTGTATTTGTAATTTTCACTCCATGCATCTGAAAAAGTGAGGCTTTTTACCCACAAAAGCTTATGCCCAAATAAATCTGTTCGTCTTTCAGGTGCCACCGGACTCTTTGTTAAAAATACCAGGACTGTTTATTTGAGAGAGGAGACAAGATAGAGGTATACAGAATAATTAAAGGTATAAAGAAGCTGAACTGAGAGTATAAATTAATGAGTAACTTGTGGAGATTTGGAGAACATCTCCCACAGGCAGGTTATTCCATAATTATTCACTGTGGATTTTATTGCCCTTTTCTCTGATGCTTCTGCCCTTGGCCATTCTAAGAGATAGGATACTGGATTAGATAGAACACTGGTCTGATCCAGTATTGCAAACCTATGTTCCCAAAAAGCTTCCTTTTTCAGAACAGATCAACCTATTTGTTGCAAACCATTGATCTGTCACCCTTTTATTTGGTTCATTTGGTGATTTCCCTATGTATTCATTGCTAATAGCTCTGCAGTGAATGCCAGTTATAACCATATCTGGATCTTTTAGCTATTCATGTATCGTACTGGCAAGGACTGTGTTGCTGCCTTCTACCTTGTCCCCTTTAACAGAAGATAACAACTGACTACTGTTACCTAGTAGTGGAGAGTCTCCATTAGCTCATATAGTAGAAATCTGTGCTGCAGGGCTTAACATCCAGGATTCAAACCCTGTTGACAGACCTTCCTGAGGGCTGCCACATTCATAGCCTGGACTATGGTCTCTGCCATGCATCCATGGCAGTGGGAGCTGTGGAATTAGTTACCAAATATAGAGGGTGCAGGTCATTCTCCCAGGGAGTGGGGGACAGTTCCCCAAGCCCACACCAGCAAAACCCATGGAAAAGTAATTTAGAAATTGAGGGTGAATGCCCCAGAGCCCTGTGATGAGTGACCACAGTGACCCCAGGTAACAGAGGACTCACCCCATGTCCTCAATACCTGTCCCTCACAAAGATCCCTGTGCCTCAGGGGTTCACCCCACATACTCAGCATCTGCCCCACACTGCGATCCCTGTGTCCCGGGGAGGTTTCACACCCCCCCCCCCCACGCTCAGCACCTGCCCCTCCCCGTGTCCCGGGGAGGTTTCACCCCCCCCCCCCCACGCTCAGCACCTGCCCCTCCCCGTGTCCCGGGGAGGTTTCACCCCCCCCCACGCTCAGCACCTGCCCCTCCCCGTGTCCCGGGGAGGTTTCACCCCCCCCCCCACGCTCAGCACCTGCCCCTCCCCGTGTCCCGGGGAGGTTTCACACCCCCCCCCCACGCTCAGCACCTGCCCCTCCCCGTGTCCCGGGGAGGCTTCACCCCCCCCCTCAGCACCTGCCCCTCCCCGTGTCCCGGGGAGGCTTCACCCCCCCCCCTCAGCACCTGCCCCTCCCCGTGTCCCGGGGAGGCTTCACCCCCCCCCACCCTCAGCACCTGCCCCTCCCCGTGTCCCGGGGAGGCTTCACCCCCCCCCCCACCCTCAGCACCTGCCCCTCCCC
The DNA here is from genome assembly GCF_965140235.1 of Caretta caretta. Taxonomy (NCBI): domain Eukaryota; kingdom Metazoa; phylum Chordata; order Testudines; family Cheloniidae; genus Caretta; species Caretta caretta. The sequence goes on along the minus strand of NC_134209.1, from coordinate 41,045,130 downwards.
GTGTCCCGGGGAGGCTTCACCCCCCCCCCACCCTCAGCACCTGCCCCTCCCCGTGTCCCGGGGAGGCTTCACCCCCCCCCCCCCACCCTCAGCACCTGCCCCTCCCCGTGTCCCGGGGAGGCTTCACCCCCCCCCCCCCCTCAGCACCTGCCCCTCCCCGTGTCCCGGGGAGGCTTCACCCCCCCCACCCTCAGCACCTGCCCCTCCCCACCCTCAGCACCTGCCCCTCCCCGTGTCCCGGGGAGGCTTCACCCCCCCCCACCCCACCCTCAGCACCTGCCCCTCCCCGTGTCGGCTTCACCCCCCCCCACCCTCAGCACCTGCCCCTCCCCGTGTCGGCTTCACCCCCCCCCACCCTCAGCACCTGCCCCAAACCGCAGTCCCTGTGCCCTGGGGGTGCACCCCACACGCTCAGCACCTGCCCCCTGTGTCCCGGGGAGGCTTCATCCCACATCCTCAGCCCCTCGGTGCCCTGGGCCCGGCTCCGCGGCCCCACACGCTCCCAACCCCGCTTACCCCGGCCCGGCCCCGGCCCCACGCGGTAGATTCCCCGCTCCCCCGCCTCAGTCCGCTCAGCCGCCTCCTCCCCGGCTCCGCCTCTTCCTCCGCACGCTGCCTCCCGCCGCCGGTCCTTCCTGCCGCTCCGCGGGCTTGCGAGCGCGGCCGGCGCCCGGGCTCCGCTCTGCGTCACGAGCCGCGCGCCGGGGAGCGGTAAACGGGACGGAGCCGGGCCAGCGGCGAGGGGTAAGGAGCGGGCGGAGGCTCCTGGGAGGGGCCGGGTGAGGTGGGCCCAGGGCAGGGACAGGAGCCGGGGCACAGGCTGCGCCCCGCACCCCCCAATGCCGTCCCTGAGTCCCGCGGGCTCCCCAGCCTGCCCGGCAGTAGCGCTGGGCCTAACCCGCGAGCGGCCGGGCCGAGCTCGGCGCTGCACAGGTTCACGGGTTCACTGCGGACGTGCCGAGAAACCCCTCCGGTGCCGGGGGCTGGGCGAGCTGCCCCGACCCAAAGCCGAGGCTTCCCTCCGGGCCCGCTCAGGCTGTCGGCCCGGGGGGGAGGGTGGTGTTATTGCAGTGCCGGGGGGCTGATCACTGGGCCGAGCCACTCCCTCTCTTTGACTGGCTGGTTTCCTGACGATGCGATTATGCTTTCAGGCTTTTAGGAAACTTACCACTGTACAAACCAACGGTTTATTCTCCACCTAGTGATGAGACCCTATCCCTGACCCCTGACAGTGCTGAAGTTTCCCTGTAGGAGAATAAATGGCCACTTTATTTTGCTTTAATCATCAGTGCCGTTTTGTTTTTTTGCTGTACACAATGAGTAATTCCCCTATCCTGCCACGCAGATGCGAGCACTTGATTTTTGTAGACAGTGCTGAGTTTAGGTCATTATAGTGACTGATAATGGAAGGTTCTCATTAGCTGTGCTTCTGGGCGCTGTTGGTGGGCAAACTTTTTGGCCTGAGGGCCATGTCGGGGCTCCAAAGCTGTACAGAGGGAGGGGTAGGGAATTCTGTGCCTCCCCAAACAGCCTGGCCCCCGCCTTTATCTGCCCCCTCCCACTTCCTGCCCCCAACTGCCCCCCTCAGAACCACTGACCCATCCAACCCCCACTCCTGGGACCCGCCGCCCCTAACCGTCCCCACCCCACCCGGAGTCCCACGCCCTATCCAACTCCCCCAACTGCCCCACCCCTATCCACACCCCTGTGCCCTGACAGGCCCCCTGGGACTCCCACACCTATCCAACCCCCCATTTCCCATCCCCTGACCGCCCCCCACCCCAGAATCTCCGCCCCATCCAACCACCCCTGCTCCCTGTCCCTTGACTTCCCCCTGGGACCTCCTACCCCTTATCCAATGCCCCCGCTCCCTGCCCCCTTATCATGCCGCTCAGAGCAGCAGGACTGGCAGCCATGCGGCCCGGCCTGAGCCAGCCACGCCGTGGCACTGCCCTGCAGGAGCTCGCAGCCCGCCTCCCAGAGTGCTGGTGGCACGGCAAGCTGAGGCTGCACGGAAGAGCAGGGGAGGGGCCAGAGACTAGCCTCCCCGGGAGCTCAAGAGCCAGGCAGGACACTCCCGCGGCCGGTAAACGCTAGCAGGAAATTGTTTCTGTCAGGGAACTGGTCCTAGTAGGTCTTTTCCAACTCTGATAGTATGATTTTTGAACTTCACTTGAATACTAAATCTCTTTCCAGATTAAAACACGTTTTCCTTTGAAGACGCAGCCTGTATATTCACACCTGAGTTAAATGTAAACTAGTTAAATGGTTAACATTGGAATAAAACTGAAAGATTTGGCTGTGGACAGTTATTCTTTATTTGTGGTAGCACCCCATCATGTGATACGTGCTTTCCATATAGAGAAGAAGGCATAATGCCTGCCCCCAGGCACTCACAATCTAAAACCAGACAGAGAGCGGGTTGAGGGATTAGATCGACAAATATTCAGTTAAGAAATGAATGCATGTAATTTTGGCATAATTTATCTTCATGTGTAGTATAGTCAGCCTATGGTTTAAAATTTGCAGTGGTGAAAGACTATAGTCACTTTTTGACCTTTATATTTTGATTTTGTATATTTAAATAATTCTCAAGACAAGGAATTAGTAGATTTGAGATCACTGCTCTCTTCTTAAAGGGAATCTAATATAAAGCTGTACTTGGCACTGGCATGACTTTTGTTGGTATACTCTGTCCAGTTCTGGTATCCAGAGTTCAAGAATGATATTGGTACATTGGAAAGGGTTCAGAGAAGAACCACAGGAATGAATAACGAATTAGAAAACATGCCATATAATGAGAGACTCGAGGACTCTTAATCTGTTTATTTTAACAGAGATTTAAGGGGTGATTTGACTGCAGCAGTCTATGACTACTTGGTGAACAAATACTTAATAATGGGCTCTTCAATGTAGCAGAGAAAGGTATGACACGATCCAATGGCTGGAAATTAAAACTAGACAAATTCAAATTGGAAATAAGGTATAATTTTTAGCAGTTGGAACAATTTACCATGGGGTCATGGTGGAGTCTTCATCACTAGAAATTTTTAAATCAGGATTGGATGTTTTTCTAAGAGAGATGCTCTAGAAATTATGGGGAAGTTCTATGGCCTGTGCTATACGGGAAGTCAGACTAGATAATCACAACAGTCCCTTCTGGCCTTGGAATCTATGAATGTAAATAATCCTTACGTCCAAAGTGGGTATATTACAGAGGTTAAAATTGTGGCTTTGTGATTGGTCCCAGAGTTCAGTTTTGATCCTCCACCTGAAAATCTCCATGAAGACAATATCTAAGGGCTTTCCAGAACCTGGTGAACTTCAGTTTATTAAACAAGGTGATGCATTAATTAGAAATGGTTGGAGAGGATAAACAATTGAGTATAAACCATGAAACAATTAACCAGTGACCTAAATCAACAAACCATAACGCACACTTAGGCAGTGTCCAGTATCTTTATGTCCACTTCCCCGAAGTGAGGCAGCTTTTAGGCAGCAATCAGTAAGTCATGGTTATATGAATGCAGAAACAAAGTCTGTCCTCAATCCAGGTTCCCTGTCAGCATGTCTGTCTCCATATCCTCCTTTCCAGAAAAATCTCCTCAAGGTAGACACCGCGGGATCACCTCAACCCCTTAACCATGCACCTTCCCCGGTGCCCACTGGTGAAAGAGATGGACCAGTACAATGGCATGTGAACTAGGGGCAAGAAAATTAGAGAATAGGAGCTAAAACTGAATCTGAACAGCAATTAGCTAATACAAAGATAAAAATATATAATTGTTAGAAGCAGGTAGCCTCCAAGAGAATTGGTGGGTTTCCTGGGCTAGCAGGGGGAGAACGGAGCAATTATGGAAAAGCTCAACTGATTCTTTGCATCTTTCTTAATCACAAAGACCATAGTTTTCATATAATAAAGCTTGAGGTATTCTTTGGGACTGAGGTTTCAGAAGAGGAGGTCCTGGAATAAACTGATAAAGAACAAGAAGTCAGTGGATCAAATAGTGAAAATCAGAGTTCTGAAGGAACTTATGTGGCTGAGCTGCTAACAAAAAATTCAGTCTCATGAACATAATTCTCTCTGTGGGAGGACTGGAGAGTAGCAAATTTCACTTTCATATAAAAAGGCATTGGGATGGTCCTGGAAATGACAGACCAATGAACTGCACTGAAGTACAATGAACATGAGTTATGAGGAGAGGCTGAGGGAACTGGGGATGTTTAGTCTACGGAAGAGAATAAAAGGAAGAGAAGAGAAGAAAGAGGGGGGATTTGATAGCTGCTTTCAACTACCTGAAAAGGGGTTCCAAAGAGGATGGATCTAGACTGTTCTCAGTGGTAGCAGATGGTAGCAGATGACAGAACAAGGAGTAATGGTCTCAAGTTGCAGTGGGGGAGGTTTAGGTTGGATATTAGGAAAAACTTTTTCACTAGAAGGGTGGTGAAACACTGGAATGCGTTACCTAGGGAGGTGGTGGAATCTCCTTCCTTAGAAGTTTTTAAGGTCAGGCTTGACAAAGCCCTGGCTGGGATGATTTAATTGGGGATCAGTCCTGCTTTGAGCAGGGGGTTAGACTAGATGACCTCCTGAGGTCCCTTCCAACCCTGATATTCTATGATTCTATGAAACTTGAATATAAAACACAAACAAACTAGCACTTATTCTTCAGTGGAAAATAATTAGGGCTGTCAAGCTATTAAAAAATTGAATCATGATTAATCGCATGATTAAAAAAATTAATCGCACAATTAATTGCACAGTTAAACAATAATAGAATACCATTTATTTTTGGGTGTTTTCTACATTTTCCAATATAGTGATTTCAATTACAATGCAGAATACCAAGCGTACAGGGCTCACTTTATTTTTATTACAAACATTTCTACTGTAAAAAATGAAAGAAATAGTATATTTCAATTCACCTAATACAAGCAATGTAATGCAATTTCTTTATAATGAAAGTTGAACTTACAAGTGTAGAATTATGTACAAAAAATAACTGCATTCAAAAATAAAACAATGTAAAAGAACCTACAAGTCCACTCAGTCCGACTTCAGTCAAATCTGCTGTGACAGTGTTCTTAAAATGGAAATGTGCTGGGTCATCATCCGAGATTGCTATAACATGAAATATATGGCAGAATGCGGGTAAAACAGAACAGGAGACATACAATTCTTCCCCAAGGAGTGCAGTCACAAATTTAATTAACGCATTATTTTTTTAACGAGCACCATCAGCATGGAAGGATGTCCTCTGGAATGGTGGCCGAAGCATGAAGGGGCGTATGAATGTTTAGCATATCTGACATGTAAATACCTTGCAACGCCGGCTACAAAAGTTCCATGAGAACGCCTGTTCTCACTTTCAGGTGACACTGTAAATAAGAAGCAGTCAGCAGTATCTCCCGTAAATGTAAACAAACTTGTTTGTCTTAGCAATTGGCTGAACAAGAAGTAGGACTGAGTGGACTTGTATGATCTAAAGTTTTGCATTGTTTTGTTTTTGAGTGCAGTTATGTAACAAACAAAAAAAATCTACATTTGTAAGTTACAGTTTCACGGTAAAGAGATTACACTACCGTACTTGTATGAGGTAAATTGAATCAAATTTCTTTTGTTTAACAGTGCAAACATTTGTAATTAAAAATAATATAAAGTGAGCATTGTACCCTTTGTATTCTGTGTTGTAATAGAAATCAATATATTTGAAAATGTAGAAAAACATCCAAAAATATTTAATAAATTTCAATTGGTATTCTATTCTTTAACAGTGTGATTAATCATGATTAATTTTTTTAATTGCAGTTAATTTTTTTGAGTTAATCGCATGAGTTAACTGCGATTAATCAACAGTCTTAAAAAATATGTTGCTCTAATTTACTAAATAATGGATAAAGGAGAACTGGTTAATATAATTTATTTGGACTTCCAAAAAGCTTTTAAGGTCCCTAATGAGAGGCTAAAAGCCTTTCTGTGAAAGGCCGTGCTCTGTCATAGAGCTAAAACTGTAAACAAAGAGTAAGAATAAAAGGTCAATTTTTAGCCAGGCGATATGTTATATTGGGCAATGGGTACATGCAATGTGCTAGGGTAGGTATTTAATATATTGGTGATCTGCAAAAAGGGTGGGGTGTCAGTGAGAGCAAAAATTGCAGACATAAAATTATTTAATTAGTCAAAACCAGAGAAGACTGTGATGAAGTGGAACCAAAAAAACACAGGTGAACTGTCAGCATGTTGACAAGTGAAATTTAGTATTGACAACTACAACGTGAAACATATTGGAAGGAAAATTTTGAACTATTAATTGACATTTCTGGATTCTAAGGCCTGGTCTACAGTATGTGTTTATTTCGGAATTAGCCGAGTTAATTCGAAATAGAACTGATTCCGTCCACACGACCAAACCGTTTTTTTTTATTTAAATTGCTCTTTAAATTTAAAGCTCTTTAAATTTTTTGATTTAAATTGCTCCAATTTCTGTACTCCACCTCGGCAAGTGGAGTAGCGCTAAAATCGAGATCGCAGTTCCGGGTTACAGGTAATGTGGACGCAATTCAATGTCATTGGCCTCCGGGAGCTGTCCCAGAATGCTCCCTTGTGACCGCTCTGGACAACACTCTCAACTCCGATGCACTAGCCAGGTAGGCAGTAAAAGCCCCAGGAACTTTTGAATTTCATTTCCTCTTTGGTCACCATCAGCACAGGCGACCATCAGCACAGTCCACCATCATATGCAACCGGGCAGAGTCCACCATCACAGGAGACCTCGCAGACTCGGATTCATAGACGAGCTCCAGCATGGTCCGAACGGTCACTGCATGTTGGGGAGACAAATCTGTTATGGCAGAAGTACGTTCCAAAAAAAGAAACACAAATATGTATGCTAAAGTCTCCAGGGCAATGACAGAAAGAGGCTACTCCAGGGACACAGAGCAGTGTCGTACAAAAATCAAGGATCTCAGGCAAATGTTCCAAAAAGCCAGGGAGGCGAACGGGCGCTCTGGGTCACAGCCCCATACATGCCGCTTCTACCATGAGCTGCATGCAATTATAGGGGGTGACGCCACCAGTACCCCACCACTGTCCGTGGACACCTGCAAGGGGGGAGTTGCACGGAGCGAGGAGGATGAGTTATTGGAGGATGAAGAGGAGGAGGAGGACAGTGCACAGGCGGCAAGTGGAGAATCCGTTTTCCCCCTAGACAGGAACTATTCTTAATGCTGGACCCAATAGCCTCCCCCCACTCCCAGTGCGGGCTCCTGGACCATGACCCTGGAGAAGGCACTTCTGGTGAGTGAGAGCCTGATCAGAGCCACGCGGTGTGGGGAAACCCAGCTGCGCTGGGCTGTTCGCATTTAAAGGGCTCATTCCTGCTCAGAGCCTCATCAGAGCCACACAGTGGGTGTGGGTGGGTGGGTGTTGTGTGAAGTGATCATCCCACAGAGCCCGCAGGCGCTCCTATTATATGGCAAATCCACCAGGCATTGCTTGCAATGGGAAAGGGGGCCCAGCAGTTTGAAAGCATTGAAATGAATGCGGAAGAAGCAGAACCCCGCATGCCCCTAGGGCTTACCATGGCTGCCTGCAAGCTGAATTCTGTTGGCCGGCCATGTGTGATGGCTTAGTCACACCAAAATGGCAGGCACTTCAGTATAAGAGGCAAAATGCAACCTTGTACAGAAAAAACATGTGCTGTGTATTATGAATTGCCTGTTTCACTGAGAAAGTGTCCCCTTTGTTCTCCAAAATGTATCTTTTAAAATACTGCCCTCCCTTTTTCTCCTCCCGCAGGTGCAAATATTTCAACGTGGTTCCTATCTACTCCATCCCAGAGGCTGGTCCAGATTAAAAGGTGGAAAAAACGAAGTCAGGATGACATGTTCGCCGAGCTCATGCAGTCCTCCCGCACTGATAGGGCCCAGCTGAATGCATGGAGGCAAACAATTGCCAAGTCCCGTAAAGCATTACATGAACACAAAGAGAGGAGGGACATGCGCGATGAGAACAGGCAGGATGCTATGGTCAAGCTCATGGGGGAGCAAACTGACATGCTCTGCTGTATGGTGGATCTAATGCGGGAAAGGCAGCAAGACCACAAATTGCCGCTGCAGCCCCTGTATAACCGTCCTCCCTCCTCCCCAAGTTCCATAGCCTCTTCACCCAGACGTCCAAGAACATGGCGGGGGGACGCTACGGGGACCCACACACTCAACCCCAGAGGATTGCACAAGCAGCAGAAAGCTGGCATATCCGAAGTTTTGATTTGGTTTCTGGACTTGTCCTTCCCTCCTCCTCCACCCCCCCTCCCCCAGTTACCCCTTACCCTCCGGTGTACCTTCTTATTTCTCTCAGTGTGTTGTGCAACTAATAATAAAGAACAGTTTTTAAACAATTGTGACTTTATTTCCTTTCATATATATAGGGGGTGGGTAACTTCAAGAGAAACAAACACAGCTGTCACACCGTACCCTGGCCAGTCATGAAACTGGCTTTCAAAGCCTCTCTGATGTGCAGCGCGCCCTGCTGCGCTCTTCTAATTGCCCTGTTGTCTGGCTGTGCGAAATTGGCCGCCAGGTGACTTGCCTCAACCTTCCACCCCGCCATAAACATCTCCCCCTTACTCTCACAGATATTGTGGAGCACACAACAAGCAGCAATTTCAGTTGGAATATTGGTTTGTGCTGAGATCTAACCGAGTCAGTAAACTGCACCAGCGTGCTTTCAAACGTCCAAAAGCACATTCTACCACCATTCTGCACTTGCTCAGCCTATAGTTGAACTGCTCCTTTCTACTGTCCAGGGTGCCTGTGTATGGCTTCATGAGCCATGGCATTAAGGGGTAGGCTGGGTCCCCAAGGATAACTATAGGCATTTCAACATCCCCAACAGTAATTTTCTGGTCTGGGAAGTAAGTTCTTTCCTGCAGTTGTTCAAACAGACCAGAGTTCCTGAACTTGCGTCATGCACCTTTCCCGACCATCCCACGTTGATTTCGGTGAAATGTCCCTTGTGATCCACCAGTGCTTGCAGCACCATGGAAAAGTACCCCTTGCGGTTTATGTACTGGCCGCCTCAGTGTTCCGGGGCCAAGATAGGGATATGCGTTACGTCTATCACCCACCGCAGTTAGGGAAGCCCAGCGCATTAAAGCCATCCACAATGGTCTGCACATTTCCCAAAGTCACTACCCTTGATAGCAGCTGGTCAATGATTGCGTTGGCTACTTGCAGCACAGCAGCCCCCACAGTAGAATTGCCCACTCCAAACTGATTCCCGACTGACTGGTAGCTATCAGGCATTGTAAGCTTCCACAGGGCTATGGCCATTCGCTTCTCGACTGTGAGGGCTGCTCTCATTTTGGTGTCTTTGCACTTCAGGGCAGGGGACAGCAAGTCACAAAGTTCCATGAAAGTGGCCCTACGCATATGAAAGTTTCACAGCCACTGGGAATCATCCCGTACCCGCAACACTGTGCGGTCCCACCAGTCTGTGCTTGTTTCCCGGGCCCAGAATCGGCGTTCCACGGCATGAACTTGGCTCAAAGCCACCATGATCTCCCAATTGCCACATGCCGTGCTTCTAGGAATGTCTGTGTCCATGTCCTCACCACTATTTTAATCGCGCTGTCGTTGCTTCCTCGCCTGGTTTTGCAGGTACTGCACATACTGCTGGATAATGCGCGAGGTATTTACAATGGTCAGAACTGCAGTGGAGATCTGAGCGGGCTCCATGGTTGCCACACTATGGCGCCTGCATAGGTAATCATGGAAAAAGGGCTCAAAACGTAGGAGAGCAGAGTGGCAGCGGAAGAGGTGCTGTTCGGTTCACGATAGCCGAAAAAAAGGTGGGAAACAGTTGTCTTCTGTAGCTTTCACGGAGGCGGGAGCCCAGGACAGACAACATGGAGAGTCTTGGTAGCGCAGCAATGGCAGGAGAGCAGAGTTGGCGGCGGAAGCTGTGCTGCTCGGTTCACGATGGCCGAGCAGAGTTGGCAGTGGAAGCGGTCGATGAGGCAGAGAAAGAGTAGATACTTATAGAGATTACATGGAAAGACGAGAGGAAATGCGTGGTGGATTCATAGTACCAGGAGAGAAGCGGTGCACCGTACTGCACTGTCTGCTGAAAGCAGTATGGCATCTGCACGCCAAAAAGGCGTGAAACGATTGTCTGCCGTAGCTTTCATGGCGGGAGGAGCGACTGACGACACACAGCCAGAAACACTTGCGAGAATGTTTTTCCCCCATCATGCACTGGGAGCTTAACCCAGAATGCCAATGGGCGGTTAGGACTGTGGGATAGCTACCCACAGTGCAGCGCTCCAACATTCAATGCTAGCCTCAGTACTGTGGGCGCACTCTGTCGAATTCACACATTTGAGTGGGGACACACAAGACCGAATGTATAAAATCACTTCCGAAAATCCGAATAGAATAATTTCAAAATAATTTCATACTGTAGACGTACCCTCAGTTGCTATTTCTGAGGACAACCTAGGTTGTTATCATAAATGAAAAAGGGCTTCTTGATAATTAGTGGTAGTCAAAATAGTAAGCAGTGTTAGGTTTTATAAAGAATGGGATTGATTATACTGCACTGTTATAATACTGTCATATAAATCAGTGGTGTGCCATTTCTCAGAATATTGTGTTCAGGTCTGGCACCCTATCTCAAAAAAGATATGACATAAATAGGAGTTCAGCAACAGGTGATGCAAATAATTAGAGGAGTGGCGAGACTTCCATGTGAAGAGACATGAGAGAGGAGATGAATAAGAAGAGACATAAAAGGGATATACAAATAATGAGTAGAATATGAACAGTAAAGTTGGTGCTTCTGTTTAGCCTTTTCAATAATATAAGAACAAGAGGACCTTTAAACTGAAAAACAATAAATTTAAAATGATAAAAGCAAATACTTTTTGCATATAGTACATAATTAGTGTGGAACTCATTGCCACAAGATACCATTGAAGCCAGGAGGTATAGGCTTCAGAGGAGTATTAGACATACATATGAATGAGAATATCCTTGTTTTCACTATATGGAGTGGAGGGTTTTTTGTATAAGCTCTCAGGCCTTACTCAGCCAACCACTGACAGCAGTTAAGAAACCTCCCATAGTGGGAGGTTATTTTATAATTGTCCATTATTGGTTTCTTGCAAATAATCTAAGATACTACTTATATCACCCACATTACTATAGTATTTTAGTGCTTCACTGACTATTTCTCCTCAGAACTGTGCAGTATGGAAATATTGTTATCCCCATTGTACAGATAGGGAACTGAGGCACAGAGTGACTAAGTGATAGGCGCAAGGCACTCTGTGACAGAGCGGGAAATTGAACCCCAGTCTGCCAAGCCCCAGTCTAGTGACCTAACCACTGGATCATCCTTCCTTTCATTACTGTAATGTTTGTAGTATTGGCCACTGTAAATGGCAAGATGCTGGACCAGACAGACAACTGGCCAGTATAAAACTCCCTATGTTATTGTGTTCCAATCAGAGAGCTGTGCATGGAAGGAGAGCAGATCATCAACCTTGTTTTTGCTGATCACATCCATTTTTAAGTTAGCATATGAGCATCTCACTCTGGTAAATAAATTTTCCCACTTTCTTTATCTTAAAAAGCAACAAAATAGATCTTTTTAAATTTAAAATTCATTTCCAAGTTTCAGCCTGCTGCACATTTTAAATAGCCTTATAAAACCCCTGAAAATGGGAGATTATAGTAGAGACAGACAAATTCTTAACTGTGACAATACTGGCATGCAGCATTATGATGATATTAACCTTGAGATCAGAAGAGAGTTAGAAAGCCATGGTATGCAGATCAAAGGATTGAATATAAAGAGTGCTCTTTTTTTAACAGTTCCTTGACAGTAGAGTTCTTAAAACCTGAAGTTAGAATTAGATCTACAAACTGTTACCTGTTAGAAAACAAAATTGTCCTTGTGCTGTTGGACTCAACATTGCTTATAGTCATTTTCTCAGAGTTCTTTTAATTCAAGAAATCGCATTTAGCCTGATGGCATCCTGAGTTTGGCTGGTTTCTAGTATCTGTTCTGACTATGTCAGTATGTTATATGGAGACTTGTAAACAGGAAAACTCACAAGAAAGGAACTTCAAGTTCCTCAAGCAGTGCATTATTCCAATATCTGTGATAAGGGTTCTGTTATCCCGCATACTTTATATCTTTGTGGATTTAAGAGAGACCTAGAGATACAGTGTATGCTACTGAAACACAGACTGTAAATACTGAACAAAGAAAAAGAGCAGGTAATACAGCCCACACAGATCACAAGAGTGGCCTGAGCAGTTACCATAGGTGGATGTATGAGAGAGGAGGATAACCACTTTCCACGTGCATTGAATTCCATTTTTATAGACATCAGAGCGAAACTGAGTTGCCCTGAGATGGGCTTACACTGTAGTCTTTGCTTGATCAGTACAAAACCAGAGTTACTGGTGTTTAGGAGATAATAGTAGAAGTTCTGTGGCCACTGAGATATGATTTGACAAGAAGCAAAGATTAAGGAACAGAGAAAAGGTTCTGAATAGAATTCTTAGCTCTCTGCTGGGTCCATTGATAAAATCCTTATGAAGTCTATTATATGCTGAACTCCTTGATGATCTTGGTAGAGTGATTCTCTAGTGTCTTGTGAAAGCCCAGCATGAAATAAAGACTCCTGGAGACTTCCAGGCAAGCAATGATGGAGCAGCTTGCCACTGCTGGTGGATTGTCCAGAGAGGTTAAAGTTCACTATTTTCACTGTGTTTAACATAAAAAAAAAATTTAGTCAGGCAAGACTCTGCAAGCTAGAGCCAGAGTACATGTCCAAGCTGTGCTTTTTAGGAGAGTGGCATGAAAGCTCCTTTAAAAGAGTTTTCTAAATTATAGGATTGGAAATAAGAAATCCCAATAAATGTGGCATGATGATAAAAGAGATTAAGAATACTTACATCTCATGCTTTTTGGAAAAGACCAGAAGCCATTATTTGCTGTAGCTTTCCTTAAACTGAAATAATAAAGATATATTGCTGATTTGGGAGAATTTCTTCTTTTGTAAGGAGGATCTCTTATGTAATTGCCCTTTCCTGGAATTTATGTTGCTGAGACTGACAGCTCCTTGCTTATCTAGGTAGAAAGAATTAGTTATGTAGCTTAACTAAGTGGAGAAAACTCAGATGTGGAAAAAAATTGCTGCTATCAAGAAAAGATGTTTTAAAATGAATTCTGTCCCTTTCCCTCATTTCACCTCATTATATATTGTGGCATCTCAAACCCTAGATAATTTTTACTTGTCATAAAATGCGATCAGTAATCACAAAGGAACTTGGACAAATAATTGCCTGGATACTTAATTTCCTTGCTTTGTAAGTTAAAATTAAGCAATTGACATCTAGATTTTGTCATTTTGTAAACCAAAAATTGTGAAGTAACTGTTCTAGGTACTATAATGAGAAGCTATTGTTCTGAAAAGTTCAAAAAGTGAAATTGTGTCTGCAAAGAAAATTGTTTTTCCAAATGTACATTGGTGTTAGTGAGCAACCAGATGAAAGGCAGTGTGCATGCAATGAAAGTTTAGTACAGTATTTTATTATATAAGGAGGAAATCTACAACCTATTGGTTTCCCTTCTTGAAGCTGTCACTCATTTTTAATTTATTACACTTGAATTGTGCTCATGTTCTGAATAACAATATTCTGAAATACATGTTGCATTCTCATAAATACAGTACATTTTGTTTTCTGACTTTGTTTGCCAAATTCAGAATCTGACATTACTTCAGCTGTGGGATAAGATGCTGCTACTCTGTCTTTCTAGAAGGCAGCAAATTCATTGTCTCCTAATGGAGGTGGTAGTTGGCTTTTGTGGCTGTGTTTATCTGTTTTGTTTTTTAAATTCATATCTATGCCTAGAACTCATGTGATAAATAATGTGCCCATTTCTTCTCCCGAAAAGAGTTTTCTTTGAGATTATTAGCTCTTGTGTTATTTGAGTTGTACTCCATATGAATAAAGTTCAATGTCTTCTTTTTCATTTCCTTTCAAAGAAGCTACTATGGCTGCTACAGTGAACCTGGAACTTGATCCCATCTTTTTGAAAGCCCTGGGCTTCCTGCATTCAAAGAGTAAAGATTCTGCTGAAAAGCTAAAAGCTCTGCTTGATGAGTCTTTGGCCAGAGGAATTGATTCAAGCTATCGTCCTTCACAAAAGGTATTCACATGAATAGAACACGTAGGTCATTTTTATATGCAGTATTAAAGCTCCAGCTATTCCTGTTTCAAGTTTTATAGCTGAAGAACTATGAGAGCCAGAAAGGGGGGAAAAACAGACTTGCGGAGTAGCTATGTTATTACTTGATCACTGACCTTTATGCATTTGTTCCTGGTGCCATTGAAGTTAGAGGAAAACTTCGTATTGACTTCAGTGGCACAGTGTCTGGTCCTGGAAGAGAGCTGTTCCTTGTTAAGGTGGGAGGGGCTCTTTGTAACCTGGTGCTTTCTGAATACTTTTATCCTGGCTTTGGTGGTGGTATGTCTGTCACTTCTGTATCATGTTGCTCATCCATCCTGAATCAAAATTAGAACTAAAAGCACATAAAAATGCAGGTTAATTATTGTTGCTGAGCATAAATCTTAAGCAATGTAGCCAGATAATGGTAAAACCACATCAGTTTTCTGAACATTCTGTTGATTAATTTGTATGCGGCAAGAAGAGAAAAAAAAAGTTGAAGGGCAGGTTTTAAAGCCAAAATGATTTGCAGAACCAAAACAACTAGCATGCGTGACAAATGGAAAAAATTGTGTGTCATGTTCTGTTCTGTATAGGTTCTTATATCGTGCTCATCACTGCAGTATGTGAACTTCTTCCAGTAGGACATTAAGCTAACAAGTACCAAACACTAAAAACACACTAACTAGAATATTTAAGATGGAGAATATTATATTAAAGGGACCCCGCCAGTAACCTACTGATACTGCTTTCCACTGCCAAGTGGATAACCTGCGTTAAGTGCCCAGTTGTGGTTTCTTGTTCCCAAAGGAACTGAGATTTCAGTCATGGCACCTTGCTCAGTCTCTGATTTTCACATATATTGCTATGGCTTTGGGGACTAATTTAATCACTTATGTTCAAAATTGACCTGATTATTATCTATCACTGACACAAATAAGCAGCTATTGACTTGTGTTGAGATGCATATCAAGATTTATTGACCCAAGAGGTAAATATTGACCAAGATTAAGCAAAGGTCAATATTTTCCTCCCAGAAGGAATGAAATATTGATGTTCACTGACACCAGAAGTCAATTTATATATGGTTACGTAGATTGAATTTTGTCATCAGAACTATCTGAAAATATCTGCTCGTTGTGGCTGTGAATTTTGGAAGTATGAAAGTTTTACCTTTGATATTAGTGTTTCAAAGGGAAGATGCACTTAGGGATCCAGAAAAATAAACAAACCTCTCTCTGAAAAGGTGACTAGTCAGAGGAGATGGAGGTGGGTTAGAATTCACTGCAGAGGGCCAAGGTACACTTATGTGATTTGATTCATTAATGTTGTTCACACTTATGTGATTTGATTTGTTAATGTTGTTCTAGATCCCAGTAATATTTACCTCTGTGAAGATAAAAAAAAATTGAAACACTTGTTACACGACTGGTTATGCAATGTTGTGCCATTTTTTAAATGAGTATATAGAAAATGTAATGTTTACCTAGATTTGTGACCTAAGCAGTTGCAAAGTAGCAAGTGTCTTATGTGTTATGTTTGTTATCAGCATTTTTTTCATTTATTTAGGAAGTAGAGCAACCCAAAGTGTCTATTACCAAGCCGATTTCCAGTAAGCAGGAGCCTAAAGCTTCGTCCAGTCTGCCTTCAGGCAACAATAATGGCAAGCCCGTCACAACAGAAAAGGTGAAAAAAGAAACAGAAAAGAGGACTGCTGATAAAGTAAGGCCAATTTTGGTTCTAATCATGAAATAATTATGGACTTAAAGAGCTCCATTTGTGCTTGAATTTAAAATTATTATTCAGCCAAAACCAAATTGTTCATGCAGAACTTCGTTAATCTGACCCATTTTAGTTGCATCTGCAGCATGTCACCTTTCGCTCCATAGGATCATAAGTTAGCACAGGCCAGACAGTACAACAGAGGATTTATCATAACTTTTCCCAAATGTCTTTATATACTACTTTTTATTGGGAGGAGAAGAATCAATGAAAATATGCTAAACTGTTATCTCCCCCACTCTCTCTCTCTCTCAAGACCACTGAATCTTTTACAAATCATTGTGAGTTGTACAACTGATGACTTTTCTACGCTTTTAGTTCACAAATGTTTTGGTGGGAATGTATTTCTATCTCTAGGAAAAAGTGCCAGATGTATTGTGCAGATCCACAGTACATAATTTACCTACTTGTATTTGTAATTAATTATGCCAGTTAGTTGCTTAGATAAAAACTAACCACTAACTTTTCACATTTTCACCATCTCCATGTGTGGTGTTTAATAGATGAAAGTAGAAATTGGTGAAGGAGTTGATGTTCCAAAGAAACCCAGACTAGAGAAACAAGAGGCTCGTTCTTCCCCGATCACAGTCCAGACTAGCAAGGATTTAACCATGCCTGATCTATCTAGTTTTGATGAAACCAGTGCCGATGATTTTGCCATGGAAATGGGCTTAGCTTGCGTTGTTTGTCGGTAAGTGACTCATGCTTTGTCGGACACACAACTCCTTCTAATGTGTTCTTCTGTGAAAATGACAAATTATGTTTGTCGTCTCTCAGTGTCTCCATATCAAATTAGACCAGGGTGTTTTTTATTTTATAAATAATCTTAGACCTGATTGTAGAAAGCACTTAAGCACATACTTCAAATTAATCATATGCTTAAGTGGCTTCCTGAATAAAGATGCTTTTCTAAAATGCGAGGTCTTTAAGAAGAAAAATATCTAAGTCACAGTAAGTCAAATATCAGGTCTTTGGAGAAATTATTTACCATAACAATGTTTTGCTAATTATAAGACTACTGTACATCTTACGGGGAGGGGGAGAATCATTGAACATCTTAAGTAGCCAGTATACAAATATAGCACAAGTATTCATTTTAATTACTGGTAGCCAAACTTTAGAATTAATCACTACCTGTGAGCAGTGCACTTCAAGTTAGGGTCTATTCTGAAGTGTTTTTTAAAAGTGACATTGATAACATTCTATGTTTGTTTTTCCATGTTTCCCAAATGATTTTCAGTTGGTTTACAAGTAAAAATGGTTTGTTTTTTGGTCTGTTTTTTGAATGGCCAGCCCTGAAAATTTATCTTGGAATGCATGCATCAAGATAGGTTTGTCTGACTCATACATCTTCACTATTAATAATGACTTTGAAATTGGAACTTAATTGACAGTTCTGTTTGTGACGTACAAACTTTGCAGTGCTGGTAGAAGGGAAAAGTAGCAAGCACGTATTTTGTGAATACACACTCACACAGGAATCAAAGTTGTTGAATAAGAAAATTTATCTTATTTATTTACTTACTTACTCAGTCACTTTTCAGGCTCTTGCTATGTTAATTAAGGAGTATCTCAGGTCCAACAATGGATAAGTTGTTGCAGTTACAACTTCATACAGTTAATTATGGTTTTAATTTTCATGTCAAGTTATTGCAGACTTTTCTGATGATTGTTATAAATGGGAGAAAGTCTTTTTAATCTTTTATTAAAGACACAGAAAAAGAAGGAAAAACCGTTAACGCATTTGAAATGCAAAGTATTAAGTAAAGCTTTCATTTTAACAATTTACCTTATTCCCTTTTAGCTGAATAGAGTCTTTTACCCCAACTTGACAGACTTTTTAGATGGTATTAACTGTCCTTTTGAAGGGAAAAGAGAAAAGATGAGTTTAAATGGTCTTGAGCTGTTGCTGCTGCTGTTGTCCATGAAGTCAGATCCCATTTCTTTTAAGACAAAAGACATGCACAAAAGAAGAGATAAAAGAACAGCCAACAGTCTGTGGATCTGATTTTCGCTTGCAGCCTTGCTGCTGGAGAAGCACAAGCCCAGCATATGTTTTTTTTAGCCACTCCATGACTTGGAAAACTTTTACCATTGTCAGGCTTGTTAAGGCATTGCTTTTAGCTAGCCTTTTTTGTTACAGGTTTATAGCTCTGTTGCAAAAGATGGAACTCCCTTGGCCATGTAAGGCAGATCCTTATTAAACAGATGAGAGAGAAAGAAGAGGAGAAATGAGATGGGGGGGGGGGGAAATGACACACTAAGAGGCAGTGAAAGCAGAAACCCAAGGTTCAGGTGATTATCCAGGATTTAGTTGTAGCCATTGGAGGTGTTGAAGTCATCTGGTTCCCCCTTTCTGGCTCATCCTGATCAGAACATATTTCAGGATCAGGATGATGAAGGTCCAACAGTGTTACGGTGGATTCCCACAAGATAGTGGGGAGGGCAGTATCCATGAAGGTAAAGATTTTTTTCTTCCACTCCATCTGTCCCTTTAAGTGACCCTCAAATAAACATTGTCCAAAAAGGCATGACAATCTCATTCCTTAAAATAAGCAGTCAAAATACGTTTTGGTGAATTCAGCTATAAACATTTCTTCACATTTCTTTCTCAATTTATTGGTATTCCAACTCATGACTTTTCCAGGAGCCTTGAATACTCTTTTGTCACCATTTCAGGTAACTATACCTATATTCCCCCCACTCATGGTCCACCAAAGCACCCACTCTAGGCTCCTGGCTCCTCAGCCATCATCTCTCTTAGGCAGAGACTTGAGTTCCCTTATTTACACTGTGATATCCCCAGCAAGCCAGACTACCTAAAAGACCACCAGCTGCATTTAGTTCTCTCTGCGAAGGCTATGCCCAGTGTAATTGCCAGCAGTTACAAGTTACCACACAGCTCTTTCTAAGCAAGCATATTATTCTTAAAGTGAAAGCATTACAGAGAAAACATGTTAAAAACAATAAAAGAAACCACATGCATGCTAAAGAGCTAACTAGAGGTCACCCCCGAATCCAACCTCAGGCAGTGAGTGGCGTCAGTCCTTCAAAACCCACAACTGGGTTTCACCATAGTTACAAGTCTATAACTGTCTTAGATTCAGAACTAGAACAAAGACTGGCCACTTCAGCTGTTTCTTTATATAGCTCAGGCTACGTACACACTACACCTTATGTCGGTATAAATTATGTCACTCAGAGGTGTGAATAAGGGTGTGAGCAATGTAAGTTACACTGACATAAGCACCAGTGTGGACAGCGCTATGTCAGCGGGGAGGTCTCTCCTGTCGGCTTAGGGCTACTGCACTAGCAGCGCTACAGTGACACAGCTGCAAGCTCTGTAGTGTAGCCATAGCCTCAGCCTTTATTCACCAGTCTCTGGGCACAGATAATTGGCAGACAGAAGCCCTCTGCTCAGGGCATAGCTTCAAAAATCAGATTTTTTGCATAACTAGAGGTGGGGAATTTACATTAACTTCCCGCTAGGTATTTCCCAAGAAATCCACTTAACACTTAAACTTTCCATTTAGTACAATGGACTCCAAAGATACTTAAACTGAATTCAATAAGATTTTTCAAGAAAATTGCAAGAAGCTGCCATATCTGTCACAACTTTATCCCAGTTCTTTTAACAAAACCAATACAGTTTGGACCAATCTTTCTATCTTCAACTTTTGCTTACCTTTATAAAAATTGTATTTAATAGTCAGAGTTGAACTTTTTTTTTACATGGGGCAACTTAGAATACAGTCCTGTGCACAACATCCCAACCATATTTTAAGACAGCAGATACGATGCTGTTTATTAGTTTTATTACAACTATGTAAGACGTGTTCTTACTCTGTCAGATGTTTTATTTACCTATCCTTGCTTCCTCAGTACTACTCAAAGACACTCATTGGTTGTGTCCTGCTATAGTCTTGAATTAGAAAGTTTGTTTATTTTATTTAAGGCTTACTGAGTGAGGCTTCAGTTGCTAGGGCTGGGATTTCCAGTATTAACTAATGTTTCAACATTGGTGCTTTTTTGTTTAATCTGAGCAGAAATACTGAATACTGTAAACAGATATGGTTTAGACACTTCTAAAAACCTAAAAAAAAGTGTCAATGTTAAACACAACATTTTAACAATGAGTTGTCGAATTCTTCTGTAAAATAAAGCAAATATGTATAGTATTTTGAAAGTGAAATTTCATAATATTTGGCTAACTGCTAATGAAAGCTTCATATCCAAATGTGAAACACTTATCTAAACTGAATTATGAAGAAAAGGAGAGCCCAAATATTATTATTATGACTTACATGCATTGCAATAGCACTGAGGCACCCCAGTCCTGGCAAAGACCCTGTTGTGTGAGGCAGTGTACAAACACAACAAAAAGACAGTCACTTGCCACTTTATCTGTACTGCTATCTGTATTATTTCCATTTTACACATAGGGAATCTGAAGTGCACAGAGATGAAGTGACTTGCTCAATGACACAGAGCAAGTCACTGCAGAGCCAGCATTAGAATGGAAGTGTTCTAACTCCCTGAAACCTGCACTAACAGTGAGACTGCATATTCACTTTTTGCACTAGTATAGAGTGGGATCTGAGTGCAGCTTTGCTAATTATAGGAGTGCAAGTAGAAATTCCAGAGTGACCCCCATTTTCTTTTCTTTTCTTTTCTGTTCTTTTTTTTTTTTTTTTAATGGGAGGGTGGGAGGTAAAAAATCCCCTCCCTCTAATTCCTGGCCGTCCCTTCTGCATACAGATCTTTAAGGAAAAAACACAAGTCACTAGTTATGGGAACCTTAAAAAATCAAAAGTAAAAATATTATAAAGGAAAATGTTGTGTGTGACTTGCAGGTGACATTGAAGTCCTGTCAAAGAGAGAGCGTTTAGGAAAAATCTGCATTCTCTTTGCAAGAACAGCCTTCTAAACTGTAATGAATAAATTAATTTTGTCTTCATTTTTAAAAGATACAAAACCATTCAGGCTGTCTCTTGATTTAAAGACTAGCTTAAAGTACGTCTGGCTTTGACTTTTCTTGGCATGAAAAGTTTATTTTTTTGTAATCCATCCAAAATTATCCTTTATAGTTTTAAAATATGGAGATTAGTCTGTTCCCTTGTCACATGCAGTTGAAACTGAGATGCTTTGTTCTGACCCAATCTATTTTTCAAGAATCAAATGGCTTCTGAAATATCCTGAATTTAAATAATGTGCTCCAGAATTTCTGAAACCTCTCCTCCTTTGTTTTTAAATAGCCTAGTTAAAAAAAAAAAGATATTTTTCAAAAATTGTTCTTACAGCTATATTGACAACATCTTCTGATTTCATTTCCTTGTTATATAAAGAAATAAAGTACTATGTTTCCCCACCCATCTTCAAATAGAGTTTCCATGGTTACCTAGGTACCTGCTCCTCAGGGAGATGAGCAAAAGCAGCTTAGCAATTAAATAGCCTGATTTGTCATCTGAAAGAGGAAGTCATTAGGAAAATGCAATTTGGCTATTTCACAGATATACTTCCAGTCATGTGTACGTCACTAATTTGTCACATACACAATGTGATTCTTTTCAGCAGAGGCCCACGCAAAACTAAGTCCTCATCACCAGCTTACATGCTTGTTTCAAGGCAGAACTGCATAGCTAATCCTTTCTGTTCCATCTCTCTATGATGTTGGTATTATGTTATGTTTCTAATGTCTGTCTGTGATGGGGAGCGAAGGATGGTTACTAAAAGTTCCACAAAGAAGCGTGCTACTTGCATCCTGGTTTTTTGAATCCTTTAACTAAAAGAATTAGTCGTGGGGGAATTCCATGCAAAAAAATTTAAAATTCCACACACGCTATTTTAAAATTCTGCATATTTCATTTGTCAAAATAGCACAATATAATCACGCCAGTTTCAGTTATTTTGGTAATTTATTTCAGAATACCTGTCAGCAACTATGTCTGTAACAATACAGACAACAAAAAAGATGCAGGAAATGTTTTGTGACAAATAGATTCCTTACTAGGCATACTAATACATAACTCTGAGTAATAATTCATTGAAACTACAGTACAGAAACCTATTTCCAACCTCCCTCAGAAGCAGAGAAGTCAAGGATAACAGAGGAGCTGAGCGAGAGGGAAGTAATTGCTGGGAAGGAGCCTGGGTGTAAACTTGGAGGGTTATTGAGTGTGGGTGGGAGAAGTATGGAACAGATTTTGGGGGCGGGGGAGGATTGTTAGGGAGCCTCTGCCATGCTCTCTCATTCAGTCAGGCACATTTGCCCCTATTCCTATGTGTCCCTGCACCCCCCCATCCCCTGTGTCCTTGCACCTCCACTCAGCCACTTCCCTCTCCTCATGTGTCCCTGCACCCCCACTCCCATCCAGCCCCCGCCCCAGTCTGTCCTCCACACTAGCCCTTCTGATTCCCAATCTGACACACACACCCCAGCAGTCCCACGTGCCCCATGCTGTCCATCCCCCCATATTCTGTGCCTCCTGACCAGGCCCCACGGGCAGGGTGCTGTGAGGAAAGCAGCCTCTTTCTCTTCCATATCTGCTGCTGGGGCTGTTCCTGTCCAGGAGTGGCGGCTCTCTGTTCTGGTGCCACAGCAGCCCTTTGTGGTTGAAAGGAGTAACTGCAACTCCTTTCTGGCAGAATGTATTTTCTGCGGGGAGAGGGGAATTCTGAATAGCACATGGATTCTTCACGGGCACAGTGGCACAGAATTCCCCCAGGAGTATAAGAATGGTTGTCATTGAGACACTATTTGTTGTTGAGCAATACAATTCAACCTCTTACAGCAATATTATTCCCTAGGCACTCAGATACTATAGTAATAGTAATAGAACATTTTTCAGAGCTTTATACATCATAAGGGAGCAAACCAAATGACTTTTTCCTTTACAGGTGACTTGTAGATGTGTTTATAATAATAATCTAAAATTCTTAGATTTTCTTTAGAATCTACTTTAAAGCAACAAAAAGTTTGCAAGACAGTTATTAGGAAGAACTCATACAGTAGAAAAGGGATCTTTTTCATTTTGCCAAGAATAGAAAGTGTATCCTTAGCGTAAGAATATTTCTAATTTTTTATATTAAGCCTTGCAGCGATTACAATGACTAGATAACCTTAAAGTGCTTTATTCAGTAACCTGTTCTCAACTGTTTGTTCTGCAGGCAAATGACAGTTACTTCTGGAAATCAGTTAGTAGAGTGTCAGGAGTGCCATAATCTCTACCACCAGGATTGTCATAAACCTCAGGTGACAGACAAAGAAGTCAATGATCCTCGCCTTGTATGGTATTGTGCCCGCTGTACCAGGCAGATGAAGAGAATGGTAAGAGTCAGCTTTTTGTCTAACATGAGTAGTATTTGGAGACAGCAATTCATTTGGGCTGTTTTAAAACAGGATTTGCAGAAACTTTTAGAAGATGTTGGAAAATCATTTTTCACAGCTGCATTTCCTTTTGCTGCTGCTCTGGTTATTTTAACTGTAGTCTCAAAGAACATTCAGTAATGTTCCTATTAACAAAATAAAATAAATCACAGAATTAAAAGTCAGGCACGATCAAACAAGTTTATTTCTTCCTCACTGGTAGGCAATGGAACAAATAATTAGGCTTATTTAATTTATCATCTAGTTGTTATACTGATCTACTAAATAGTCTCATATTTGTCATTTTCTTCTCAAATTTAGGGCCTGAATGAATTGCTCCTCTGGAACTTAACATTTCTCTAACAAAGGTCTACACATTTTGGGCCAGGTCTTGTTCAGCAATGAGTGACCTCAATTTCTGTTGAAGTTGATGATGAGACCCATTATTTTCATTGAGCTGTGTGTTAATTTCTTTAGTAAGCAGGCTGTTGACTTCTGAGTTTCATAATGAGTCAAAATCTGTTGTTAAAAAGTGTCTTTTGCTATTAGAAACAATTTACAAAAGCTGAAGATAACTTACTTTTATGTTATCACTGGAGTAAGAAAACATCTTTATTTTCACTAAACATAAATCATTAGCCCATTCATCTTTAATTCTGAGACCTTTTAAAACTGAGATGTTATACAGAAGAAATTTTGTTAAATTTTGAAGCTATTTTGTGATAACCCGGCAAAATGTTATCTGTTGAAATGACCTTTCTATTAGGAAAATCTCATTTAAAATGTTTTTGCTATAGCCAATGAAAGTTATTAATTGATTTCAGTAGTTTTAGTACTTTGATTATCTCCAGTCCTTTGAACTCAGGACTGCTTTCTTGTGCTCAGTAAATTGCACTGAAGTACCATACTCATCCACAGCTATAAATATTTCACGCTCACTGTGATGTTCCCCTCTGGTGTTACCTGGACTGGTAGTCTGCTAGATCACTCCAATCTTTGACTCTGGGAGCCAGCCTTACCCTGTTCTGCTGTGAGAACCCCTATTCCTGAGCTGTTTACGCATGGCCTCTGGCACGTAAGCTGCTCCTTGGATTGTGCAACCGAATGACACGAGCCAATATCTTAGGTCGTGGACACAACCCTAGGAACCTCCATCTTGCAGTGTCCAGTTATGCCCACTGGACGCTGCAAGTTTATATGAGTTTGTCAGTTTAACAAAGAAATTGATATGCACCAGGCTTGTTATCCCAAGGGGAGTTTCAGACACGCTTCAAGCCAAATGCACTGCTTCAAATAGAATAAACAAACAGATTTATTAACTACAAAGATAAATTTTAAGTGATTATAAGTCAAAGCATAACAAGTCAGATTTGGTCAAATGAAATAAAAGTAAAACGCATTCTAAGCTGATCTTAACACTTTCAATGCTTACAAATTTAGATGCTTCTCACCACAGGCCGCTGGTTGCTCTTCAGCCATGCTCTCCCCTTTGATCAGCACTTCAGTCGCTTGGTGTGGTGTCTGTAGTTGTGGGTGGAAGAGAGAGGAAGAGCATGGCAAACGTCTCTCTCTTTTATCATGTTCTTTCTTCCCTCTTGGCTTTGCCCCTCCCCCTTTCAGAGTCAGGTGAGCATTACCTCATTGCAGTTCCAAACTGACCAAGGAAGGGGGCATGACTCACTCGAGAGTCTAAC
This sequence comes from Caretta caretta, assembly GCF_965140235.1. Lineage (NCBI taxonomy): Eukaryota > Metazoa > Chordata > Testudines > Cheloniidae > Caretta > Caretta caretta. The sequence goes on along the minus strand of NC_134209.1, from coordinate 41,020,043 downwards.
AGATCCTTTTGTTGTTGCCTAGGCCAGTGTCCTTTTTTCCTGTGAGGCTGGGCTGGATTTGTTCCATACATGCCCTGATAAGGTGTGAATTGCCTCTCTGTTCTTTGCCTGGGCTTGCTTTAAGCCATTTTCAGCCTCATTAACTATATACATTAAATTATAACCTATAACCTTACTATAACATTACTGTAACAATTACTATAGCATCACTATAACAGCCATGCTTAGTGCATCATGAGCCTTCTGAAGACACCCAACATGACAAACTTTGCATTGGATACCAACCACGCAATCATTTTATAAAGATGAACATGGGGGTGTAGAGTGTTCCGCCAAGGTACAGAGCGTCACACTCACCTCCCCGTCAAACTGCCATACGTCAGCATTCCCTTTGCAGGCCACAGTTTCCTTTTGCTCTCTCAGCATAAATGCTGCCACCTTACCAGCTTTCTCTGAAAAGAGCCCTGCAATCTGCTTCCCAGAAGCTGGTTTCTAACCATAACCTTTCCCAATATTTTCCTTCTCTGTCCCTCCATCCACCAGTTCCCTACACTCCTCCATCAGGCCTAACTCCTGACTCCTCCTCCCACCTATGTTTACCCACTCAAATATATGGTCACACCCATGCCTTTTAGCTGCTGGAATCTTCCCATTTTATGTGACTCAATCCCACCTACCTGTCAGCTGGAAACTCCCTACAAATCCAAGTTGTGTTTCCACCTGACCTGTTTTCTAAATGCTTAATTTCCAGATCTCATCTAAGATAGTATTCGAAGGGCTAATGTTGTGATCTCATAATGCTCATGTTTTCTATTGTCACTCTGATGAAATCTTCGTCGTTAGTACAGAAACATAACTAATTTGAGTTTAATTATTATTTATGCAGGCTCAAAAGACTCAGAAACCACCTCAGAAACCAGCTCCTGCAGTAGTTTCAGTAGCACCAACTGTGAAAGATCCATTAGTGAAGAAACCTGAAATTAAGCTCAAGCTGGATACCCCAACAACTTTCCTAGCATTCAAGAGGACAGAAGTCAAGGTGCTGTACATTAAACTCTCTCTCTAAGTGCTTTTATTTTATTGCGTATATGAAACATTCTTGCTTAAATGTCGTACAGCTGTTTTTTCCCTTTTCAGAACCCCACCTTGCTCTTTCACGTGATCAAAACCCCAAATGAAAATACAGGCCCTTATTCTGTCTGTATTCAGTAATGCTGTAACATAGTGGATTTTCAGTTTCTTGACTTTTTTATTTTATAAGAAGGAAAAAAATTAGATTTTTCTGGTTTGTTTTTTTTTAAATGGCATTTCTATAAAAGTAAGAAATCTGCATGCTCATAGAAAGGATGTGAATTGCTGTCCATTCTTATGTAACATGCATACATTTGCAATTGCAAGACTCTTCTTATGATACTGTTGCTTCTGTAAGATCTAATTTGTGAGATCCCTTCCTCTTCTATATCGTGTCTCATGTTTCTCCTTCTCTGGGTTATTTTTCTGTGTTAAAGATTGTCATGAGGTGGTAAAAGGAGATAAACCGGAAGCCGTAGCAACAGCATAATAAATACCTTCAGTAGCCTAACAAACTGTGACCCCAGTCCAGGAAAGCACTTAAGTGCATGTAAAACTGTAAGGCTGTGTCAGTCAGGCTGTCTGGAGTGGCCCACGAGCGTGGGTGCCAACTTCAGGCCAGACTGTCAAGAAGCAGGGCACAAAACCTCAAATTGGTTATATATTCTATAGTTAGATTTCACCAGCCAAGTAACAAATGGGAACTCCACAAGCTCTATAACAGCCTTACCATGGAGTCACAGACTGTTCTCTTGGGCAGTCTGATCTATCTTGCCACCCAGGCAAGCCTGCCTTTGTGATAGATGATCTTTTACACCAAAAGTCGAAACAATATTCAGATTACTCGCAGTCCCAAAGGACCAGTCACTTACCCCAGGTCAGTTGCACGTCAGATCTCTTACCAAAGAGAGTGCTGATAGTCAGTCCTGTAATAAACTAAGGATTTATTAACTAAGAAAAAGAAACAAGAGTTATTTACAAGGTTAAAGTAGGTAAACATACACACACGAATGAGATACAGTCTTAGGTTCCAAAACGTAATAGTAGCTCTTATAATATGCAAGCTCTATATATCCTTTAGGGCTAATCCAAACCAATCAGCTTGGGGATCTCTTGCTCTTGCTTAGAAATTTTGCCCTCTCTGAATTTCAAGCAGCATAGTGATCACAATTTCTCTTTAACAGGGATTTTTATTCCCTTCCCCCAGCATTCAAGATGTGGTGGGATGAGGGCTTGTATGGGTACCCACTTCATGGGTGTTGGGGGAAGCAATCAACAAAGTCTTTTGTTCATTGATGCCTCACAATGGTTTGACTAGTGTCTATAGGCCTTCTTTTTGGGGGGAGGAGACAACACCTCTTGTAGTATTTCACACCTGGTAATGCTTCTCTGTTTACAGTCTTAGCAAGCATTTTTATAGTTATAGAGCAAACACTTAAATATTACCTTATAACATGGGATACAGATGTTATAATTAAGATTAATACAGGTAGCATCCTACAAGCATTTCATGAAGTCTAAACACATTCTTGTAACTCTAATATCTATTTTAACAATGCTAACGCACAGGCAAGCCAGACTGGTTTCCAGCTAGGCATTTGTCAGCATTCAGTGAGGCCCAGTGGCCTTGGCATAAGCTGGCACCTGGTCTGCCAGTGTCACAATGTCTTCCTTACGGGGGGCTATGCCAGCATAGCTAGTGTAGTTGCAGCATACACAGACAGAAGTTTTGCTGCTGGTTTACGAATACCACCTCTCCGAATGACGTTGGCCATGTCGACAGAAACATTCTTCTGTCGGCATAGCTGCGTCAGCAAGGGGGATTTTATTGGCATAACTGTTTCCTTAGGGGGTCGTTTTTTTCACACCCTGGCTAACATAATTGTGCTGATGTAAGTGTTAGGTGTAGACCGAGCCTAAGCATGCTGAAATCAGAAGAACTATTCACATGCATAAAGTAATTCATATGTTTAACTGCTTTCCATGTGTGGGAGCCCATATGGATATTATGATGCCTATGATGCAAACAAGTATTCACGTGAATAACTTTATACATCCGAAAAGTTACTTGTATAAATGATTGCAGGATCAATGCCTCATTTCAGTCATAATTCTCAGCATTTAGAAACTGCATGGATGTGCTGTGGGGGGGAAAAATGTGGTTTGAGCAGAGGATTGGAGCTGAGAACCTCTACACCTTAACTCAGACTCACTGAATAACTTTGGGTGAATTATTTAATATCCATGTATCAATTTTCCCCAAATGTAAACAAAGGCTAACTATTCATGAGTTGTTGTGAAGATTAATTACTGTTTAAAAGCTATTTGAAGATGAAGAGCACTACAGAAGTGCTGAATATTATTCATTGTAGCTCATTAACAGAAACACTAAATGGAAACAAATCCAGTAACTTTTGTGGACAGTTTAAGTGTGTATGTGGTGGGGGCATGGCAGGTATAGGGAGACAGGAATCAGGAGGGCTGGGGGAAAATACTGTTTTTTATAAAATGATCAAGAGACTCTGGTATCTGCATTATTTTCATTGCCTGGGGTCTGACTATGTGATAGACCATCTCTCATCTTCTTAAAAGCTGCTCAGGGTAACAGAATCACACACAATCTAATGGACTGCCTTTCTCGTTTATACTTCACAAGTGTTGATCTTTTTAATTACTTTAGATAGACTGCCTTTTATAGAGTTTAGTGAAGGATCATTGTGCCATATGGTATCTGGTTCGCTGGTTAGAAAAAAGGGAAGAAATGATAATATTAACTTCATTTTCAGTGAAGACAAAGGCTCTGCACCTGTCTCCTTTCCTTTCTCTGTGTTGCTTTTGACTGAGATGATCCAGGATAAAATATCAGAATATTGTCTAATGGATATTTTTGTGTAAAGAATCTGAAACTGAAGTTTGATCATAACCATTCCTGCTATTTGTTGAAACATTGCTAATATAGGATTGATTGATTTTAGACCGCAGCAGCAGTTTCGGGGAACTCAACCAGTACCAGTGTTTCCTCTTCAGCAACCAGTGGCCTTACTGGATGGGCAGCTTTTGCAGCCAAAACCTCCTCCACGGGTCCATCAACTGCCAAACTGGGATCAACAGCACAGAGTACCAGCGGAAAACCTGCAGCCTCCTCTAATAACCAGAAACCTGTGGGTTTGTCAGGGTTAACAACATCTAAAACAGGACTAGGGTCAAAAATAGCTTCCAGTAACAACAACACAAACCCTGTTCAACTAAAACCTCTTCCACCTCTGACCTTGGGGAAAACAGGTCTGAGTCGTTCAGTTAGCAGTGACAACGTCAGCAAAGTAGGTCTTCCTAGTCCAAGCAGTACCGCCTCAGGCAGCAGCAGCCAGGTGAATAGTGGGAATGGAAGCAGTAGCACAACAGGTAACAGTGGGAGCAGCACCACCAAATCAAGTGCAGATTCTGGCAATCAGTCACTATCCCTAAAGGGCCCAACTTCTCAGGAATCACAGCTCAACGCTATGAAAAGGTTACAAATGGTCAAGAAGAAGGCTGCCCAAAAGAAACTGAAGAAGTAATAGAGCTGTCTGTTAATCTTCTTTCTTTGTTTCTTCAAAACAAAGATATGTGTGAGGTATAACATACTTCATTTAATAAATATCCATGCAGATAATTTCTAGATTGGCTTTTTTTCCCTATAATATGCTTAACAATGTAAATCTGTGTATTTTCTCCATCTACAACAAACTGTAAATATACTGTATGCTTCAGATCTAGCGGACTAACATGTTCCCTTTCCTTTCTCATGTTTGAAGAAATGTTTGTTCATATTTGTTTAAAGTTTGCGTAGACAATGTATTGTAGCATTTGCCAGTGGTGATGTAATAACTAAGGATATGATTTAGTCATGGATTTACTGGCCGTGACTTTACTGGATTTCCGTACTTCGGCTTCAGCTGTCAATGGCAGGGGCGGAGCCCGGAGCTCCCGAACTGCAGCTGGAGCAGGGGCTGTGTTGCCGCCTCGGCCCCTGTGGCAGTGGGGCTGAGGCTGTCAGTCCCCTCCATGGGGTCCCGGTGTCATTTCTACCCTCCCTCCTCTCCCCGTTATTTTTAGTGATAGTCACAGCTCCCGTGAATTTTTTTTTTTATTGCCTGCAACCTGTCCATTCCTTTTTCTAAAAATAACCGTGACAAAATCTTACTTATAATTAAGGATGCAGATTGGTTTACAATGTTACATTTGTTTATACATGTGCATAACTTTTCTCACAATTCTCCTTTGAGGCCAAAACTTTATTTGGTCTCTGTGAATGACTTTGGGAAGTTTGAAAAACCTTTAAGGAAGTTGTATTCTGTATTTCGCACTACTGTGACCACTCCTGAAATACTGTGTCCAGTTCTGGGGTCCACACTTCGAGAAGGATGTTGAAAAATTGGAGAGGGTTCAGAGGAGAGCCACGAGAATGGTTAAAGGTTTGGAAAACATGCCTTCTAGTGAGAGACTCAAAGGGTGAATCTATTTAGCTTATCAAAAAGAAGGTTATTCACCGTCTATAAGTACCTACATGGGGAACAATAATTTTAATAATGGAGATGTTATTTAATCTAGCAGACAAAGGAGAAATAAAATGGAAGGTCTGGAAGTTGAAGCTAGATAAATTCAGACTATAGATAAGGCAAAAAAATTTAAGTGAGAATAATTAACTATTGGAACAATTTACCCAGGGTTGTGGTGGATTCTCTATTATGAGGTTTACATCAGGATTGGATATTTTTCTAAAAGATGTGCTGTAATTCAATCACAGGTATTGGACTCAAACAGGAATTAATTCAGGGAAGTCCTATGGCCTGTGCTATGCAAGAGCTCCTACTGAATTATCCATAATGGTCTCTTCTGGCCTTAAAACATAACATGCTTTTTTTTTTCCTAAGCTCAAATCACTTAAACTTCGGTATTTGTAAGTATTATATATAGGGAAACACATTTTTATATATACACTTCATGAATTATACTCGATGCGTTATCATTTTCAATCAGCATGTTAATATAAGTATTATACATCTATTAAACTGTTACTTTCCTGAAGCTACAGCATTTCTCTCACAGTGAGTTTTAAATGGAGAAGTTGTGCAGAATTAATGAAATTCCAAATGAGAAAGTTCCTTAGGAAAAGCTATTATCTGAAACGGATTCCATGAAGAAACTATTTAAACATATATACCTCTATTGAAAGTGACCATTTGAAAGAGTGCATTTCATTTTCAGCTATCAAGGAAGCTTATTAGCAGCCGTGTTTTGTTTCTTTCCATAAGTCATCGTGGCACAGAGGGGAGCAAGAGCATTAGAAAAGAGACATATAGGCTCCCTCAGCTGAAAAATATGGAGGAGCAAATATAAAATATTAGTATGAATGTTCTTTTGAGTTCACTGATGCTACAGAAAACCTTAAGAGATTCTGGTTTTAAGAGGAATGAAAAAATAGAAGTGAAGGTGTGGTAGAGGCAACTATCTGCAGGCTTAGATCTTGAACTAAACACTTATATAACACTTTACTTTCTCCAATAACTGCAAAAGTATAAGCCATTGAATCAATTTCTTGTGTTTTGGTGACGTGAGGAGGGGAAAGCTGAAGAAAAGAAGACATGCCAATTGTTAGCTTTCTTGTGTGTATTTCTAAAGCACCTAAAATCATGAGATTATTTTAAGTATTCCACACTTTATCTACGAGCTACAAAACTCACAAATTTTGCTTGTTGCAAGGGAATAACACACCAGCATAGCCCAGGAAATGAGGCCTCAATCCCCTTAACTGTTCACCTTCCATCATAACAAACATGATGATGATTTAAAATGTGTGATTTGTTGAATTCAGCTTTTTCCTAGAAAAGACGAGCTAAGATACCTTTCTGATTCTCAAGTAGTAGTTTTATTTACAGAACTAAAGAAAAACCACTGTCAGGTGCTAGTCGAACTTACATTCTTTTTCAACTGTACTATTTCCTGAAAGAATAAACATTTTCTTTTCTCTCCTTTTTATTGTCTGTTAACTGCCAAAATAGTTTGAGTAACAGCACAGATGATAAGAAATAAAGAAATGTGTATGGCCTCTGCATCATCCCTATTTCCACCCTCATTCTAGCACAGAAGGTTTTTTAATGACAATATGGGGGGGGAGTGGAGACTGTGACAAAGTTCTTGCTCTACCTTGGTGGGTCTTGCGCTTATTGGCGGATTTGCTCGCCTTGGAGCTTCACAGCAGCCCTCAGCTTGGCCGTTTTCTGAATTCACAGTCCAGGTCGACGACTCCTGTGTCTGACCAGGAGTTGGGAGGATTTGCGGGGAACCCGGGCCCGCCCTCTACTCCGGGTTCCAGCCCAGGGCCCTGTGGAATACAGCTGTCTAGAGTGCCTCCTGGAACAGCTGTGCGACAGCTACAATTCCCTGGGCTACTTCCCCATGGCCTCCTCCCAACACCTTCTTTATCCTCACCATAGGACCTTCTTCCTGGTGTCTGATAATGCTTGTACACCTCAGTCCTCCAACAGTCTGCGTTCTCACTCTCAGCTCCTAGTGCCTTTTCCTCCCGGCTCCTCACACGCACACCACAAGCTGAAGTGAGCTCCTTTTTAAAACCCAGGTGCCCTGATTAGCCTGCCTTAATTGATTCTAGCAGCTTCTTGATTGGCTGCAGGTGTTCTAATCAGCCTGTCTTAATTGTCTCCTGAAGGTTCGTGATTGTTCTGGAACCTTCCCTGTTACCTTACCCAGGGTAAGGGGACCTACTTAGCCTGGGGCTAATATATGTGCCTTCTGTTACTCTCCTGTAGCAATCTGGCCTGACCCTCTCACAAGACATTAAACTAGATTTTTTGTGCAGATAAGGAATTTTTTTTCCTTGTAAATGGTGTTCTATGGGAATGGCACATATACTATGAAATGAAACATAAAAAATAGATTTCTTTAATGGCAAGTTTACACCTAAGTAAAGCATTTACTTCATTGGTAAAATTTATTCTGGCAGGAAAGCATCAAAATCCTAATTTGCAAAGTGGTCTCAGCACAGCCTCTGAACATGTGTATAGTTTTGCTCATGGATAAATGTGAGGGCCTAAAACCTTGAAACTTCAAATTATGTGATTTGCTTTAGGTTTGTCTGGACTAGAAAGAAAAAAAAGTGTACAGTTTATTTGTTTTTATTAGCTAGTTTGAGATAACTAACCCAATTTGCAATACCACTAAAGCAGCTCACCTAGATATAGTTTAATGCTGTTACAATTGTATTATCTGATAGGGAGTTGGTGCTAAGTTGCCTCTCTCCTCTTTCTTTTTGGAATATTAATGAGGCTAAATCCTTAATACAAGTCTGTCTCTTCCCATCTAGGTAGGCCAGGTCTACCTTTGAAAGAATTTGCTGATATAACTATACCAGTAAACTCCGCCAGTAGAGAGACAGATAATATCAGCAAAAGAGTTCTTTGGTATAGATTGTACCAGTTCCCTAAATGAAATAAGCTATACTAGCAAAAGAGCATGTAACTGCATCAACACTAGGGAGGCGTTTTGCTGGTATAAATGTGTAAAGATTAACTCCCCTAACTGACGTTATATCATCAACAGTTTCTAGTATAGACCTGGCCTAGGGCAAATGCTTAACCTGAACTCATCACACACAAACTGTTGGAAAACAATAGAATGCAGGAAACAATGGCTTCTCTGCTTTAGGAAGCATAGTCAGGACAGAAGGAATAAAAATTCCATCTGTCTGCAAGAAGGGAATGTTCATTTTACAGTGTTGTTCAATGGAACCTATCTTACCGGCCAAGGAATCTGTTCCATGAGAAGTACAAGGCTCCAGAACTGTCATAAAGTGTGATCTATTATTTAGAGACTGGAGAGCAGGACTTTGAGGTTCTAGGTTGACTCTGCATTACTGTTTGGTTTAGAAGTAACAGCATCTCCCTGCCTTAGTCCAGATCTACACTACAAATGTTTGTCAGCATAGCTGTGTGGTTGGGATGTGGAAAAAACTCACCCTCTAGCCGACATAGCTATGCTAGCAAAATGCCGTGTAGATGTAGTCATGCCAACAGAAGAGCACTGCTTTTGGCATAGGCATTTGGGGAGGTGCTGTTACTGTACTGACAGGTAAAACTCCTTCTTGTCTATGTAAGCTGTGCCTGCAATAGGGAGCTTCTGCTGGTACAAGTATACCAATAGAGCTATACTGGCAAAGCATTTGTAGTGTGGCTGTTGCCTTATCTTATCTTGTAAATAGGCGGTCTACTATTTTCCTTCCTCTGAGAGGTGTTGGGAGGCTTATTCTTCAGAAATGGCCATGTTCTGATCACTTTGCTTTCGCTGAATGCTACTTTATAAGTGGTTCTGCAGGAAGTAATTGGGAATCTTACAGTGCAAAGTGCTATTCATTGTGAGTAAGCGTATCAGAATCTGGCACAAAGTTCTCTGAAAACTGGGAGTGAAACATGCTTTTCGCTATTACAACTCATGATTGATCCTAGAGTAAGACAGAGAACTAATAATATTCACAAATTAGGAGCCTAGATTACAGCTAGGGAAGGACAGAACCAAACTAACTGCTCCCCAGCAGTTTTCTCAGAATATTTTTAAACCTTGTTCAGTGCCTAAATGGAACTTTATAAATACTGATAGATTGACAAGATAGATAGATATAGACAAGTGCAGTGTATTATCTGTTTGAAGCAACTGTTCATTTCCTCTGCTCTGCTACCATCGTGATCACAGCATGATCTCTAGTTGATAACAGAACAGAAAATAGGTCTTGGATCTGTGTTCTATTGTGACACCATGCTTCAGGCAGAAATGTATTATTTTTAAAAGAAGACAACACAAAAGTGCAAAAATATATGTTTATTATTACAATAATTTAAAAGGAGAATTTAAAAATTTGTGTGCAAACAATATTGCTATAAATGGAATTTACAATAATAAATCTGGATTCACTCAGCATTGTCAGAACTATATTTTCTATTGCAATTATTGAGTCTATTCCTGAAGCCCTTTCTCATACAGGAAACCCAACCCCACTACAGCACTGGGCCTATTATGTGCATTTTTTCTGAGCTTTCATAAAGTAAAAGCAGGAGTGTTTTTGAAGTTTACACATAGATGCTAACACACTGAAATGTATTAATTTAAAAACAAGTATTGGAAGGAATAATTCTCAATGTTTTCCCAGAAAAAGTGAATAATATCCTGTCTAGGACAGGGACCGCAAACACCCCCAAACAAAAGGAAGATAGTCAAGTAGGTGGTTGCCAAAGATAAAACTTGAGTCCCTGTGTCACTGTTTGGCTTTGGAATCTACTGGGCTTGAAATTGCTGTGCAGAGCACAATGGCATCACTTTTAAAAAAAAATCCTATCAAAGAAGAAACACTGTGACAATGTTGGCGCCAAGGTCTACAAACACTTAAGCAAGTTCATAATCCCCTTGACTTAAAGTAAGTACAGTGCCGTGCTTAAGTGTTTGCAGGATTGGTGCCTTATTGGTTTACTAAACTGGAGCCTACTCTTACTCCACTGAGGTCAATGAAAGTTTTGTCATTGATTAACAGGAGCAGGCCCTTGGAATACTGAAGTCATGTCTGCATTAGAGAAAAATTGCCCCTCCCCCCATCACACCTTTACTAAAACCAGTTTGCCTCCACTGATGTGAGCGATGTAGGGAACCCTAATGTAGATGGGTCTCTAGTGTTTTAAGCACTGTCTCAACTAGATCTGCTTTAGGCAGGTCCCATTAGAATTTTTGCCAAATTCCTCCAGTGTAGGCAAGGCATTAATTCAGACAGCTTCTCATCATCATCTTGGCAATGCTCTTGGCTTGAATTTATTTTAAAAACAGATAAAAGTTGGAAAAATAAATATATTTTCATTCATTTATAATAATTAAAACTGAACAAGGTTTCAGAAATGATCAAAGTCAATCCCATGAGTCAATACGGAGTACATTACAAATGAAACTTTTTGTGACTCCAAAGTGATTGTGGTTGATGGAAGAAAGCGGATATAATTCAAGCTATATAGATTTTTTTTATCCTAAAATATACAAAATATATTCTATGCACCAGCAGTTAAGGCTGGAGTTTTCAAAAGGGCGTGAGGGAATAGGCTCCCAAATCCCAGTGAAATTCAGTAGGGCTTAGGTGTCCAACTCCCTCAGATTTTTTTGAAAAGCCCATCCTTTAATACTAGAGTACAGTCCTTCATTCCTTGTGAAATCAAGACACTTAGGCCAAGATTTTCAAAAGTGACTAGTGATTTTGGCTGCAATTTTTTTAAATCAATTTGAGACACCTGAAAACTGGCTGATATTCAGAGACCTTTAAGAGGCTCAAGCTAGGCACCCAAACACTGAGGCATCCAAAATCACTAGTCCCTTTTAAATATCTTGCTCCCTAGTTCTTTCATTTAACTACAGTCCTGAGCATACAAAGCTTCATCACTGTGTTTCTAGGAGTTTATTAAGCCTATTACACAATTCAGCTACTTTAAAAAACTTTCCAGCTACTGCAGATAGCAGATCCTCTCTAATTAAGATATTCTGAAATATAAGACATGCTGAAAAACTTCTTGTGCGGGATCTTTCCAATAACAAAACTTTTTTTTGTTTTTAGTGCAAAATTAGTGCAATTTGTTATTGGAGTATATTCAACTCTACGCGCAGGGCTTTGAGCCCCATAGTCCCCATTAAATATAATGAAGGTTGCGGAGCACCAAGCTGACATAACAATCGACCCAAAGGTTTTTTTTGTTTTTTACTTGACAGAAAGACAATATTTACAATATCAACTGCATTCTGAACGGATCAAATGGGATGGTAACATTTGTTGAAGGGATAGGCACATTCCTCTAATGGAAATTGCAACAGCTAGGTACAGTCCTGTGCATCACAAATAAGGCAGTGTAACCACATTGTTAATTATTTATCATTTGGATTGTGATCGATCACAGAAGTTCAAATACCAAAATCTGTATGTCCACACCAGTGAACTTTTCTCAAGCCTTTTCTGTCATACAATGTACAGAGCGCTAAAGTACTTCAATGACCTGCCACACTTCTCCTCTTCTGCAAATTCAACAAGTTTCTCTCCCTGGGAAAAATTAAAGCTAGATTTTTCTTTTAAGAGACCTCTTTGTTTGCAGTTCATGAGCAATCCTAACCTCTCTCATCCTTCCTTCGCTGGTAGTCTCCTTTTATTCTGAATCCTGTTAAATGGATTTTATCTTTAAATGCTACATTTGGGCTCGGGGAGCAGGAAACTTGCAGTCAGTGGCTTTATTATGACAGTTGCCTATACGTATTGTTGACCATGCAGTCTGATAATCAATTTTCGTAGTATTGTCACTATCACGGTCAGTCATCAATGATGTTGTGGGACAGAAAATACCTAACAGGGGCTTATGTTAGTAGGTCACCATTTCAGGTCAGAGGTGGGCTACAGGTCTTATCTGATGACTACGGTAGTCCATAGGAGTCTTTCCACTGATTTCCATGTGTAATTGATAGGAACCTATAAGAGCAGTACTGCAGTGATCACATCTTTCCTCATAATTTTGAATTTCTGTGTTCACTGGTGATATCAAAGTATTTAAAGCTACTTTAGTGATCAAAGGTTGGCCCCTAATCCTGCAAACACTAGAAAATCTAATTATTGCACAGTCAAATACATTGTTTTTTTCCACTGTCCAGTCTAATGGTCATATAGTCCAAGACTAATAGAAACATCTGAAGGAGATACTGTGTCACACTGTGAGTCCTGGCACTTAGATGCACTTCCTCAAGGCTGTTGTCTCAATGATTAGTCATGCACCCCCAAAGGGGTCACATACGCAATAAAGCAGTGGTTTTCAACCTTTTTTTATTTGTGGTCCACTAAAAAATGTTAAATGGAGGTGTGGACCCCTCTGAAAATTCAATCTGTGGTCCATGGACCGTACCATAGAAGTCTTAGACTGAAAACTGACTGAACAGAATTCAACTATAAATGTTGCATGTGCTCTCGGCACAGCATTTGACGCAATGTGAGAACGGGCACTAAACTGTGGGCTTCTATGGTAACAACAACACTTCCAGGTTTTGACCTGTAGGTGGGAGTAGTCGCATACTTTTGATTGATCAGAAAAACTGAATGCCTTTTCTGGAATCTGAAACTGTATTTTCATAGTCACCTTTTGCAGACCCCTTAGACATAGTCTGGGGACCCCTAGGGGTCCACAGACTTCAGATTGGAAACCACTGCAATAAGGCATTCAAATGAAGTCACCACTTGATTTTATTTTAAAGTCTAATAATTGCGAAAAAATCAGGATTTGTCAATGTGCAGATCTCCAAATATAAACATATTAGTGGGGCATATATCTAAAGCTGTATGGTACAGATTTAAGTTATGAAAAATTACACATTGTGCATACTACATATGTCATTATCAAAAGATAACTTGCTTATTTCTCAACCAATTTTTTTTATTCCAAATTTGGCAAAGTGCACTTCTCTGAGTGAAGGCTAGGTACTTGCCAGGTTTTAAGTTTTAAAACAGCTCTTTTTGAGTGATCAAGTACCAAAAAGGACAATGTTCTTAAAAGACAACTTTTTTCACCTCTAATAATTGATAAATGGCTCCATGGACTTCCTATAAATGTTCACAGCCCAAAAGTAAAGTTCTGAGAATTAATAGGGAGTTGGGGAATAGGGAATAGTCATCTCAATCTGAACAATAGAGTCTTTACGGCAATTCTGATGACACAATTTATCCTTTTCCAAGGTTAATTCTCTTGGGTTCACATATTATTTGCTAAATATGTTGGAGAGGCACCCCTAGAAAGGTATACGTTTAGCTGTGCTTTTTATTTATGTGTTAACTCCTGACTTATGAAGTATAGTACTAAGAGAGTGAATGAATGAGTAAAGAAATAGCAAGCTCTCCAGGACATTCATCAGAGAGAATCTTGTTAAACACTTCCTCTTCCTCAGGTCTTGACAAAGTAATGGTTTTTAGCATGCAGGAGTTCTCAGTGTAGCTTATGTACCTCTCCAGATATTATAGCTGGGTTATAAATCACTTGTGCATTCACTCTGCTTGCTGTAAATTAGAACAAATTATTATTTTGACTATGAGTCACTATTTCAGAGAAAATGATCACAACAATCCTTTCTGTTCCTATGCATATGTCATCTTCCCAAGGTAATTAGCAGGTACATATCCTTTCTGTCCTTTGGCTTCTGCTAACCACCATTCTTTATTGCCGCTCAGGTCAGAAAACTGGAGTATCCGAACCCGCTGGTACTCCTGAAGGCTGAGTTCCTGATGGCTTCTTGCTTGAAATGCATAAACAGCATAGAAAGTCTGAAAAAAGAACCAACCAGCAGAAGGGGTACATTTTATATAAAAAAAGGCAATTAATACGAAATAAACTTGATAATTTCAACAAAAAGACCCAACAAAATCTGCTGTAACAGGGTATTCTGGCCTTGTAAGAGTAGAGGGGGCCAGAAGACCCCATTCCAGGGAGTTGGAATGAACAAAGGCCCAGAAAATAGCCTGGTAGCAGAAGAAGGGAAGTGGTCCCAGGGAATTAGGAGTTGGATGGGAGGGAAATCCCAGGACACTATTCCTTTAAGGGCCTGGTGTCAGGAGCCCTGTAGTGTGGGTTAGGGGTCCCCTTTGTTTCAGTGTATCAAGAGGAATTTTCTGGTGAGGGGGCAGCATATAGGCTACCTTCTCCCTCAGAACAAAGATGAGCTAAGCTGCTTCGGCTGGCCCCCAACTGTAAGGAGGTTGAACATTGAAATTGTCAATGGAGGATGTGGGGAGAGAGAAAGTTGCCTTGGTCTACGAAGGAGAAGAAGTAGGGGGATGAGGAATGGCCTTAGATAAGGAGAAAGGGGAAAAAAACACTCAATATATCAGGATTTAAAAAAATAATTAAATGAAAAACAGGATAAAAGTCAACATTTCATAATAGTCATATCAGTGACAGAAGATGTGAAAATAGGAGATGTTAACCCAACCAAAATGGCAGAATGGATAAAACAAAGTGTTGGTGATGTACAAAAAGCTAAAAGAATGCAGGGTGGAGCTCTATTGATAAAATGTGCACATAAGGAGCAAGCTGAAAAACTTCTTAAAAATGTAACCTTAGAGAAAATGAAGGTTACTCATCAACTGGCTAAATTCCTGACTGAAGCAAGAGGGTGACGTATGGAGTGCCACTAGGATCGTCTGAGGATGATATAAAAAAGACAACAGGCAAAGAAAGTATTGTTTGTTAAATGACTATTTAGTGGGAGAAAACCAGCCATTTTATTTACAGCTGTACACACAACACTTTGTCAGTCATAATGGGGCAGCCTGACCTAATGGTCAGAGCCAGGGGGCAGCATCAGGGTCACATTCAAAAGTCATACCATAGATCAAAGCCAGAGTCAGGAGACATGCCAAATGGGTCAATGCTGGGGTCAGAATCAATAGCCACACCAAGGATTAAGACAGAATTCGAGTGAGGTGAGACACCAAGGGTAAAGTTGGAGTCACTGGAATTAGGATGAGGAACCAACAGCAGGAACTTGGACTTAGGAGTCTGTTCAGCAGCAAGCCCAACAACTAGTTGCTCAGCCATAGAGTGGGACAGCAGCAGGAAGCTTCATGCCTGTGTGGTGGCCGGGCAAAAGTCTGCTGCCAATCACTTGACCCAGCTGAGTAAGTGGGTGTAGCCTCTGGCAGTGAGATGTTAGCTGCAGTTCCCTCTGACTTGGTGGTGCAGCAGGTAAGGCAACCCCACAGGTGGAGTCTGAGTATTATACCACCTGACATGCTTAATGGAGGGATGATCCTTTCTAGGATCCAACTGTGGTATATATTGTTCTGTATTTCCCCTTCCCCACCCTTGTGAAGAGCTATGATTGTTAGAGATTTAGGCATGCACCAGCCATTTGTAAGGGAACAATGAGGTGGAAAAAACAGAACCTAGTTGCACAGTGCTGTATATAAAGGATGTACAGTAGGAGAAGGAGCTCAGGAAATACAAACAATTATAATTATTCAAAAATTATCATATGTTGAGGCTGCCAAAAGGTAGGCACTGCAGAAAATAAAAAAATAAAAATATGTAAGTAAGAGAAAAGATGTACATGGGCAGCAGAACACATCTCTGGGCAGGGAGGAGAGTATGAGAGGAATGGTAGATGATATATTGCTTATAGATAAAGGGAAGTTTATAACATTCATTAAGAAGTAATTAACTGCACCTTACAGACGTGGAGAAAAAAAAATGAAAGGATTAAAATCATAGCAAAAGCAGCAGAAAAATATCTAAAAATAGGCAATCTCTCCATAGACCGTATTCACCCACTTTTAAATGAAGGCACTAATACAGCTTATTAAAGGTTTTAATGATCCTTAGCTGGTATCCTTATAGTTTAATAATGTATGGAGAGGAATTTCAGAAAGCCAGCTTTGAAATGGGAAAAAAGCCTAATGTGATATGTGTGCAAGAAACATAGCTAATAAGTAAACTTGTGTTCAATCTACCAGGATATGATATACTCTAGAGGAATCAAGTGGCCACCAGAGGAAGGGGTAGGGGGTCTGTATATTTATAAAAGACTTAGCTATGTCAAAAGCGTGTGCAGAAACTAAGTTTTTAGTATAATGCTACTGAGATTCCCATGCAGAACAAAAACACTTATATATGGATTTTTGTTTATAATCCATGTAAAAATTAGTTATCTTAGAACTAGAAAAAATAGTTATTAATGTAGAAAACCTACTCCCAATTTGTGGAGATTATAATAGTCATAATGAGCAATGGGAAAGTAAGAAAACTACGCTTAAAACAATTTATTGATCTGCATAACCTGGTGCTACTGAATGCAGAAGCACCTTCTAGATTTAATTCAGTAAATAGCTCTGTTTCTGTTTTGGATCCAGGAACTACAACAAATAACGTAGTGAGTAAATGCAGCTGGGAATTTTATAAAGAAGACAAAATGGGAAGTGTACCAAGGTTCAGGAAATGTCAAAAACACAAGAGTTACTAGATTGAATTTTCAAAGAGTTGACTGGGACTTTTTCAAAATTAAATGTGATGAATATTTTTTCCAGTAAGTATACAAGTAGCAACCTAGGAGAATTCTATGCAGATATAATAAAAAGAATTACAGCAGCAGCTGATCTGGCCCCCCAATGTAGAAACCCTGTTCCCTGGTGGAATGAGAATTGCAAATTAGCAATCAAGGAAAAAAATAAGGCATACAAGCAAACAAAACACACAATTAGTAAAGACTGATAAAAGGTGTAAGGTGGTGGCACAAAGGATTATAAAAAAAAAATACAAAAAAAGTTGGAGAAATTTCTGTGGGAAATTGACAAAGATTCAAATCTTTCAGAAATATAAGCAAACTCACCGAATGAATGGAATTCAAAGTAAAAGTAAATGTATAGCTGTTCTTATTGTAAACAATGAAACTGAGGTCTCCAATTTAGGAAAAGCAGACATTTTAGCAAAAGAATTCCAAAAGGTCAGTACTGATCTGATTCAAAACAATGAGTTTCATGAAAAAAAAAAAAAGAGGAGGTTTATTGAGGATAACTGTGAACTATTAAATGCCTGGAGAGAATATACTGATGATGCATTAAAAAAATGTAGCATGCAGGAGCTTATTGTAGCCATAAGGAAAAGGAAAAATACAGCTCCAGGTAAAGATAATATAAGTAATGAAATGCTTCGACACAGGTCAGAAGGGAGTCTAAAGATTCTTTTGCAGTTAATATAATGATATAAGGGAAAAGGAGTGCTGCCAACAGAATAGAAACAAGTTTTGCTGAGACCAGTTAGGAAACCAGGCAAGGTACACACAAGACCAGATACTTATAGGCCTATTGCCCTCACATCATATGTGGGGAAAATAAGGGGGGAAATGATAAATGTAAGATAGTGAAATGCTTGGAGAAGAATGAGGTACAAAGTGGTTTCAGGAAAGGAAGATGCACAATTGAGACTAGAAATGGAGGTACAAAAAAATATAAGGACTAAGAACTTTATGATAATCTGCCTAGACAGTGGAGAAGCAGATTACATGTTATGGAGGGAAGGGAAGGCCTCCTATATAAAGAAGCCAAAATTGGAATAAAAGGGAGAATGTTTGGTGGATAAGGGACTTTTTAAGTGACAGAACTATACAAGTCAAAGTGGGAACAGCTTTATCAAAAATGTACAGGCTTACCTTACAAATGGAATTCTACAAGGGAGAGTTATCAGCCCTACTTTGTGTTCCATTAGGATAAATGACCTCCCAGAAAGTATGCAATGGGAATAGGTATTTCCTTTTTCACAGACGACTATGCTATATGGACTAAACATAAAAGACTTAGAGTAGCCATGGAAAAGACAAATGAAGCACTCCAGAGAATTTCCAAGTGGGGAAATAGGGATTTAAATTCTCACTTGCAAAAACCAAGAGAATACTTACTTTTAACAAGGAAGAAAATTAGGGAAGAATGGTGAAAAAGTCAGATAGTTCAAAAGTTTATGTTCCTTGGAGCAATGTTTGAGAATAAATTAACTTGGAAAGGACACATAGATAATATCATACAAAAATGTAAAGTAGGATGAACTTACTTAAAAATGTAGCTGGAAACAAATGGGGTACCGATAAGACTGTATTGACGATGAACAGAGCATTGATAAGAGATGTGCAATGTGCTGCAACTGTAATTTTATCTGATTCCTGGTCAGTCATAATGACAATCAGAACAGGAACTTCAGAAAGTCAAAATGCCATAATAAATGAAATAATGTTCCTAACTATGGAAATAATGCAAGCAGATATCTCTATAACAATAGCCATGGGCAGCGAGTATAATAGGCCAGACTCCCGGTTGCGGGGTTTGGCAGCAAAATTTTTGTTTTATTATGCCCCATGTAGGTTCCGGGGGGCCTGAGAAGGCACATACCCCTCCTCAGCCGCCCTGGAACCTGCATGGGGCCTATCAAAAGCATCTTCTAACAGATGCTTTTCCCCTGGGTGGGTTGGGTCTGGGGAGGGGAGGCATGGCACAGCATGGCTTTGGCCAGCCCAGGGCTCCTCTTGGCTGGGGAGGGAGGGTGCTTGGGGCTTCGGCCAGCGCAGGGCTCAGGGCTGGGGGGAGCTTAGAGCTGCGACCAGCCCGGGTCTCCTCCAGCTGAGGGGAGGGAGACACTCTGGGCTGCACTGTGGCCAGCCCAGGGCTCCTCCAGGTGGGGGGCAGGGCACTCCAGGCTGCACCGGCCTGGGGCTCCTCCAGCTGAGGGGGAGGTGCTCAGGGCTTCTCTGGGTGGGGGAAAAGGGGGCAGAGCAAGGGACTAGACTCCCCAAAGGGGGGCTCCACCCACCGCTCATGACAATAGCATGGATTCCAGTACATAGTATAATACCTAGAAACGAGATGGCTGACAGAACAGCAAAACATGCTCTAAAAAATGAGGAGGTACATATTAAGATAACCTTAAATAGACAAGAATTCAAAACTGTGTCATGAAGGAGGTTGCAAAGGAGTGGCAAGAACTATGGACTAAGGAAACAAAAGGATGAAGGTTCTATGATGTATGCTAAAAAATCAAAGATAGTACTATACTCCACAATCATGGTAGAAAAGAATGAAGCAGTAATTTTTAAAGTGTTAACAGGTCATTGTGCCTTAAATGGTAAGTTAAACTTATTAAAAAGACATAAAGACAGGCTGTGTAAAGTGTGCAAAACCAAAGAAACTGTTGATCATGTTCTCTGGCACTGTTGGCAACATTCTATGCAAAGAAATTTTCTTTATAAAAAATTGAGTTGGCTTGAAATCAAAGATTTTTTCCCTAAAGGGACTAGTGAGAATGTCAGGGAAATGGAATAGTGCAAAAAAGGCCTTGCTGTGTTTTCTTAAGGATACTAGAGAGTGAATAGATTTAAAAAAAAAAAAAAAAAAACTTGGCCAATAATGAATTAAGAAAGTGGTGGCCATAGCCCCAGGTAATGAGGGTGCTGCACCAAAAACAACAAAGGAGACAGTGAAAAAGAAGGAAGCCAGGGTTAGAGAGCTGAGCTCCAGCCTGAAAGCCTGGGACTGGTGGCTTTGGGTAGTGCAGACTGGGAAAGAGGAAGAGCTATAGGTATGTCAGAAGACCCATGGCTGAGTATGAATTTTTACGTTATTGTTATGGACTTTATTTTGGGAACTCTAAGGATTGCTTGAACATTTTCTGTTATTAAACTAGCCCTAGGTTTAGGGTGCTGTGAGCCATAATGGAGACTATGTGTAGTTCTTTTAAGGGGTCCACAAGTGGGGGGCCAACAGGAGCAAAATGCCTGCTGCGCCACCCATGGCCACAAGAGGGCACATAGTACATCCCCAGAAAAATGAAATTCATACCCTTAAGTCACTGCTGAAAAAGAACCAGACAAAATAAGTAAGAATGAGCTAGGGTAGGTCCCAGGCATTTAAATCTAGCAGCTGCTAACTTGAGCGCTTCAATTCTCTCAACCACCAGATGTTCTATAAGGCACACATTGCAGCAATCTGTTCTAGATAAAGGCATAGGGTTCCTTATCAGAAAAGAATCGTCATGACCTTCTTGCTAAAAATAGATGAAAACAGCAGAAGGCAGAACTAACTGCTTTAGTGGGGATTAACCCGGCTCTCTTTGTAAGGGTAGGGAGGTGGCTTTACTGCCCAGGAGTAGTTAGAGGCATTGGGTCCCCATGGGGTGTTTCAGCTCCACTCTTCTTTCAATTCAGGATTATGGATAAATCCCACAATTTAACCGTTAAACATTTATTACCTTTTCACACATTGTGTGGTTCATTAAAAACCCAATGAACATTACATCAGAGAGCTGGAAGGTAAGAATGTTGTGTGAAATCCTATGGCATCCTAATAGATTAGAACAGTCCTTTTATAAACTAAGGTTGCCCCTTTAAATTGTAAGCAGTAGTGCACAACTTTTATATTTGGAATAGGAAAAACAGATATAGATAGATATGCTGCATGTATTATGCTTACATGTTGATCATCCACATCATGATCAGTCTCTGTCCCATTAATTGCAGGTTTTTCACATAGGCTATTATTAGATGAGCTGCTGTCACTCCTCTTATGTCCTAGATTTCTTGCACTGCTATCATTGGTAGGCCGTGAAGAGACAAAAAGGCTGATATTATCGAAATCATCATCACAGAAACTGGTTTCTGCTACATCCTTCTGCACCTTGGCTGGATTGTAGGGTTTCAGGAAGGAGGAATACACATACCCTTTAAGAACTAGATATCAGATTAAAAAGAAAAGAAAAATTATTTCAAATATTTTTCAGTCACCTGTTTTTTACAACTGTTGAGGTAAACAGATGGGCCCAGACTGAAAAGAAAATCAATAGCCAAAAGGAAAGCTGTTATTGGGATAAACAAAGGACTTACTTCCTGTGTCAACAAGCCACCTGCTTGTACTTCCAAAAGGATCCTTTTGCTCAACAACAGCCACCAGCTCACCTTCATATAAATCAATATCAAATTCCTGTGTGGCATTGCATTTGCGCTTAGCTTGATATAGTGATTCTGTGCTGTATGTGGACAATAGCTTGGATCTCTGGATCTCTGTCTGACGTGGAGACTCAGGCTAAAAATGGGAAAAAAGAGACACACTATTAATTGGGAGCAGTGTATTTAAGACTTCTGGATTAACAGCTGGGTACAAAAGAAACTAATGCACACCCCATCTGATTGCAGCAATCTACATTTGAACAGGCAGAGTATGCAATTACATGCCTATTGGATAGTTAGGAGTATAATTTCCTAAACTGTGCCCTCAAACCTGTGAGTTTTGTGTGCACAGTAGGTGTGTGTGTTCACCTGTTCCACTAATGGCTGAAACTATAGTCACTGAAGGATAAAAAAAAACTTACTGGATGTTAACTGTCAGGTATTGGTTTATGCAGTGTTGTTGTAGCTGTGTTGGTCCCAGAATATTAGAGAAACGAGGTGGGTAGGGTAATATCTTTTATTGGACCAACTTCTGTTGGTGAGGGAGACAAGCTCTGAGCTTACACATAGCTGTTCTTCAGGTCTGGGAAATGTACTCAAAGTGTCACAGCTAAATACAATGTGGAACAGATTGTATAAGTAGTTAACATATATTTCAAGGGACCATTCAAGGTGAAATGAGTCATTAACACCCCTCCAAGTCATAGGAGGAAAAGAAAAAAAAGGTGGGTGGGGGGTTAAGTGGGTTATAGATTGTAAACCATAAATCCAAGGTCTTTATTCTGTCCATCATTATTAGTATCTAGCAAATTTATTAATTTAAGCTTCCAGGCTCATCTTTCAAAGGTGTTGTGCGGGTTTCCTTTGAGAATGAAGATGGATGGGTCAGATACAGAGGGATCACTGTGTGAAAAGTGTTCACCCACTGTTTTTGTCTTTTATCATTTTTCTTTGTGAGTTCACTCAAGAGCATAGTGAAATGAGACAATTACTACTCTCTCAAATGAAGTCACACAGAAAAATTATTAAAAGACAAAAACCTGTGGGTGAACCCTTTCACAAAGCGATCGCAGACCTGAAGAAGAATTCTGTGTAAGCTCAAAAGCTTCTCTCTTTCACCAACTGAATTTGGTCCAAAAAGAGGTATTACCTAACTCACCTTGTCTCTCTGTATCAGTGCACTTACAATTCTCATGTAAAATGACTGAAAGCATTTTGAAGTAACCCAAAAATTGGCAGAGCTGTACTGAGGTCATATAACCCATTACAAGGCAGGAGCCATATGACCAATAATCCCTGGACCATGATATTATATGAAATGACTTTGCTATATAAAAGGCAAGGTATTAATTATTATTATATTAAGTGGGGCTCCTGCAGTTCTGTACGCTTCTGGAGTACTCTGTGTGCTAGGTATGTCTGAATTCCATGGTAGATTTTTCAGCTCCTGCTCTAGCTATATAAAACCATCAAACCCACTCACAAAACTTCAACAAAATAAACATCACAAGATTAATATATGTGTGAGAATATTTAACAAGTGAAATAAACTATAACTTGCATGCTTAGTCTTAGGCTGGGTCTAGACTACAGAGTTAGTGCCTGGGCTTAAATGCTTTATGTTGAACTAACTATGTCAGTGTCTTCGCTACACTACTGCCTTGCTCCCGCTGATGTAAGTGCCCTACTACTCAATATAATAACTCCACCTCCACAAGAGGCGTAGGGCTAATGTCGGTGTATTTATGGCGACACAGAGTCTGTGTGGCAAATCAATGCCCAGGCCCCAGGAGAATAAAAAGACGATGCGTTTGACACACATTAAATTTTCATTGACAGAGGCATGATACTCACCTGGGTAGGGGCAGGTTTCTTCTTTTCAAAGCTCAGTTTTCTCTCAATAAATGTAGCACTGCTGTTTTCTTTTACAAAATTTAGATTGTGAAACTCTTCCATCACCTGATTTTGTAATTCACAGATACTTGAGGAAGACAGCTGTAAATACACAAGAAGATTAGATCTCATGTACATTACATAGGATAGGGAGGTAAGGAACAGTAGCTCTAATCTAGTGGATCAAGCACTAGGACTCATGAAATCTGAGTTATTATTTTGATTTCTGGTAGTGCCCACAAGGAGCTTGGCATCAGGCAGATATAAAAGAAGGTATGATCCCAGCCTCAAAGAGCTTAAAATCATTACTGTTTAGGGCTTGTCTATACACAGAAGTGTTATCAGTTTAACTTAAATCAGTTTAAAAACCGGTATCTATTTAACTCAATATGATTTAAACTGGTCATGTCAGTTTAACTTGCCACTGTGGTGTTGGATCTGTGGATTTGGCTCAGGTCCATGCCTAATTTTAAACATGATGTAAACAGCAAAACTCAAAAGTGACAATGGGAAAATCCCCAGTGAAAACAATGCCTGGTATAAGCAGCTTCCCCAAAAACATAAAGCCCTCTTTAATGATATAGGGCTTGTCTACAGAAGGAAGTTGCACAAGGGTAGCTAAAAGTGTAAATTTATACTGATATATTTAAACTGCTGTGGAAGGCTTATTTTGGTTTAATTAAATCTGTTTTCTAATTGACTTAAGCTAAATGGAATACGCCACTCTTGTAATGAACTGTGTGTGTCCACACTGTCTTTTGCACTGGTTTGTTATATCAATGTAAAAGTCAATTCAAGTTGTACTGGTGAAAATTCCTCATGTAGGAAAAGCCCTCACTTTCCCCTTAAATTGCAAAGCTCTGTGTTGAACCCTTGCATGGATTCTCACTTCTAGCTTGACAGGGAGTGGGAAATAGCCTGATCCTCCCCTGGAAGGAGTGCAGTACAGCACCCAACAGTAACCTCTATGGCTTACTAAGGAGTGGGGTGGAATCTTGTCCAGATGTCAGCCAGGAGAACATGGCTTCTTCAGAGTGTGGGGGGTTGGAACTGTGGGGACAACCTTCGGACTCTCTGAGTCAAAGAGAGGACTCATCTCCTCTGGGGGGGAAATACAACAAAACTGTAGCATTGTTTGATATTCACCCCAAGTCAGTCATTATATTTAGATGGAGTGTGGGATCCATATCTTAGAGTTATGATTAATGCTGTGTATGAATAGAATGTTATGCAAACCAATACACTTCCATGCAGCTCAGTAGGCACTGTCTAAATACACCTCAAAATATTAAAAGTGTTGATATAGCTCATATTGTAGCCGAACAAGAAAGCTGTTCCTTTCTCTGAAGGAGGCGTCTGCAGTAGGCTTTTGTGACAACAGCATTG
Organism: Caretta caretta; assembly: GCF_965140235.1. NCBI lineage: Eukaryota > Metazoa > Chordata > Testudines > Cheloniidae > Caretta > Caretta caretta. Next base: position 40,995,173 of record NC_134209.1, on the reverse strand, counting down.
CCCTACCATTGCCAACACGCCCCAGCTCCACCAGAATTAGCAGTGGTGGGAGCATACACGTAGAAGGGATTCCAGTGGCTGCTGGCATTCTTCCCAGTGGGTTGTCTAACACTGCTCAGGGCAGCGGTAAATAATACTGGGGTTAAAATGCTAGCAACTGCTGACTCCTGCCATTGCTACTTCCAGAGGAACAGCAGCAGCAGCAGCAACACTGGGGTCATTCTCGGCAAAAAAAAAAAGTTCCAAAGCAGACAAGGGTCAAGGACATGAAATGTGAAAAAATATCCACTGTGATCACCAGAACAGACAGTAGGGGGGGTTGATGTATGTGGATTTTTAAGTACCTCTGGCCAAATACCGTACACACACATGCACACAGACAGTCTGCTCACCGGAACAGGCACCACAATGGTCGAATATGACTGAAATGCTGAGGACATTGTGTCCCTGAGGAGAGTGATGAAGCAATGCAGACAGTTCATCACAATCTTCTTGGCCGTCCTGTTGAACACCTGAAGTTCCTCCACGAGCTGTGCATTGAGAGCCTCATAGTCCTTCTTTGTCAGATCCAGTTCATCTCCTGCTGACCTTTCAAGGCAGCCATTGTAATCCAGCAACTTGTCATAACGCTTCTGGATAAGCTTCTGGGGGCCTGAAAACAAGGCTTGTAGAGCTGAGAGAGGGGTCAAAACCAGCTTTTCCAATTGATCCACCTGGGAAGGGGAAAACAAAGCAAAAAATCCAGTCCAACAAATAATACTTCATTCTCCCATTTGTAGCACTTACAATTGTGTTCTAATGTTAAAAACAAAGCAAAAATAATACTGCATTCACCCATTTGTAGCCCCCACATTGCTTTCCAACAGTAACTAATTAAGCCTGACAGCACCCCTATCAAACAGCCGAGTAACAATTCTAACTGCACAGGGCGTTGTTATTATCCTCATGGGGAAACTGAGGCACAGACAAGTTAAATGGGCACACAAAGGATGAGTGTTAGAGCTGGGATCAGAAAGCAGGAATTCCTGCCTCCAGTCACCTGTGCTAGCCACGGGTATTAATATTGTGAAGCTTCATTGGGACTGGGACCTTTAAACTGGGAAGGACCATCCGAGGCAAGAGGCGGTGCAGTTTCAATTAAACGGCAGTCTTTCCCACTGAATAAAATAAAGGAACAACCACTTTCCTGGGGATAACTCTAATATCCTGATGATGCAGTATAAATGCCTATACAGACAGATAGAAAGATTTAATTTGATTAAAATGTGGTATGCTTTCTTGTAAGGTTTCCTTTAGTTTACTGAAAGTGAGTCATACATTCACAGTGCTGGAGGCTAAATAAAATATATTTTAAAAAAAACCAAAACATGCCTATGGGTGTCTGGATGGCTCAAGGGATTAGTATCAGGCTTAAAGATAATTTCACCTATAAGTCATTGGTTCATATCCAGCACAGACTGCTAGCGACTGAAACTCATTGCCATCTAAAGGCTGCTGGATAGTCTTGTGAAATGAATTGCTGGACTCAGTGCATTAACAAGATCTCCTGCATAACAAAAACCACGGCTGCAAAAGGCTGTATGTCCATCGTCCCCAGGAGTGGTCCCTCAAGGTGAGGACTGATGTACAGTGGTAGTTTCACATTGGTACTGCCTTTGATATCTAATTGTTCTGTGGAGAAAGCTTTCCATGACAAATGCTTAGGTAAGCAATTTTTAGCACCTTAAACAATTGTTTATTGGAACTGTTCGTTCTGGAGCACAGAAAAGGAGAGGCTATTCTTGATTTGGCCCTAACTAAGAGGGCTAGGGAGATGATTCAGTATTGACAAATGCAAGGTAATGCACATGGAAAGAAATAATTTAAACTATTCATCCCCATAGCTGGGTTCTCAACTATAAGCACTCAGGAAAAAAACATGAAACAGCACAATGATAATCTGTGCTCCTGGTGAAATGGTGGTCAAAAGTGCAAACAAAATGTTGGGATGTATAACTAATTGGATTGAAAATATTGTAATTCTATCATATAAATCAGTGATATGCCCTTGCTTGGTATACTGCATTCAGTTCTGGTCAGAATACCTCAGAAATAGATATAACAGTGATAGAAGGGGTCAGAGACAGGAAACAAAAATGATTACGGGCATAGAAAAACTTCCATATAAGGAGACATTGAAAAGACTAGGACTTTTCTCAAAGGAGATGAATAAAAGAGAACATGATTCAGGTATACAAAATAATGAATGGGATCGAGAAGGTAAATCAGGCACTTCTATTTACCTAGTCTCACAATATAAAAGCAAGGGGCTATTTAAACTGAAAGGCAGCAGTTTCAAACTCATAAAAGGAAATACCCTTTTACCTAATGCATAATTAATCCCTGGAACGTATTGCTCTAGATATCCTTGTTGCCAAACTCCTACTAGGATTAAAAGGAGAATAGATCTGTATGGATATTGTAAACATTTACAGTTATAGTAGATAGAATAAAAAAAATTTAGAAGGGATATGAACCTTCATGCTTCAGGTCATGAGCCCAACTTCTAACCTACAGAGGTTAGGCAGAAACTTCCCCTTTGCACAGGTTATGCCATAATTGTCCACTGAGAAGATTCTTGTGCCTTCTTCTGAAACATCTCATACCAGCCACTATTGCAAAACCAACTGCACTCAGTGGACCATTGTGATGGGCCAGAATGGCGATTCCTGTGTTCCTTTCTTCACTATATTTATTTTATTTATTTTTTAAAATATACTTTTAAATGATGCAATTATTTTAAATGGTGGAATTAGAAAGGAAATAGAATTGCAGTTACAGAGCCAGTTTTGGTGGTTTGGTTTTGGCATGGAACAACTTATCTTTTAGGAAAAAAATATAACTAGTAGTCCTTTCATTGGTTGCGATGGAGTGATCTGTCACTGAGCGTATATGCTGTTAGTACGGGGACTCCATTTTGAGTTAGGTGGAGGGAACTGGACGGCTTTTTGGAGTTTAGGAGGGGTAAGAGTAAGGAGATATAAAATTTGCCCCTGGCTTGAAAGTGTTAGTTTAGCTTGAGAGCTTGGTTCAGGCAGAAGTTTTCCCTACCTTGAAAGATGTACTCCAGCCTGTATTGCCAATCCCAGGAATTCAAAAATCACAAGTCAGACCGCAAAAATCATAAGATTTAAAAATTATATGTATACTGGGTTCTTTTTTATTTGCCTTCTGTTTGTTTGTTTTTTAAATGTTAGAGCTCACGTTTTCAATCTTTTTCTCTGCAACCACCAGAGATAGAAATGTACATAAGAAAAGTAAAGAAAAGCTGCAATTCCCACACATTCATATGATTCCAGGAGCTGGGGGTTTAAGTAAACACCAGATATCATAAGACTCATTATAAAATTGTGTGAATTGGCAACACTGCAAGTTTAAGCAGAGGCCTGATCCAGCTTACGTTGTACTTAAACTGACAGGAATTTTTGTAACTTAAATTATTTTATTTCCTACAGAAACTTAACTGAAAAATTATATTTTTCTCAGTATTTCTAATGGAGTCCTACATTTTTCTGCTCTTTTCCCTTCACTGTATTTGTATGTATGACCCACAGCCCATACATTTTGACAGCTGTGTGATATTGGCATGTCTCATGAACTTACAAATCCTTCACAGGGGTTTCCAATGTTATTCAGCATTTTTGAACAGCCATTGTCTTCATCATCTTTGTTGTGTAAAATACCTTGTAGTTCAGTTATATTCTGTGCAGCTAGAAGCATGGAATCCTAGAAAGGAAAACGGTGGGAAAATTAAAATAGATGGATAATTTGCTGTAGTACAGTATACTTGTTCATGCAAACCCTGCCATAATATTCACTGAATTATAGGCCTTTTCCATTTCTTACATCTCTTTGGTTATCTAGACCATCCCTTACCAGTGCAAGATTGTTTCCTATGATATATTATCCCGTGTTTTGTCCAGTTTTGTTGTACATTTCTCAAGGAACAAGGTTATCACCATTCAATTTAGCGGATTATTCCACACCATTAGGGCTTACTCAGAAAATGTGAAATTCACCTTTGTTCATTTCTGCTGCATTTTGGGTCATATACATGTGTGCAGGGCATTTAGGATTTGGTATTACATGACACTGTGAGAAGTGTGTATTAAACTGCTCACATATATGTTTTATGTGTGCTTAGCTCATATTGATGTGGGTGTATGGTATACCCACCTGTAGATGTTGTAGGGAGAATGAAATATTCTTCACACAAAATTTCACAGTCTTTTCTAAACTTCTAAATAGCTTTTCCTCCTTATTAAAGGTCTGGTCTTTCACCTGAAATAGATGTTTACATGATGGTTAGGGCAGCAGTGAACTAATGAAATGAGTGGACAGAGATCTGCTAGAAAAAAATCTAAAGAAAAGCCTATGAATTCCTCTCTGTGAAGCTGGATCACTGTACTGCAGTAACTCTTCCAAACCCACTTACAATTATCAGGTCTAAAGAGAGGAAAAAGCAAGGATACTGGAATGTGTATGATAAAGATATTGATTTTTGCAGCGCATTAAGGTAGCATGAAGTTATTTAATTGTAGGCACATCTATGTTTATCAGTGACTCCCTCCTTTTTTATGTTTATACAATTTGGGCAAGAAATGATAGGTAACAACATAAGTCTTTTCACATCATAGCCATGCTTCCTCCAGTGTTCCCCAATGCAGATGTGGGCAACTGCCTGTGCAGAAATTTTGTTGCTATTATTTCTGTAGCACTGTGCGGCCCTGTATATGTTACAGTCCCATTATCTCTAAAGGGGTTGTTTTACTTCTTTATGGTATATAAAGAAAGTCTGGATTTTTTTTAAATTCTTCATTTCTGCTTGCTTTTTACCTTAGAAATATGAGAACTGTCAAGTCTAGTCTTCACTGCTTTCACTGTCAGAGTCATTGAAAGACTCAGAGATGTGCGTCATGAGTTTTCTCAGCTTCCAATTATAGGAGAGGGAACGCTGAATCTTTAACAAAGGCATCTTTTTTCCAAAGTGATTCTCAAGTTTTTAGAATTCAAAAGGTGTTAACAAAAACAAATAGTAAATAGGAAGTTCTAACAGACTGAATAAAAATAATTTCCCCTCTCAGTCGATTTCACTGTATGGTTATCTCTGATATCATAATCCTATTAATCCTCCAGTCTGCCATGGAGCCTTCTAGGAAAAACAGAAGTAAATCTGAATTTCTAGTGTAAAAAAAAATGGGAAGTGGGGGTGGGGGATGGGGATAGAGAAATGTCTCCTCAAAAAGAAAGAAAACAGAAAAAAGGCACAAGGCTGCAGGTAACCTTTCAAAGGGCAAATGTTCTTGTATAAGCAATCATAGTAAAGTATACAGGGTAAAATGTTCAAAAGCACCTAAGCCATTTAGGAGGTTAAGTCCCATTGAGTTTCATTGAGACACAATGTCCTAAGCACCCAAGATACTTTTAAAAATGGGGCTTGAGTGCAAAGAATTCAAACACTTCTTTATAGTTTCATTGCCCTAATTAAATTATTTATTGTGATAACATTTTCAAAGGCACCTAAGTCACTTAGGAGCCTAAGTCTCAGTGAAAGTCAATGGGACTTAGCCTCCTAAATGGCTTAGGTGCTTCTGAAATTTTTTTCCAATAAACCAATAATTATTTAATTAGGGCAATGGAACAATAAAGTAGTGTTTTAATTCTTTGCATTCAACACACTGCAGCAGATTTATTTTAAAAAATGTGTAGTCATCTATTCATTTTGACAGTCAAAGGTTTTTATGTTTTACTTCTTTATGGTATATAAAGAAAGTCTGTAGGGGAAAACTCATTGCCCATACTAATCAGCATATAAGTCTTGTTTGGTGGTCTTGGTGTATGTACTAGGGCCTGAATGATGCTGAATAAAATGCACAGAAAATGCCCTCTGTAGCTATCCCGCACCTACAATATCTTCTACAAACCCATCTGTTGAGCATTGACCTCCATATTCATTTGGTGAGAACTGCTGACCAGTATCTCTGTGCTGCAGGTCAGAGATTTGTAGAAAAGGCTAGATCCAAAAGAAAAGATGGAGGACACATTGAGAGGTTTTCCTTTCAATCTAGGGTCATAGTATCTTTTCTTCTTTGATGTGACACATGGGAAATTACATGATAAATACCGTAAAACAAGTGACATTATGAAGTCCTCAATGCAAATTTGCAAATGGCTGACTAAGTACCTGAGGCTCTCCCCCCGTCAGAATTTTCAGATGGCTAGTAACCCTCTTGGATTTCTTGCTAATGGAGTGAATATTCAGTTTGGAAAACTTCTCTTTAAGAGATTCTTCTTCATCATTCTTCTTATACTTCAACACTGCAGAGAGAGAATTTCACAACACTAATAATCTAAATTCATTGGGCTCTAACACAGCTCTGCACTCTAATATAAGACCATTTGAGACAAGAGACTTTGATGTCCCTTGCTGTAATCTTGTGTGAAACTGCTGGAAAGAGGTAGTAAAGTTAAGGCTTAAATATGGCAGGTCTTTAAAAATATCTTTATTAACTATTATTAGTGTTAGCAGTAGCATCACTGACATTAGTATAATGTGTTATATGCAATACTGTACTATATTCATTTTCACATTTTTGAAGTTTACATCCCTAGTGATCCAACCTGGATGTTTGTTTTTAAGTTTGAGACTACAATGCAGTCTATACACCAGTTATGTATCTCAAAACCCAGCATGTTTTGTAGCCCAGATAAAGCCAGAAAACAATATCATAATTGGTAACATAATTGGAGCTGAAACCATCTCCCATAATCACCAGCCAAAATCTACAATGTGTGAATACAATTAATAGGAGAAAGGAATATACCATCTCTGTTCCCTACCTAAATCTTTTCTTCTTTTAAGTTCATTGATGTTCACATTAATGTCTTTCACAGCAGCAAAGGCATCTTGCAGTGCCTTGTGGTCAGGGTGGGAAGCAGGAGTTGAATTCAAAAGCTCACACAGTAACAATGGGTATTTCATCACACGCTGTATTGGTTTGATCATCAGGGATCCCATGTCCATTAAATTCGGTTTTCCTCTATTATTTACACAAACAAACAGAACTGTCATGTAAAATGGCAACCCTAAGAAGAAAAAAATGCATAGTCCTATCTAGTCAGTGAAGTTATTACCTTTTTAAACCTACAGTTGATTTTTTAATTACCGAAGATGTCAAAACTGGGGCCTAGTTTTACATTCAGTGACACAGGTGCAATTCCCATTTAAATTGAAAGATTAGGAGACACAGTCAGTGGGGAGTCTGGGTTGGGGTAAATTGAAAACCTCTTCTGGCTCCCTCATTATGAAAGTTATACCAGCTTAGACTTTCTTAGACTTTCATCTACTCACTAACATATAATTTCTACCTAACCTCTGAATTTGGCCCACTGAGGCTAAAGGAGTCTGTATGGTACACTTTACACACCAAGGAGCTGGGAGAGAGGGATGCAGTAGGAAAAATAACTAACATTTAAGTATTAAAGTAGGCATATTACACCTCATTTTGGCACCTCAATGTGAAAGTGACATCAATTCAAAGTTCCTTATTTACACCCACTATTGTGTACCTTACACCGCTGAGCTTGCCTCTGTAACCATAGTCCTTTGTTATACTTTCTGCTGCAGTAGTGATAAGGTCGATTCTAGTAGCTGTGGTTGCTGATTGGTGGATTACAGCTAGTGATGGGCGAATTTGAAAAGGATTCAAAATTTGGTCTGGATTCTCCAGTTTGGATGTTTACCCCAGGCTTATCCAAGCCATCTGGATCTCTTGACCCCATTCCTATCATGCTGTGACTCCCTCCTTTCCCACACAAGCCATCCCACCAAGTGGCAAACATTCTAAAGCCCTGCTCCCACCTCTTTCTGCAGGTTCTTTTATGGAAAGATATTGGGGTAATTTGCTTCCTCTGCAGCACATGGGTAAAAAGGGCCTGTTTGCCTTTTCACTCATGACAGTGTTTCCAAGGGGAAAGAGAAGGAAAGAAATTTCTGGACACACTGGGAAACTGCAACAACCCCATGTTGGTAGCAATCATATATAAACTGCTGGGACCTTCTTGTAGGTCTGCACTTTAAAGGAGGGAGGGAGCTATTGATAATAGTCTGAAGACGACAGGATCCCTAGCTGTAATGCAGCTTTTTATGACAGAAACACAGAGCAGTGCTTCCATTACATCCTAAAGAAAGAATTTCTGGAAGGAAAAAAGTTCTATGAGATTAACTACGTGAGATTTAATGAGAGGTGAGCGAGAATGTTTGAGCATGAGAAGGGACTGGGTTAATGGAAAATAAAGGGAACATAGAGGGAATACCCACTGAATATTGCCAACTGCCAACTTTTGTTGTGGTCAGCCACAAACACAGCTGAAGAAAGAAAGCAAGAAAGAAAGAAAGCAAGAAAGCAAGAAAGAAAACTTTGGCTTCCACTTATAAAAATATACTGGAGCACTATTGACTAATTAAGTAATGATTTGGATGCTTTGGAAAAGAGGCATCTGCATATTTAAGCCATCTCTCACACGCAGGCACTCAGTATAAAAAGTCCTACATGAAAAAAGGAGTTTTAACAGTAAATGCTTTTTAAAGCCTCTTGATGTCCCCAAACCTTTTCATCATTTCTCTTTTCTCTTCCTCCTCCCCATTTATTCTGCATCAAATATAAAGCTGTTTTCCCTTCTTTTAGCTTCTGGCAGCAGGAATAAAAATAATCTTAAATTGTTATTGTTTTTCCTGAAAAGCTCCATGAATGCAAATCTTTTAAAAGCTGCCTCATGAATGGAAATCTTCAAGTGTCTTCTCTCCATACAGTTGCACTTTGGACAGCCGCCCAAGTGATAAACAGCCCTCTGTTCACATATCTGCATGACACAGTCTAGCAATATGGTTTGAAAGATAGTAGGTTTGTTATGAGATGATGACTCCCTGCGGCACAAAGTGCCACAAAGTTCAACTCATCTAATTCTACTCAGTAAGATCATTTTATGATAACCACTCTCCCTCGATTAGTCCTGTTTCTAATACACCCCTTTAGAATACACTGCAGCCAATGAGAACACTGCATTGCCACACAATTTAAACAGATGTGTAATGACTTGTGACATCTTCTGTGCAGAAAATTAAGCTGATAATTCATTTGTAATGCCACTGCAGCCACCCAGTCTTATCATGAATTTAGCAAGTAGTTTAGTGCCATGAGTAGCTGCAGTAATCTCATTGCAAATCATCGCTGTTGTTTTGCAGTCATGTAAACACAGCTGGTTTAAATGCATCAGGTTCCACTGCACAACCCTCCGCATTGCATGCAACAAAATAAAGTCACGGATGGGGTAGGGGCATGGATATGTACGTCTAAATAGTTGTGGTGTCAATCTAGGAAAAATATACTATTCAATTTTAAGTTTGGCATGCTCTCTTTATGAAATATATAATTCTTTTGTGGAACACACTAGCAGAAAATGTGTTAAGGTGGAGTTGGGGTCACATTAAGTTTGACAGTTTGAAGGTCGCTGTCTTAAAACAAAAAAACTTCAAATCCAGACTCCAGCGAGAAACTGCTGAATTGGAATTCATTTGCAAATTGGATACTATTAATTTAGGCTTAAATAGAGACTGGGAGTGGCTAAGTCATTATGCAAGGTAGCCTATTTCCCCTTGTCTTTTCCTACCCCCCCCCCCCCCGGATGTTCTGGTTTAACTTGGATTTAAACTTTGAGAGTGGTCAGTTTGGATGAGCTATTGCCAGCAAGAAAGTGAGTTTGTGTGTGTATGGAGGTGGTGGGGGGGGGTTGAGAAGGCCTGGATTTGTGCTGGGGGTGGCCCACCTTGATTATCATGCGCATTGTGGGTAGAGTGGTCACTTTGGATGAGCTATTGCCAGCGGGATAGTGAGTTTGTGTGTGTGGTTTTTGGGAGGGGAGTGGGGGGGTGAGAGAACCTGGATTTGTGCAGGAAATGGCCCAACTTGATTGTCATGCACATTGTGTGGAGAGTTGTCACTTTGGATGGGCTATCACCAGCAGGAGAGTGAATTTGTGTGGGGGGGTGGAGGGCGAGAAAACCTGGATTTGTGCTGGAAATGGCCCAACTTGATGATCACTTTAGATAAGCTATTACCAGCAGGACAGTGGGGTGGGAGGAGGTATTGTTTCATATTCTCTGTGTGTATATAAAGTCTGCTGCAGTTTCCACGGTATGCATCCGATGAAGTGAGCTGTAGCTCACGAAAGCTCATGCTCAAATAAATTGGTTAGTCTCTAAGGTGCCACAAGTACTCCTTTTCTTATTGCTGTGTGTGTTTGTCATAACTTGTAATGTTTCTTAAACATTATTTTTGTGTGTGCAAATTCACTGTTTCACAAAATCTACAGGGCAAATAAATCACTATGGCCCATATTCTGCTGTCACTTACACCATGCAACACTAGTGAACTCAATGAGGTTGTACAGGTATAAGTGAGGGCAGAATTCAGTTATATTTGATTGTCCAGCTGGAGTAACCCATCCAACTGATGGCGAAGTGGAGAATGCTTCAATACTGAAGACTATGTTTTTCCCTGTTATACTACAGTGGAAAGCAATCTGTAGCCTTACTGTTCCAGTGACCTCAGAGATGCTTGGGGTAAACACCAGTGTACTTTCTAAATCAGGATAAACCAGCTGTGTAGAGCAGGAATGGAAGAAGAAGCAATGGATCCCATTGAGACAATCCTTCTTTTTATAGGCTCCCAGACTTTAAGGCCAGAAGGGATCATCTAGTCTGATCTCCTGCACATTGCAGGCCACAGAACCTCCTTCAAATTGCTACAAGGTAAGGGCTCAGTGGGTAACCACAGTCCTGAGGAAGGGATGGCATGACACTGTAACACCCCAGGAGAAGGTATTTGCTGTGCTCCCTGCACATACTACAATATTCCTTAGCATTCCTAAGCACCTGGACTATGATTATGTCTGGTCCTTACGCAGGAGAATGGCTCCTTGCACCTGTCACAAGCACAACCACACAAGCACCAGGCACAGTTTGGCAACTCAGAGGTAACTGCTTATGAATCCTTGATCAATTTAAACTCAGTGAGAAACTCACAATTTAGTGTTTCTACGGGACATTCTTTGAGGGATATAAGTGCATGTTAATTTATGATAGTGCAGTTCAAGTCAGTGTGGCCAGTTCACACTATAAACACACACACTCACACTTTCAACTATTTGCTTTTTTTATTTCATAACTGTAGCCTTAACTTAGAATTTCCTGGCTTTCAAGTGTTCCTTCTCCATCCCGATAAGGTCTTTAAAACAGCAATTTTAGCAGAGCAATATAACTTTACCTCTTCTCTATCAGAATTAGTATTTTTGCCTAAGATTGTAAATTTTGTTTTCAGTTCAAGCACTTTCTTCTCCCACTCCTCGCCCAAGATATCTTCAGAATTGTCCCATTTTGATGGCCCTTGGTTTGTGGGTCTCCTAAAACTACAGTCTAGGAATGTACCCTTCTTTATGGCCTTATTTAAGGCAGGAGAGTCAGTCAGTAGCTCAGAAAGAATTTTATTCTGAGAAGAGTCTAGAGGGGTTTTGAATCCAGAGCTCAAATCTCTATCACCTGGATCATTGTTGTGCTAGTGTAGGATTTCAAAGGACAGCACTGTTGTTGGTTTATTTGAGAAGCATGCTTTAGAATCACAGAAATACATCTGTTCTGAAGGGAGGCGATAAAATTAAGGACTCTGGCAGGATTGGGAACCAGATTAAGTAGCTTCATAAACCAGTTTTGAAAAATACTGCAAAGCAGGTACAGTAGTAATTAGAAAACCAGATAGATTAGGAAAAATTAAAAGTCAAAGACTTTTTCACCAATGTCTAGGAGAAATCTAATTTCTGTTGCTGCACAGGATTACCTGGTACTAAAATGATGCTCTTGTTCTGAACATTTCCATACATGCAATTTTAAACATTTTTAAACATTTTTTGTTTTCTAAAAAACAACAAAAAAGTTGGCATGATACTTACTCTTCCTCATATATCTTTCTGCAAAAGGAGAAAAACAAAACAAGTATTAGCTTCCCCCTAAGAAAAAATATATACAGACTATGGGCGAAATTCACTAATGTGTTCAGTGACACAAAGCAACTGTAATTGGCCAGTTGAGCTAGGTACTTCACAAAGCAGCCAGTGGATACCAGTGAATCTGGCCCTACATCTTCTTGAAAATACAGCCCTTAATGGGTAAGGACTTTCATAAACCAGGATTTGGTGATAAAACTCAACCATCTCATAGAGAGTTTATATAAGGGAGTTGCTGTACTGTGCGAGCAGTAATTAATGCTTAAGTCCTAGCTACAAAATCACTAATCAATAAAAGAAAGAGTGTAAATTCTTGGGCTCTATATATGTCCACTCTATTCTTTTTAAATAGAAATAAAATTTTAAAGAATGAAAGATGGACGGTGTATTTTAGTCTTTTTGAATATACGTTTCCTTGTATTTTTATTAGGATTCCCTTTTTTTTTTTCAATTAAAGATTTACTTCCTGAAAGACTCTTTTTGTAGATTAACTTTCAAAAGCAGTCAACAGATGTGTATATACTATGAATTTATACACCAAAAATATGCAGGGATATGTGCTAATGTTTTGGAAACAAACACACATAGATACATTAACATGGGATATTTTATTAAAGGTATGATTTAACATACAGAAGAAGTTTGGCCATTGGACAGGATGTTTAGTGAAACAACACATTAGAATCAGAAATTCAGCATCTCTTAATACCTGACTTCTCTGTTGCCCAGAGCTGAGCAATATTCCCTCCCAACATCATCACCCACTGCGGTCTGGCTGTCCACCACAAAGCCCCCTCAACTGCAGCTGACTAACTGAGCATCAGGAAGCTGATATAGTAGTGCTGCAATGTTCCTGCAGTGACAGCTTTGGGAGAGCTCTCTTTGGTAACCAAGATGCTTCTGACTAAAAGTAAAGCAGGTGATCACCAGCAACATTTAATGTATACAAAATTAATTTCATAGGCTAAGCTAATGCACAATATCACTACTGGATTATAAGATTCTACAGAATTTACTAATGCTGATGTCTCCAAGGCATGACCTACAATTTGGATGGAATTTCTGGCATGTTGGAACTCCTCTGCAATCAGCATGCAGTGTAAGAGACTGGACAAGGGTAATTAAATACAGTGTGCCTGCACAGGTGTGCAGAGTACAAACCTCACAACAGTCCTAATATGGAAGTCTTTTAATACTGTACAATACAGCTCAGCTGAGAAGCAGCAACTCCGCCCCTTAATCATTTGGATCCAGTTTCAGTATTTTTTTTAAATTTAGCAATTCTTTGCTCAAACAAAAATGTCTTTGTTTTTAAGAAGTGAAATTTTGCAAGAATAACAGTTGTGGGCATCTGAATGTGTTATGCTGCATGGAGGAAAGGAGTCTAAGCCTTATTTAGTAGGAACTCTAGTTAATTCCTCCTTTTGAGCCATACTCTCTACAGGATAGTTACAGATTCAGATGAATACAGCTATACATTTTGATTGTGTTCTTTCAACTCTTTTTTTTTTACTAACATTTCTGACACTTGCTGAAGTGGATATAAATGTTCTGCTTGCTACCTTTAGTCACTGTAAACAAAACCAAGGAAGAGAAAAAGCAAAACCCACAATGCAATACACATAGTGATTTTTTTTCTATTAGTTCCTGAAAAAAGATTAAGGGTTAAGCAGGAAAGAACAAAGTGGGGGAAAAAGACATCATAGTGATATAGTTTAGAGCCACTTCCAGCTATGAAAAGCTTAGCAAAGCTCTGAATTGGGGAATCCAGTAACTAAATGCATTATGGTGGTTTCCTCCCACAGAAGCATCCTGCAATGGCCAGGATCAGAGACAGGCCATTGGACTAGATGGCACAATAGAGACGGAAAGTGAATTTGGGGGTTGGGATTGAGGTGCTCTACATCAAGAGATGACACAGATTCACATGGCTAGGTTTAGGATTAAGTCACATTATCCTGTTCCATGCCAACTCTGAATAGAACTTCTCTAAAGAACTGGAAATTGAAGCTGTGGAACTGAGCAAATTCACTTGCCATTCAGGCAGTCACAGCATGTCTTAACTGTGAATTCTAACACCCACAACACAAAGTAGCTAATAGTGCAGTCACTTCTAATCCCTGTAGCCTGAGAAAGCTGTAGGGAGACAGAAGCACGAGTATGTTGTCCGAGAAAGCAAATAGCTACAATCACGTGACATTTTAATTCCAGTGATGTTATTCTGTGCACGCACATTTGACAGAATTATAGCAGATGGGGGAGTGTGTGACAGGTCTTTGGGGGTCTTGGGCAAGGTTCTCTCAACACCGTTTATGATACTGCATTTCTCTGCCAGTATGGGCACTGATGCTAAGGGAAGAGAAACCTTCCTTGTGCTATTTTTTGGCCATCCTAGAGAGAAAGAAATCTAATCATGGCCCCTGGCTTGTCATCTTTTCATGAAAGCAGCTTAAGCCAGAGCTCCCAGCAAGCCTCATAAAACTCCGGATTTACAGGGGACCTTTCATCTACATCCATTTAAAATGTTCCCTGCTAGGCAGCTGACTATGGACGGAAATCATCATTTGAAAAGATCTTACTTTAAGGACTGTACACAGTGTTTTAAATGCTGTTTCAGTTCTTCATCCTTTTCATAGAATTCAAGCATGGCGTGCGCATCGTCATGGTGGTAGCAGTAGATTTTATATGTGTCTTCTAGTGGGCCTTTAATCTGCAAGAACACTTCCCCTGTTAAAGAGAAAAACAAAGCATGTCAAGCCAGACAGCAGCATCTCAGAAGGCGTTTTCCACAACATTAGTCATGAGCTAAAAATGCTGGTTTCCACTTTACTCTCCTTAGAAGCTACCTTGTGTGTGTATGTGCATTATTTATCATATGCCTTTCTCAGTTGCTCATCTTTGTCATAGCTGGGCACCATTATAACAGTTTGAAAGAACAAAAATTCCCTCAGGGAAAGGTATGAAATGCTCTCTTCCTCCCCCGCTTCCTCCACTTCCCCCAACGTGCCCAATCCCCATCAGTTTACAAGTAAACCAGACTGGGTGGTTTAGCTCTTAAAGGAAAAATGGTGGTGTGTGTGGGCGTCAGGGGGAAGGAACGTAAGCATGCTAATTTTCTTTTTGATGCTTTTTCAGCTGCATATAAACCTAAATGGGTCATAACAGGAATAATGACTCCAGCCTCCTGTTAGTCTATTTGTTTGTCTCTTTTGATTTGTTCTGCAGAATACTGAAGTAACAACAGTTGAGGCCCAGGATAGAGTTTTTCTTCACATCACTGAGAACCAAAGAAATACTGTGGCCTGGAGTCATTATTATATACCATTTAGGTTTACATGCAACCAAAATGGAAAAGGATAAAGGAACACGCTTACATACCCTTCCCTGCACACTCCACACCCTACACTATTCTACCATTAAGAATTATATTTGGGATTTTCAAATGTGCTTCCATCTCCTATTGAATATAAATTGGATTTGTGTGCCTAACTCCCTCAGCCTGCACCCCCACCATAAACCTCCTAGCTTGGTTTCCTTGTTAGAAAGAGACAGTAAGCTGAGTACATCTGTTTTCCTGAGTGGCTTTATTGTTTGTAATTCTAACCCTAAGTAATGGTGCCAGCAAGGTGCCAGCAAGATGTACCTTATAATGCACATAATAAATAATAATTATAATGTGAACTACTGTATAGGGCATTTATAGAAAAATTACACCTGTGTGGCAACCAGTCAGATTCTTCTCCTTTTATAAACAAGAAGGTTCCATTGGAGTTATAGTAATAATGACTAAAGTTAAAAGCAGAATGATACATTAATTGGAATCCATCGCCCCATTCACAGGTCAAGCACAGTGCTGTCAAGTGCAGTGTATGTGTTGCCTTTCAGCCTGACCACTGCATTCCATCTCATAATTCATTGTATGAACCACTCTGTCTTGAAGTGAAAGTGATTCCGTTTCCACAGTAACAACAACTCTGTTTTTTTCCTCATAGCAGAGAAGGTTAACTGGGCTGTCTAATATGTGTTGGTTTTAAGGTGTGAATAGGGAAAGAACAATGACTGAGATAAGACCACCAAAGTTCATTTCACTTAGTGTAGGACCACAAATCAGAAATCTACCAGAATCCTGTAGGCCAGTGGTTCCCAAACTTGTTCCGCCGCTTGTGCAGGGAAAGCCCCTGCCAAGCCAGGCCGGTTTGTTTACCTGCCACATCCGCAGGTTCGGCTGATCGCGGCTCCCACTGGTTGCAGTTCGCTGCTCCAGGCCAATAGGGGCTGCTGGAAGAGGGGGCCAGTACATCCCTCGGCCCAAACTGCTTCCAGCAGCTCCCATTGGCCTGGAGCAGTGAACCGCAGCCAGTGGGAGCTGCGATTGGCCGAACCTGCGGACGCGGCAGGTAAACAAATCGGCCCGGCCCGGCAGGGGCTTTCCCTGCGCAAGCGGCAGAATAAGTTTGGGAACCACTGCTGTAGGCAAAGGTACTTACATCATCTCTGTTCTGTATCCTCTGTGATAAATGATAATACCAACAGCTAGCAACATTAATTGAAGACTGACTTTCCTATTAACCCTGTATAGACCATTATTATCCAGCAGTGCAAGGAAAACCATATAAACATTCACTGGGTCCTGTTCCCTTAGTTCTGATTTGGGCTGGTCTATACTATGCGGGGGAAATCGATCTAAGTTTCGTAACTTCAGCTATGTTATTCACGTGCTGAACACTTGCAGACAAGCCTTGAGATGCTGACTATTCAATTTCCACTGACTTCAATAGGAGCTGCGAGTGTTCAGCACAACCTTTAGTGTATTAGCCTCTGATAAGAGCAACAGTTTTGTTGTCTGCACCACAAATGCCAAATACAGGCTCACAGTTCATCTCAGCAAATTCCCAAATACGACCAAAAGTGTTACTCACTTCCACAAAATAAATGAGCTCCACAAAATCTGTGCATTAGTACAGTGTGCCACTATGCCAGATTAATTCATTGGAGTTTATGTTGTTGCTAAACAAGAGATTATGTACTGATTTGACTCAAATGATAGATGTATTTCCTAAGTCTAAAGTTCTTCTCTGTCCCAGACCATATGAACTGAAGCAACCAACACAGACATAGGTAAATTATTATGGCAGCTTCCAGTATACTCTATATCAGAGTTGGGCAAACTATGGCCCACGGGCCACAACTGGCCCGCGGGACCCTCCTGCCCTGCCCCTGAGCTCCTGGCCCAGGAGGCTAGTCCCTGGCGCCTCCCCTGCAGCCTCAGCTCACTGCGCTGCCGGCACAATGCTCTGAGTGGCAGGGCTGCAGAGCCGCAGCTGCCTGTCCTGGCAGTCTGGGCGATGCGGCTGTAGCATCGCCAGCCACCAGGCAGCGTGGTAAAGGGGCAGGGAGCAAGGGGCATTGGATAGAGGGCAGGGAAGTTCGGGGATGTGGTCAGGGGGCGGGGCTGTGGATAGGGGTCAGGGCGGTCAGAGGGCGGGGAACAGGGGGTTGAATGGGGGCAGGGGTCGGGGGGAAGTCAGAAGGGGGGGGTTGGATGGGGCAGCAGGGGGCAGTCAAGGGCAGGGGTTCCGGGGGCAGTCAGGGGACAGGGAGTGAGGGTAGGGGGGTGGATGGGGCACGAGTCCAGGGAGGGCCATCAGGGAACAGGGGGGGTTGGATGGGGCAGGAGTCCTGGGGAGGGGGCTGTCAGGGGGTGAGAAACAGGGGTGTTGGATAAGGGGCGGGGGCCAGGCCACGCCTGGCTGTTTGGGAAGGCTCAGCCTCCCCTATCCAGCCCTCCCTACAATTTCGGAAACCCGATGAGGCCCTCAGGCCAAAAAGTTTGCCCGCCCCTGCTCTATATAGTCCAAATTATTGGGTTGTCTTTGGGGACTGGTATTACTTCCGGTCTCAGTCTTCTGAGTAATCTGGGGACTCCAAAGCTGACTGCTCTCCTGTACTGCATTCTAGAGTGCTCTGTAAATTGGTCTTGGAGATGAAACCCCAGAAAGGCTTGAATGAGGGAAACAACCTTTCCCCAGAGCTTTCAGGGGTGCTTCCTGTGTCTACAACAAAGGGAAGGGGGCAGAAGGGGTCAAATGGTAAATTGAAGCCTTGCTGAAATTTCTAAAACTTCATATTCCTATGTGAATGGGGAGAGAAAAAAAATACACAGGAGGAGGAGAACTGGAAAATGTGTATTATCTCTGCTCAATATATTCAAAAGGGTGAATAATATTTTATGATGTGTGGAATGTGACAGAAAATAATATAAGGTAATTATGTAGATCAATGGTACCTCCCCACTTGGAATACTGTGTTTAGTTCTAGTCATCCAGTCTAAAAAAAGATACACGAAAAGAAGAGGGTCCAGAGACAGATACCAGTAATAATTAGAGGCATGAAGAGACTGAGGCATGGAGAGAGAATAAGGCCTTGTCTGCACCACAGGGGAAATTCGATCTAAGCTAGCAATTTGAGTTACGTGAACAGCATTACTCAAATCGACATAGCTTAAATCTACTTACCGCGGGGTCCACACTACACGATGTCAACGGGAGACGCTTTCCCGTTGACTCCCCCTACTCTTCTCAATCTGGTGGAGTACAGGAGTAGAAGGGAGAGTGATCTGCGGTCCATTTAGCGGGCCTTCACTAGACCCGCTAAATTGACTGCCGATGGATCGAACGCCTCTCGTCAATCCCCCGATAAGTGTAGACAAGCCCTAAGAAGACTAGGGCATGGTTTACACTAGGAAATTCGGTAAATATAACTACTACACCCCTGAATGACACAGTTAAGCCGAGCTAACCCCCAGCGTAGATTGACGAGACAATTCTTCCTGAGGGAGGTGAAATACTTGCACTGACAGGAGAAGCCCTCCAGTTGGCATAGGTTGGTGTAGCTGCTCCGCTACAGTGTTTTAAGTGTAGACAAGGACTAGGGCTGGTTAGTTTAGAGGAGATGAATAAGAGGGGACATGATGGAGGTACACAAAATAAGGAATATCATTAGAGAAGGTAAAGTGAGGTGCTCCTATTTGCCTTTTCTCTTAATACAAGAACCAGGGGACATTAAAATGGAAACCAACTACATTATGGTCCTTTCTACAATAGAGAAATAGGCAACTTTAATGTAGTTTTACCAGGCCAAACCCCTAGTGAGCACACTGCACTGATATAAGGTAGAGTTTATGCTGGTACAATTTACTTGGGTAAGTGTGTCTATGTTAGGGATTTACCCTGGTGTAACTAACTACATTGATGTTATTACATGAGTGAAAATTTCTCAAATATAGACAGGACCTATCTCATTTCTGGTGTCAGACTGGTGAATTAGCACTGCAGCCCAACCTCACACTGACTGGTTAGATTCAAGAGAAAGATTGTACATTGGGAAAATGTCTACATTAAATATATATATTTTTAGCCCCTAGCCACTGGAGAATGGGTTAAAGAGTCAGAAATTATTTTTGGGATCCTCTTTTGTTCCCTTTCCTCAAGACAATTGTTTTTTCAGGGGCTTGTTTTTACACCCCGTACAGTGAATATTAGAACCCCACAAACAAAGCTATCTTCACATGTTATCCCTTTGGGATGGCAAAGGCTCTCTAATGATATTACTACCTCTTTTCAGAAACTAATGTCACAAGAAGGAATCACTCTTTCACCTTTTCTCAGCTCTATCCTGCCCACTCTAGTCATTGACACAATATGGTTTAGCCATCCATCTGAACCAGACCCACATATATTTTCATAACTAACTCTTATGTCCATACTGCTTCCATAGCTAAATTGAAATAGCTAAATACCTAATAAATTGATGACATTGTTTGTCTTTTCTCCCAGACACGGTAGGAACTCAAAACACTGACTCCCTTTGCTGCGTAGGAAACAACTGCCTGATACAATGCAACATTTTTTATTAGGTGTGTGAATCACCATGACGCACAGTTATTGAAATACCATCAAACAGCACAGTCTCATCAAATTACATTGAGCTGGGTGCCTTGGCAAACAGGATACAGACTTACTAAGATCAGTACTTTGGCCAAGCATCATCTGCGTTAAAATCTGTGGCAAATTATAGTTTCTTTTCAATTCTCTTGCAAGAACACGGGGCTTCTCTATAGCATGTTGCCTCAGGCTTATGACTAATTTGGAAAAAACAAAACAAAAAACAAAAAACCCCAAACTACCCTTTGACTACTCTTTGTGCGTAATGGCTTGGTTGAGTTCTGAGTATGGGAGGTGAGCACATTTGCTAAGCTACGTGCACAGCTTTCATTAAAGTGGGTCTGCAAAAGGTTTCTGAATTAAGCTTGGTATGAAGGGATGTACCAGGCATTTGATGCCTCCCTGCTAGAGGCTCTCTCACCTTGACACCCCGTACCCAAAAGAGGTACCTTTTGGGAGAAAACAGCAGTCAGTTTAGACCTTCAGGAGCTGCCTAGAGAGACCACGCAGGATCAGCTGCTAGCAGAACCAATGAGAATTGGTCTTTCAGCAGCTAGAAGAGCCATGCCCAGAAGGCAATTTAAAAAGAGCTCGTGCTGCCTACTGGGGGCAATTCTGAGACAGGAGAAGAAGGATCTCCTCTGTCTTAATCGAAAACCCAACGAATGCCAAATTTGATCTTCTCTGGTTTTGTTGGAGGATCTTCTGGCTGACTCAGAGCCTACATAAAGTATTATCATATACCTTGGGCAATGGTGTTGCATATTTAACAAAAACTTATTTCCCCCAAAATGTTTATTAGTCATTGAAATTAAGTAGCTGTTGACAAAATACAAAGATGGTTAAATAGTCTGGCTAAGAATTCTTTCCCATCTCTGCTGCTCAGGTTTCATTCTCTTGACTT
Source organism: Caretta caretta (assembly GCF_965140235.1). NCBI lineage: Eukaryota > Metazoa > Chordata > Testudines > Cheloniidae > Caretta > Caretta caretta. The sequence continues at coordinate 40,974,230 of NC_134209.1, read as the reverse complement.
TTGGAAAGCACTAACAGATTTTGGAAGCTGAAACTACAGAATAATAAATGTTACTTCTTTTTCTGTGTTTTAATACTAATCAAGCTTTTCTCTTCTGCTAACTCCTATTTTTTATAGGTTGGTCCACTACACCTGGAAGGAGATTTAAGCTTGAAAAACAAGCACTAATTGATTGTGAAGCCCAGCTGGGCAGGGGCAGGGACAGGGGCAGGCTGAACTTGTATAAAGCCACCAGGATGAGAAGTAGAAGGGTGCTGCAGAGGAAATAGTTTGCAGTCACTCCCTGGGAGAAGGGAGGTGTGTTTGAGGCTACAGAGTTTGGCAAGTAGTCAAAGAGGGAAGTAGGAAAGAATCTAGGAAAACAGCAACAGAGTTTTGGAGCAAGCAAACAAGAGTTGCTAGACATAGAGTGGCTACTGGCCACTGGGGAAGTGGCATAGGACCTGGCCGTGGAGCAGAAGACTGTCTGAAACAGCATATGAACAGCTGATACAGTGGGCCTTTGATACCCTGGAAAGGGAGGAGTAGACAGTGACTTGGCTAGAGGGCTGAGTCATGAAGAGGGAGCTCCCTGAGGAGGAGAAGAGCGAGGAGGAATGTGGCTTGAACAAGTATTGGCAGGGGGCATTAGACCTGACTGGTGCTAATCCTCAGATGTTGCCACAAAGAGGGGTTCAATGCTGAGCAAGCCCTCACAGATTTGCGAGGAAGTGATGCAGAAAATAAATGGGACTTAAAAGTGAAATCTCTCTTCAAGTATATGAAATTTTTTATAGAATTTTTATTATCCAAAATTGGATTTCTTATCCAATAAAACTGTTGCATATATATTTAGGAGTAAATTATGGCTGGCTGTGAAGGGAAGACAGCACAAGGAAACCCTCTGTCCCTCCCAGTGCACCTATGCAGGAGACAGCCATAATGTGGTGGGTTGTGCTTAGGAATGCAAGCAGTAGGAGTCTGCTCCAATGCTTTAGGAAGCACTTTTTGGCCAAGACGGGGTGAGGGGGTGGAATTGTCCTTCCTATGCACCAGTAAGCCCTAGCAGGTTTTCACTGATGGGAGTGCTGCCTCCATGCTTTTAGAAGTGTAGCAAGTGCCACAGCTGAGCACACATACCCTAGTGCCCTTGGAGATTTTGTGCCTTATGGAGGCAAAACACCTTCCTCTCCCAGTATGGGAGCACAGTAGGTGCTTCCCATTCTCCAGGGTTCCAGCGGCTTGCATCGGCATAATGGGCCTGTAATGTCTAATAACCTAAAGAGCGGATTTATCACATCCTTAAAACCACACAAGAACTCTTGAACGTGTGACTGTCATGATGTATGTAATCAGTCCATCTGATTAAAACAACTGCAAACTACAGGCATAAATGCACAGCTTGTCTTCTGCTTTACCTTCCCTTGTTGACCATGAGCCACACCCTGTTTGGAACTCTATTCCAGAAGTTCTCAAACTGTGGTCGGCAAGCTCCAATGAGGCTGTCTACGGATAGTTCCCTCTAAGGTGTGTGCCTGGGTGGCCGCACACAAGAGAATGAAGGGCCACCCACCTAATTAGTGGAGCCGCGCAGGCGTGGTTTCACTCATGAGGTGCCTGGACCCTGGAGAAGATGCACATGTAAAGTGAGGTGGTGGCCTTTGGGGGAATAGGGGGTAGGTGGGAGGGGGAAGTGGGGTGAGGTGGGGGAAGTATGAGGTAGGTGGGGAGGCAGTGGGGTGAGGAGAGGGAGTGGGGGGAATTTGGGATGTGCAGGGCTGTGGCGGCCAGAGAAAGAGGCAACTTTCACCAGCACCAGGGCTGTGGCTGCTGAGGAGTGACGGCCCTCCTTCCCAGCCTCAGCTTGGGGGCTGCCGCAGCAGGTGAGAGAGGGAGAGACCCTGCCCCCCCCTTCCCAGTCCCAGCTTGGGGGCTGCCATGGTGTGGGAGAGAAGGCACATGCATCGCATCAGAAAGGTAAGACTACTGATATTAAAATGAGTTGTGTGCTTTTATTTGAAGAACAAAAAAATGTTAATTATTATTATGTTTTTTTATATACAGCTTTTATCCAAAGCGCTTTACAATAGTTAGCTAACGGTACAAACAACATTTGGAAAGATCATTAAATGGTCCACCAAGACCCTCAGCAATTTTCAAGTGGTCCACAAAAAAAAAAAAAGTTTGAGAACCACTGCTCTATTCACCATGCTCACATCTGAATAATTCTTGGCTGAATAATATATTGCAGGTAAACATCAGTACAACGATGTTTTGATATTTTTATTTTTCCAATCATTTTTTAATTCTTTACTATCACAGTACTATATGAAAGTTTGCCTAATTATCTTAGTAGGAAATACCAAATGGGGGGAGTGGGCCCTGTGGTTAGTACCTGTGGCATTGTAGTCAGGACTCCCTTTTACAGTTTTTACTCCCCCACTGAAATCAAGTAAAGATGGAGTAAGGGCTACAGGATCCAGCCTTTAATGTGAATGCAATACATCACTAGATAGGCTGTACATTTTTTATTTTTATGTATTATCATGGGAATTTAGTAAGGGCCTGCTCCCAATGGAAGTGGCACTAGATTAGAACAAAGGCTGGTGAGGGTATGGGGTGGACGAATGTTCTTATATTATCCTTCATACCATTTTGTAGGATTCAAAAAGACAATAAACATACCAATTACTTGCATGGGTGGTTCCACGTCTGCTGTGGCTTCTTCCAACAATGACAGCAGTTTGGCTGATATTTGATGGACTGTTTCAATGTTGCTAAACAAGCCAGCCACGTCAAACCTAACAATCTGATGGAAAACAAATATTGAGCAACTAATAGAAGCATAAGGAGGGACACTGAATAGTGCAGGCTTTTTCCTGCTTAGCCTCAAGTGTTCAAAACTCCAGGACATGCCACTTTTTGCCAAAGCCTATGTAAACATCCTTGCTGCAATTTCAAGGACACATGTGCAGTGTTTTAATTAATACAACTGGGCTAAAGCAGTTAACAAGGGGCACTTTATCAAGTGTATTTAAACTTATTTTGAACAATTCCTAAAGGAATATGTGTGTCTTGGAGAGAGGTAAATATTATTAGCTAGCTAAAGGAAGAGCTGTAGCTGGCTAAAATGTTTACTTACTTCCTCACAAAGAAAAAAGACAGTAAAACTGAAAGTGACAATTATGAGAGAATCTGATCCCTTTATGGTGTTACCCATAGAGACTGCATAAATTGAGCCCTGATTGTTTGTTTACATAGGTGCCACATATCAGGCAAATAACCTTTCTGGACTAGAAGAGGCCATTTTATGTGAGGAGATAGGAGTAAAATCAAGGCAGTGTATTTTGGCTAAAATAAACAGATTTATGGTTATTACAGAGACAAAGTGGGTGAGGTAATACCTTTTATTGGACCAACTTCTGGCCTGAGAGCTCTTCCTAGCCTGAAAGCTTGTCTCTCTAGCCAAGTTGGTCCAATAAAAAATTACCTCACCCACCTTGTCTCTAATATCCTGGGACCAACACAGCTACAACAACACTGCATATGTAGATTTATGGTTAGCCATTAATATAATCTGTGTGCCAAACCCTCTGCTGATGCAAACTGGCACAACTTCATTGACTTCAATGAAGCTAAACCAATTTACACTAACAGGAAATCTTAATACATAGGGCAAAATTATCTCACTGCTTATTTTGAAATAGGCAAAAAAAAAAAAAAAAAGATTTGAAAATATACTCTTCACACTGGCAACTTGCTTCCATGGACAGAAGGACAGTCATTAAGGTTATGGAACAATTAGAGTTACCCAGTATGTGGAAAGGCAGAAAACTAAAGGCAGTGTTGATTTTGGCAGATATGCTAGTCCTTCTAACCATTAGTAATAGAACCATTAGTAATAGAACTGTGTGTTTACATAGCAGCGTACAGAAGGAGTCCAGGAGAATCAAATTGCATGTTACCGTAACAGAATCAACATCATGTTTTAATTGCTTGTGTAGTTAATTTCTGATTATAGAGATTAACAACATTTTTGCTCCATTAGGAAATGTGAAATATTCATCTCTAGCTCAATCTTCTAGACACAATTCTTTTTCCTGTTGAAGCAGTCTGCCCTCAAATAAATAAAAAACAAGCTTTCAAATGTGGTTATTCACCTCAAAAATAATCTTAAAAGCGTATGACATTCTTAAAGCCTTCTTTTAAAAAATTGAGATTATGTTAAATTAAAAATGTAGGGTTGTGATCTTGTTTTTATAAGATTTTGTCTTTTATCAGTGGATCTCTGATACCTTACCTAATGCAATGTGCACGTGGTATTCAGAAATACATGGGCACATAATGACAAAGGCGCAAACTGGTATATGTGCCTAACTGATAAAAGTAGCAAACAATGGAAAAAATGTCTTCAGTATGAAGAGCAGCAAATGGATACATAAGGTGGTTCCAAATGCCAGGAGCTGCAGAGAAGAAAGCTCTCACATCAACATTGGCAAGACTGTAATTGGTGAGTGCAGCTAGAGAGGAGAGGAAGAGAGACAAGGAGCAATGTTGTCCTCTCAGTAACACCAGCAGGTGCCAGGGTTTCTACGGGCTTGTCTACATGGTGCCAGCAAAGCACATAAGAGCACTTTACAGATCACACCCCTCTAATGTGTTGTGGTACAGGCCCTACGGGCGCAGGTTAAAATGAACTAAATACCTTACAGAGCACACCAGCAGGGTCTACCTCAGGCTGTAATTGAGCAACATGTTAGAGTGGTTCACAAATCACAACCCTCTACTGCACTTTGCCATGCCTAAAATAGATAGGGTTCCAGGAGAGATGGAGTCAAGGCAGTTGAGAAATAGTTTGGCACAACTTAAGCAGGCAAAGTGTTTCGTGTGGAACCGTACACACACAGTTCAGATAACTGGCTAAAGACCCAGTGTGGATTCTGAGCTGTGTTAGTAGCATATAGCAGCTGCCTGGCCTGGTAGACTGTGAGGTAGGAGGACAACTTACATTTGCCTGCCAGAACCTGTCGCACAACCAGCGTGTGAGTGCTCCCACCTGCAGGGAATGCTGGTACTCCAGCACACAGTTTGCCCAAAACTGCAAAGGTTTTTGGGGGAAAATGTGCTCTCTCTGAATAGCAGCCAAGCAAGTTTGAAGTTTCGGTGGAAAAGCAGAATGGGTATAAACTGAGCTGTAAGACCCGCAGGAAAGATGTAATCTGATCCATCCTGCTTACATGTAGCTTCACTGTCTAAAATGCAAATACCTCAGGACTCACTGGGTTGCCTTGCCTAGCATTTTCCCACAACAGCTGTTCAAGCAACCAGGATGAGTTTGTTTGAATAAAAGCGGTCTTCAAGGGTGAAATTCACCATGGTGTGAATAACATTCAAGCCCCTTACTAGGGAAGTTGGTGTAGTGGAGCTTCCATAATGATGGGACAAAGTCAGGGGAGGGGACGTGTAATCTGTGATTACACAGGAGGCTGCCCAAGCAGCATGGAAGAGCTGAGGCTGCTATTCTATTTCACAGCCTGGAATAATGGCCATGGGGTTCAGGGTGAGGAGGTCTGTGCTGCAGTCCTGTTTCTGCCCCATTTATTCCAGCTTTATGCAGGTGAAATGAGCTTCACCCTGAAAGCCTTTAGCATTTAAAGTATTCCTGCTTGCCCTCCCTGCAGAAAGACCTACCCCCTCCAAAAAGTCAGGCCTAGAATTGTACCTTTTCTATTCACTTTTCTATTCACTTTTTCACCATTCCTGCATATCCCTTGGCAGACAATTGTGTTTATTGTTGATTGCAGACAGAGCAGTGGTGAATGCAGATCTCTGTCAAATCAGCCTTTCCTCCAAAACACAAAACAAATAAACCCAACACTTTATTACCTGCTTGTTTCTCAAGGGCTGAACCACTTCCCTGATGCACAGCTCCAGGTCACTGAGGTAGTCTTTCTCTGTCTGCACCAGTTCTGCAATGATTTTTACCCTCTTGGCCATCATTCGCCTGGTCAGCTGCTCTTCATTCTCCTGCAGTGAAGTGACGGGTGACAAGGACCCAGCTTGTGGGGCCATCTTTTCTGTTAAAATTTAGCACAGAAAACTTATGAGAACTGTAGTGTAAGAACCTTTATTCCCACTGTCATACCTACTCCGGTTCAAGTCACTGATATATGTTTCGTCTATTCAGAGTCATGGAAGATGCTTGGTGTATCTCAGACAAGGATAAACCCTGCCTCGTTGGCCAAAGCAAGGAAAGCCAAACAAGCAGCAGACTCGTGGTTTCATTGCCCTGGAATGGGGAGCTTCACTGTCGGAATCCTGTGCACCGAGCAGCATAGCTCCTTCCAGGGTTTGCTCTGTGTTAGTGCAGGGGGAGAATATGGGGTCAGAAACAATGCTAGTGTCCACTGAAGACTCCCCTAGCCACATGGGCAATGAGGGGAAAAGTATATTCAGCAGAGTAGCTACATAGGAATTACTATACAGGATCAGGCCAGTGGTCCATGTAGCCCAATTAACCTGTCTCTGAGTGCCCAGTAGCAATTGCTTTGGTGGAAGAAACCCTGCAACCGGCAGTTATGGGATAAGGCTGTGGTCATCTGGGGCAGGTTACTATCTTAAATTTAGGCTGGGACTTTTGAAAGAGCTGAAGGACTTAGATGCATATCTCCCATTTAAAATTATTAGGATTTGTGCATTTGACTCCTTTAGAAATAAAATCTTGGCCCTAGATTAACTCTTTGGGGCAGGAAAAATTTCACTTCCTATGTAAGGTGAAGATTGCGTTTAACTGAGCCTCACTGGAATAATCTTTGCCCTGTTGAAAGAGATGAATGTGTGGCTCAGGGATACAGGAAGTTGTGCTACAAATTCATCTGTCCATGATGATGATGAAGTCTGTAATTCTATCTGATTAGGTTCCGTTGCCCATTGCTGAGAAATTCTAGGAGAATGAGGTCAGCTGTGAGATTCAGTAACAAAGGATCCCAAGGGCAGGAGACACGGGGATGCAGCCACTCATGGCTAATTTTCCTTATAATAAACCCAAAATACCTATTTTATCCCAGACATTCGGAAATGTTCCTTTGATATTGGTGATAACACATATATGTGTTACAGGTAGAGAAGAAGGAAATTTGCATGTTTCACAGAGCATGTAAGTCTGTAATGAGGTTCCTTCCTTTCATAGGTTCATAAGGCATTCGGTTTGCCAAACTGGCAGATACGCTATGTGTGAGCTGCGTAGACAGGTTGTGTTTTTTATCTGTAGGCACAGATCTACCTCTTTTTCACCAGGAAAAAACACTTGATAGGAAGAGAGACTTTGGAGGGTGTTTAAGATACTGCTAGCCACAAGATGGTGTATAGAACCACCAAAAAATGGACATACCGTTACGGAGTGTCAGTGCAATACTCATATAACAGTTTGACAGCAGAGAGACTTACAGCTGAGTAGCAATGCAGTGGCACCCTCTGTTGAGACCCAGACTCTTATGCTATTTGTGTCTACATTTTGTATACACCCTATTGCCTAACAAGCCAGTAACAAGATGTATCTTTCATTTTTGCAAGGTGATAACCAATATTGAATCTTCTGTAGTTTATGGATGAACTGCTTAGCAGGAGAAGAGTCATAAACATCCAGCAATACCTGCATAAGACAATGAAGGACTAGGTCTCTGATACTTGTGATAATGTTTATGAGAGAACCAACAAGCTTGCAAGATGGAATATTCTGAGTTGTTCATCATCATGGGTCATAAATTGTTATTGATCCGACATGTCATCATCATCTTCTATAATTATGCTGAGTGCTGACCCTGGATATTCTGAAAGGGCAGTTGTGTTGCTAATCTTACCCTCATTATATGACACACTTACTAGTAAGCCTGTGTGGCCATGGGTTTTTTTAATCAGAGCATTTCTTTGCCTCAATTTTGATATTTTCAAACACAAAGGATGAGCCTGAATAAATGTGTAGCCCTATCCAGTTAGGGACTTTTCTGCTTAGATTTTTTTTTATTCTCTTGGGCAATCATTATTTCCACCATTGAGCTTCTCAGCCTTGGTGTGAAAATAGAAGAGGGGTGATCAGGAGGGGTGAATATTTTCTTCTTCAGGTTGAAACGTTGCCATCAAAATGGCAAACTAGGCAAAGGATGTTTATCCTCTCCAGGCCTAATTGATCCAGATTTTTAGATCAAATTCAGCCCTGACGTGAGCAGGTGCAATTTTACTGACTTCAGTGGAGCAGCATCCACTTGTAATACCCATTCATCATGAATGCTGCAAAGTGGAATAAATGAACAGGCTGTTGCTATACCCAGCAATTGGCCCACACCGGTAAAGAGGAGAACAAAGGGATCATTTGTACCTTTTCATGGCCTCCTTCCAATTACTTCTCATTTCCCAGCTAAAAACATAGGGCCAGAGCTTTCCGTCTGCTTCCTCTATGCAATAGTGCACTCATTTTTTAAATAGAAATCTTGATTTGTGACTATACTTAAAACTTCAGAGTGAACCACTGAAAATACTGCAGAATTGAATCCATTTAAGTTCTATGTGTAGTGATCTCTGTGCAAAAATCAACATTTACACTGAGGTGGCATGTGAAAATAATTTATCTACCTTGTGAATAAGATAGTTTCTGAAAATGTGCATAAAGCACCGGACAACATGGAAAATCCCACTATTATCACTCTGCCTGGCTATCAGGACTAATAGGACATTATTGGAAATGTGAATGTAAACAGACTTATTGAAGAGAAACATTCTAACCTTACACTATAATTTTTTTTTTCTAATGAACAAAATAAACTATTGCATTCCATTTTGGGCTTCAAGATGTAACCCTTGAGTTGTTCTTTTCGTTTGTCATTCAAATTGCTTGATCAAATTCAATCCTTGTATTGTCAGTACTCACTTATTAGTCTTAATATATGGTACATAATATAGGTACCAGGAAATAACTATACTCAACCTCAACACTAAGAAATAGCTAGGAGAAATTTCAGTAAATCTTGTTTTCTTTGTATTTTTGTAATATAACTTTACATTTTTGCTAAATATATTTACTTTTTCACTTTGGATGTGCCTGTCTCTATACAATGCAAAAGGGAGCTACTGAATCAATGATTACAGCAGAACTTGTGGTTTTATGTTCAGCTGATTGCTTTTGAGCCCTTTGAGGATATTAATAGGATTCTATGGTCAGAAGGGAAAGAGGGAAAGCTTGAGGAATGCAGCTATAGCAAACACATACTTCAAATACAGGCAGACTTTCTTTTCTATCAGGCACCTGCATCAACAGTGGTATAAGTCTGGTGAGGGCTGGGGGAGGAGAAAGAAGAAGCATTGCTTAGGCGCAGTGCCATTGTTGTACAATACAGTCCCTTTGTCCTTAGAGATGTTAAGTTATAAGAGCATAACATTCTCCAAGTAATGACACTGTCAAAGCAGCTACCTGTGTTTTACTTGTTCCTTTTGTGAATATACAGTCTAAAAACATCCCTCAAAGATAATCACAAAGAAGCAAATCCCTGCACTTACCTCCACGGGTACAGAGGGTCTCCTGGCAATAGGAGGGTCTGGGTAGGATTTGTGGAACTATATGCTTTGTGTGCAATACACAGTAGATCCCTCCTCTGCAATAGCTCCCTCACAGAACAGCAACTTGCAGGAGGTGTTGGGGCCTGCTTCGGGAGAAGCCAGAACCAGAAGATCCACCATCCTCCAGTCCTTCTACTTCATAGAACGGGCAGCCCTGGGAGTAGGAGTCTTCCTAAGTTCCCAGATAAGGTAGTCAAGTTGGATGCTAGATGTGCTCCAAGGGCCCTGTCCTTACTTCCTGTGTACATACCCAATATTCTCATTGAAGGAGAGTCGGACAATTGAGTTGATGGTGTGTTACATGTCAGTGAGTATAATGTTGTAAAACAAAACTAGTGGTCCTACAGGATGAAATTGCCCCCTCTGCAGAAGGTCAGTACATAAGCCTTATGCTGACACTCTGCAGTCAGGGGCATTTCACCCAAGTAATGACAGAGAGAAGCTATGAAAATAACCAGTGCGTAAGAAGAAAAAAAATACAGTATTTAGAACACAAGAAGAGGAATATTATAGTATATGTGAGTTTGCATGAGTTGCCAGGGCAATGAAATTTCTCAGAACATCAGGACCAGAAATAGTTTGTAATTAGGTAATTCAACCCTCAGTCATTATTTGTTTTGCATCAGGTATAGAAAAAAATCCACATATTATATGAAATTCCTTTCTTCAGTTCCTTGACATTAGACTGTTAATTCTGTGTGTGCTGACAGGAGAGTAGAGATATCCCCATGGGAATGTGCAGGAAGAGAAAGCTTATTGCTGTGTGACAGAAGAATGCCTTGACTGTTAGTGCTATTACCTGCAAATAAACCTTTCCAATATGTCATGGACTGGTGTATTTATATCAGTCTTATGCTACTTGGTTAATGTTGGTAATGGAAGACCTGAGGAAGGGCTACATCCAATGATATGCACATGTCAAGCTTTGGCATGGATAGTCTGAAAGGATTGTCAGGTGTCTCTGACCCAGGATCTAACAATTTTGATTAATAAAATGTTTATTTGTGGGTCTGACCGTGTGTATGGAGATAGATATCCTATACACTTTAAAAACATTGGGTCTTGGTCTTCACTCCCTTAGAGTATGTCTATTTCAGTAGCCCTTTGGAGCCTCAGTCATGGTCCCCATTGTGCTAGGTGCTGTACAAACATAGAACACAAAAATGGTTCCCCAAAGAGGTTACCTCAGTGAAACTCCAATGAGTTCAACAGAGTTGCTCCGGATTTACACTGGGGCAAGTAAAGGAGACTTACGCCCACTGAATAGAAATTTGAGCATGGAAGGACAAGTGGACTTGTTGTCTGATATGATCTCAAGACAATGGGTATATTTACTGCACTAGTGTAATCTATGTAAATTTTTAGCCCTAATTGGACTTTAATTGAATCAAGAAAACAGTGTGTATGATAACACCCATTGTTTCATGTTCTCTGTGTATATAAATCTCCCCACTGTATTTTCCACTGAATGCATCCGATGAAGTGAGCTGTAGCTCACGAAAGCTTATGCTCAAATAAATTGGTTAGTCTCTATGGTGCCACAAGTCCTCCTTTTCTTTTTAAGAAACCAGCTGTTTCAAAGAGCAACAAATTTTGCAGTGCAATAAGAAATTAGCTCTATGTATATTTAAAATCTAAATATAGTCCAAAGCGTATAAGGGAATTGGGGAGAAATATGTGGGCTTTCAGTGAGGAGATGCAGTAGCAGGGGGTTGGAAAAGCTGTCAGCTGACAGGAAGAAGAGGCGTGCAGTTCAGTGAGGGTTAGAAGAAAGAAAAAGGCTGGGGGAGGGGTTGTTCTCTGACTTCTTATAACATCAAAGGGTAGTGCTGCTACCCTCCAAAAATACTGCAAACAATCTGATATTACAGCTGATCAGTACAGCACTAAAATGACAAGTCAAAACCAAGGGTATTAATACTAGATAGACTTCCAACATGAAGATTTTTCAAAAATATTTATTACCTTCAGGTGAAATACTGCAAATCCCTACATCAGATACTTTCTGGAAACCCACCTTTTCCATAATCCCTCAAACAATAATTCATCCCCTTATGCCAAGCTCTTATCTAGCTAGTTTTAAAAGAAACAAACGTAACGTAAGTAATCTCTTCCAATATTTTGTGTGTTCCTCCTACGTTTACATGACTGCAGCTCAGCTACAGTACTGTAGCTGATGGAGGTAATCCATCTTTCTTAAAGGGGGTAAGGCCAATGGAAGAATTTTTCTGTTGACCTAGCTGCATCTATACAGGAAGTTAGGTCAACCTAACTGTGTTGAACAGGGTGCAAAAATTTTCACAGCCCTGAGCAACATAGCTAGGTCAATCTAATTTCTAAGGGCATGGCTACACGTGCAAGTTAGAGCACATTAAAGCAGCCCCGGGCACCCTACCTCACGACGAGTCCACACTACCAAGGCACGTAGAGCGCACTGACTCCGCGGCTAGAGCGCTCCTGGTACTCCACCTCAGCGAGTGGAATAACATTTTGGGTACCCCCACTGGAGTACCATGGTGCCAGTGTGGACTTTCTGGCCTGTTAATGTGCTCTGATCAGCCTCCAGAAGTGTCCCACAATGCCTGTTCTAGCCACTCTGGTCATCAGTTTGAACTCTACTGCCCTGTCCTCAGGTGACCAACCATCAGACCTGCCCTTTAAATTCTCTGGGAATTTTGGAAATCCCCTTCCTGTTTGCTCAGCTAGGCGTGGAGTGCTCTCAGCGCATCTTTCCAGGTGACCATGCCTCCATGAGCCAGGCAATCCCCAGAATGGAGCAATGGCGAGGTGCTGGACCTCATCAGTGTTTGGGGGGAGGAAGCTGTCTAGTCCCAGCTGCACTCCAGCCGTAGGAATTACGATACCTTCGAGCAGATATCAAGGTGACATGATGGAAAGGGGCCATGACCGGGACACACTGCAGTGCCGGGTTAAAGTGAAGGAGCTGCGGAATGCCTACCGCAAAGCCCACGAGGCAAACAGCCGCTCCGGTGCTGCCCCTGCGACCTGTGGTTTCTACAAAGAGTTCGATGCGATACTTGGAGGCAACCCCACCTCCATTCCAAGTACCACCATGGACACTTCAGAGCCCAGTTCAACAAGGCAGGAGGAGGAGGAGGAAAGCAGGAGCAAGGGTGCTGAGGTGGAGGAAGACACCCCCCCATCCCTAGACGTATGCAGCCAGGAGCTGCTGTCAAGCCAGGAGGAAGGTAGCCAGTCGCGGCAGCCAGTGCTTGGGGAAGGAGAAACACCAGAGGAGGTTCCCGGTAAGCAGCTTTTATTTTGGGAAGGAAGTTATTCGGTGTGGGCTCTTGGGGCCAGGAGGGTTAGGGCTCCATGCATGCTTAGATGCGGAGTAGGGTGTTGATGTGCTCTCTCACATCGCAGTAATCGGCCTCAGTGATTTCTTCAAAGGTCTCATCCAGAAGTTGGGCAATGCGCTTGAGCAGGTTTCTTGGGAGAGCCACTGTGATCCTTGCCCTAGTCAGGCTAACTGTGCCATGAGGGGCGGGGGGACAATTGCTGCACACAGGCAAGCTGCATATGGGCCAGGGCAGAAGCCGTACTGTAGTAGAAGACCCTCCCTAGCTTCCCAGGTCACCCTCAGCAGCGAGATATCTTCCAGGACGAACTCCTGTGGAAAATGTGGGGAGAGTGTTCAGTATAGGGGCCTGCTGCAGCTGTTGGCTCTCCCCAAGGCACAGAAACCTAGAGGACAGTACAGCTGTGAAACAATCAGTCCCCCTTGACCCTGTGCTTACTCACCATTTTGGGGCTCCCGTGGGTTATGTGCGCTAGCTTTGGGATGGGCAAATTATGCTATTGTGTAGACTGTGCTTGCCCTTAAGTACGGGGGAATCATTGCTCTGTCTGGTGTGAACAATGTTGCCTCTGTTAAGTGTTGCATTTTGCCTTTACAGATGCCACCTTGAGATCTCAGCCGTCCGTGTTATCACCAGCTGAAAGACTTCAACGAATTAGGAAGAGGCCATGTAAAAGCAAAGAAGACATGCTGCATGAAGTCATGCAGCAGTCCCTTAATGAGAATCTAAAAGTGCAGGGGTGGCGGGACAGTGAAAGGAGGATCCACCAGCAGACTGAGGAGCGCCAGCACAAAAGCACGGTGCTCTAGCAGCAAAGCACGGATCGGCTGATAAGCATAACGGAGCGCCAAACGGACTCAATCCAGGTGCTCGTAGCCATGCAGGCGGAGCACTACTGTGCCCGCCTCACCCTAGACCCCTTGTCCAAAAACCTCTTTCCCTTGTGCCCCCATGTCACCTCCAACCCACTTTCTCCAGCATCTGGGTTCTTATCCCACCAGCTGCCTCCAGCACCTGTAGCTTCACCACCCAGCCCTGAAAACTATGACCCTTACCCAGTGCACTCAATGCCCATCACCATGCAGTAGAGCCATCCTGAAGTGCAGCACTCGTTGCACACCACTCCAGACAGGAAGGCTGAGTATGAGAACAGGGCATATGCAAATCTGTGATTGTACCGTTCCCCACCCCATCCCCTTGCCCTTTCTGTTTCCCAAGCAGTTGTGTTTCTTTTCAATAAATGAATTTTCTTTTCAATAAATGGATTTTTTGGCTTTGAAAACATTCTTTATTATTGCATAAAGTAAAGATACCTTAGCCCAGGAAAGCAACAGGCACTGCAAGTCAGCGTAGCAAACACCGGTTCCTACAAACATTGGAGTCACTGCACTTCACGCCTCTGCAGGGCACCAGACATTACTGATGGCTCTCAGCCTCAAATTGCTCCTTCAAGGCATCCCTAATCCTTGCAGCCCCGCGCTGGGCCCCTCTAATAGCCCTGCTCTCTGGCTGTTCATATTTAGCCTCCAGGTGTTGAACCTCCAAGTTCCATGCCTGAGGGAATCTTTCACCCTTCCCTTCACAAATGTTATGGAGGGTACAGCACACGGATATAACTGAGGGGATGTTGTCATCGGCCAGATCCAGCTTCCCATACAGAGAGTGCCAGCGGCCCTTTAAATGGCCAAAAGCACACTCCACAGTCATTCTGCACTGGCTCAGCCTGTTGTTGAACTGCTCCTTGCTGCTGTCAAGGCTCCCTGTGTAGGGTTTCATGAGCTATGGCATTAAAGGGTAAGTGGGGTCTCCAAGGATCACAATGGGCATTTCGACTTCCCCTACGGTAATCTTCTGGTCTGGGGAAAAGTCCTGGCTTGCAGCTTCCTGAACAGGCCAGTGTTCCGAAAGATGCGTGTGTCATGCACCTTTCTGGGCCAGCCTGCATTAATGTCAATGAAACACCCACAAGCACCTGGAGAACCATAGAGAAATACCCCTTCCGATTAATGTATTCGGAGGCTAGGTGGGCTGGTGCCAGAATTGGAATATGCGTGCCATGATCACCCCTCCGCAGTTAGGGAAACCCATTTGTGCAAAGCCGGCCACAATGTCATGCACGTTACCCAGAGTCACGGTTCTTCTGAGCAGGATGTGATTAATAGTCCTGCAAACTTGCATCAACACGATTCCACCGGTTAATTTTCCCACTCCAAACTGGTTAGCGACCGATCGGTAGCTGTCTGGAGTTGACAGCTTCCAGATTGCAATAGCCACCCGCTTCTCCACTGTCAGGGCAGCTTTCAATTTTGTGTCCTTGCGCCGCAGGGTGGGGGCAAGCTCTGCACACAGTCCCATGGAAGTGGCTTTTCTCACCCCAAAGTTCTGCAGCCGCTGCTCGTCATCCCAGACGTGCATGACGATGTGATCCCACCACTCAGTGCTTGTTTCCCGAGCCCAAAAGTGGCATTCCACGGTGGTGAGCATGTCCATGAATGCCACAAGCAAACTTGTGTCGTATGTATTACTTGAGTCGATATCATCGTCTGAGTCCTCACTGTCAGTTTGGAGCTTAAGGAGTAACTCGACTTCCAAACGTGACGTGCTGGCAAGACTCGTCAGCATACTCCTCAGCAGTTCAGGCTCCATTCCCGCAGACGGAAAGGAAAGACAGAGCACGCAGTACAAAAAATGTTGAAAGATGGTGCCAAACGTGGACGGAAGCACAGGGATTGCTGGGATGTGAACTGATGCATCACGGGGCATTGGGACAGGACCCAGAATGCCCCACACCCTCCGCCCCCTTCCCACAAGCCACAGCGCCAGAATGGGAAGAGGTGCTCTGTGGGATAGCTGCCCATAATGCACTGGTCCCAATGCTGCTGCAAGTGCGGCAAATGTGGCCACGCCAGTGCACTTGTAGCTGTCAGTGTGGACAGACTGCAGCGCTTTCCCTACTGCGCTCTCCGAAGGCTGGTTTAACTCAAAGCGCTCTACATCTGCAAGTGTAGCCATGCCCTAAGTGTAGACTTGGCTTCGCTTAAGCCCGGATCCTGCAGACACTTATGCATGTGAGTAACTACACTCACTGAACTCGAGTCACTCAGGTACAAAAGTGTTTGCAGGATGGAGGCCTTAGAGTAGTCCAAGCCCAGCTATGATGCAATACATAAATGTTTACATAGATAACAATGATTTTCACTGCTGTTGGTCCAAGTTTTATAGGAAAGACCATATCTTACTAGAAGGGAGACCAACAATTTGTTTTAAAAACTGACAAACTAACCATTTTATATGATTGTTAAGGACAGTAGTAATTTCCTCACTTATTCAGTCAAAAGCAAATGACATTATTTGCAGGGGACTGGGAGTCAGAAGTCCTAAGATGCATCTAAGCACATATAAGAACCCCACCAATGTTTCTAAATAAATCACAAGCATTAATGAATTATCTTCATGACATCCATGTACTGTAGTAACATATTACCCCCCAGCTTTACCAGGGAGAGAACTGTGGTATAGAGAAATGACTTAGCCAAGGAATCTGTGGCAGATCCAGGAACCAAACTCGGATCTCCTGAATTCCAACCAAGTTCCTTTTTATTTTGGTTCTGCCACTGACTGAGGTGCTCTGTGACATCAAACAGTAGGTGCCTAGGTTTACCCATATGTAAAATGGGGCTAATAGTACCTTACAGAAGATACTGAGAGACTTGACTGTGAAATTTAAGAATGAAATGATGCTATTGAAGTGCAAAATGTGCAGCCTTTCTCAAAAGGAATTTTTTAAATGAATGAAACATCAAGATGTTGAATGACCACTCATACTAGATAAGTGCATTAACTGGATGTTTCTGGTATAATCATTAGTTAACATTTCCATAGCTATGTTGCTAATTAAGTGATTAAGTTTTAAAGTGAAAAGCCTTTACAATGAGAAGTTCACACCTGTTGTAATCCTTTTGTTTCAATATCTTGATTCACAAAGCTAACTGAGTGCCCCTGGTTATCTTTGCAACCAGAGATCCAGTAACTCTTTTTAGATAAAAGTTTAGATTCTGTAGAAAATGGCAAAATCTAATGGAAATCCATGGGGAGGCCCTAAATCCTTAAGAATTATGGATTTTTCATGTCTGTAATTCTACTCATACAAATTGCACGCACTTTTCTTTGGTCCTAACAACCTTTTAAAAGTACATTCTAGTGCCTGTGAAAGGGCTGGAATGACAACAGCACAGTCATAGCATGGGTTATAGCTGCTCTCATCATCTTCTAGGCCATGTCTATGCTACGGAAGCACAGCAAGGGTGCAGCTGCTGTAGCACCTTAGTGTAGACGCTTCCTACATTGATAGAAGGAGTTTCTACATCAATTGTAGTTAATCCACCTCTTTGAGAAGTGGAGAGAACTCTTGGGTCAATCTAGCCATGTCTACACTGGGGGTAGGTCAACCTGACTATGATTCTCAGAACATAGGATGATACCACTTTTAAGTGTGGCCACACCCCAGTGAATATTCTGCTTCGATTGATGTGGCTACCGTCACTCAGAGATGGTGTTCGTTCAGCAACGGAAAAACCCCTTCCATTGACATAGGCTGCGTCTACACTATGGGGTTATATAGTGACATAGCTAGGTCAGTCTAAGGGCTTCTCTACACTGGCACTTTACAGCGCAGCAACTTTCTTGCTCAGGGGTGTGAAAAAACACCCCCTGAGCGCTGCAAGTTTAAGCGCTGTAACGTCCCAGTATAGACAGTGCACCAGCGCTGGGTAGCTACGCCCCTCAGGGAGGTGGTGTTTTTAGAGAGCCCTATTTTGCACCAGTACAGTGCATCTACCTTAGGGCTTTCAACTGGTGTTGCACAGTCAAAACTCTCACCAATTTTCCTAATATAAACAGGCTTCACTTAAATACAAGTTCTTCACTTGTAGACAAGATCTTTCATGTGTGAGGCCTTCTCAACAGGATTGAGTGGCCAGATCTGTCAAGCTATCATTTTTCACTTAAACTAAAATTTCTTAAACCCTGCCTCTGCCCCCCAAAAAAACACTATCAGAGAATGTTTGATAAGACACTGTTAACTGTCAGATCAGTGCTTCTGTAGATCTTATTTTTATTAACAAGTTTGACCAGCCCTGCAGATTTCCTTCCCCACAAATAAACCCTGAATTATCTCTGCTAAAGATCTGCTAAGTGTAAACTTGCATGGCCCTTTCCAAACTGGTTACAGTTCATTTTGCTATCAAGAATGACAATTCACTAGAAGAGGAGTATAGTTCTGAAACCCAGTAGCCCTGATCTTCTCTCACTTTGTTAGTTTTGCACTGCTGTAACTCCATAGACTTCTGTGACTTCCTCACTCCTGATTTACAGTAGTATAAGTGAGAAGAGACTCAAGCCTAATGTGTGAGAAAAGAAGGAGCAGCAACTTCAACAAAGATCACCTATCATGTATCCTGGTATATACTAATACTTAAGTTCCTTTTCTCTCTGGACAGAACAATTAAGTTAGATTTTTCCCACTTTACTAATACGGTTATATTAGTAATACTGTTTTTTCAAAATATTAAGCTGTAAGTAACTCAAATTCCAAAGCATGATTTGTTTTTCACAAAGCAGCAGCAAATTAACCAATAGTGAATTCTTCCTTAAAGTCAGTATTGCGGAGAGGAAAAATTAACCTAAGAAATTAACCTAAAGCTCTTCATACTTCTTACTACATCTGAATAGGTTGCATTTTAGTCACTGAAAGGGAATATCACCAAATCTGTTAACTGCATTTCAACAGATCAGTAGCTATGTACATTATATTTTCTGTTTGAGGGAATGCTATTCCTTTATTAAACGCACCAAAACCATACATATTGTAGTAAAACACATTACTGTTTTATTCCCTGATACAAGAATATTGCCATGAATGGTATTCTGATGTCATAGTTCATCTATTAGTGGTTTGAGCATTGGCCTGCTAAACCCAGGGTTGGGGGTTCAATCCTTGAGGGGGCCATTTAGGGATCTGGGTCAAAAATTGGGGATAGGTCCTGCTTTGAGCAGGGGTTGGACTAGATGACCTCCTGAGGTCCCTTCCAACCCTGATATTCTATGATTCTATGATTAGTACTGTTATAGTAGTACCCCAAAGCCCCAACTAGGAATTGAACAAACACAGAAATAAGACAATTCCTGTCCCCATGGGTTTATATAAAACATTTATGTAATTTTACAGGTTTCTGCATAATTTGAAGAACTGGGCTGAATTTCCAACCAATTCAGAGATTGACAAAATTTTGGAGTCAGATAATTCATGGATTTGAAAAGTCATTGTAGGTTTATAATTTGAATCAGAGTCACCATTAAAGGCACGTAGTTGAATATACTTGAAATTCAGACATATGCAATCTAGATAAGAGATGAACACACAATTTTTCTTTTAAATTTAATCAAGATTTAATTTAAACAAAAATATCCCTTGCCACCTCTATTAGTTTGACAGTGTATATCCCATTCCACAAAATACTATCAGCTCATGCGGAGACATATTTTCAAAATACTGAAGAACTGGTAGATAATATGGCTAACATGTAGAGTAGGATTTCAGTTCCATGTATATTTTGTACATAGGCTTTAAAAAGCTGGGCGACATATGAATCCCATTTGGAATCCTGTGCAAGTGGCATTATTTATAAATATAAAACCAGCCAGGAATGGTTACCACAGTGGGGGGCTGGGAGGGGGGGAGGGATGGTCACTTAGATTTTAAGCTTTTTGAGAGAGGGACTTCTGGCTTGTTCCCTATTTCTAGGGCGCCTAGCACAATGGGGTCCTGGGGTCCTGGTTTGTGATAGGGCTGCAATACAAATAATAAATAAGTCATTTTCTTCCCGTTACCTTGTAACTTCTGGCTGTATTCCGTCCTGTCAGATTGGCTCCTCCTCAAAGTGCCAGAGTTACCCTGGTCCCCAGAAACACTGTTCTCAACAACGGTGTCCGTCTTCCTTCTCTCCAGCATGTACAGCCTGTGCTTCAAGAAGGTCAAATTCTTCCTCTTGGCTCCCATGCCTTCTTTCCCAGGGGCTTCTTTGGTTTCCATTTTCAGCAGTGACAACCTCTTCCTTGGGAGACTGTCGATTCTTAGGGAGCTGAGTTGAGTGCTTGTTTCCCAGGCGAGTGCAAAAGCTGCCTATCAGCTCAGCTCACCTGTCTTTGACTCCACAAGTTCACTTGTTCCCTGGCTCAGGTTGCCTGCCACCTCGACTACAGCCTCGCAAGGCTCCACCCCTATGAAGTCATCCTCTGCTGCCCTTGGAGCCTGACTGGGCAACCTGCCACCTGCTACCTGAGAGGCCAGCAGCCCGGGGTCGGGCAAAGGGAAGGGCTGCGCTAGCAAGCCGCGCTCGGGGTGACCCCGATGTTTGGGGGCAGTGGGCCCCTTCTGAACACAGAGGTATGCCCCAGGGACAAAGGAGGCTTTAAAAATCGCTGTTTGGGTAGTGACAGGAAAGAGTCTCTGAAACCCTCCCCGCCGTCTCCTGGGGCTGTGCCTGTCTCCGCCGAGCGCTTTGCGCCGGTGAGGTGGGGAAGCCTGTGCACGCTGTTCCGCTGGGCAGGCAGCGATCACACACAGCAGGCTCGCGCTCTGCTCCCCATCCATTGGGAGCCGAGCAAACCAAAGCTGGGGTGAATCCGTTTACAATGGCTGCCCTGAAGGCTTTCCCCTTCTCTGTGTTCATGCGACAGTAACTTAGTGCACCAGGAACTTGCTCCATGGCTTTTCCTTTCTCCATTGTCAGTGCGAACAGACAACTCAGCACAGGAGACCTCATTCCTCTCCCACCCAACCCCTTCTCCCTCCCAGGGACGAGAGGGGAGACACTCTCTGGTGCAGTGGTTTCCAACCTGTGGTCCGCAGAATATGTCTAAGGTTTTCAATGGGGTCGACACCTCCATCTGAAATATTTTAGGGGTCCGCAAATGTAAAAAGGCTGAAAACCACTGGTCTAGAACTAGAAAGGAAACTGTGGGTGTGGGTGTGGGTGTGTGAAATGGGTAATGAAAAAGTTGTCTGAGGTGGGACACTGAATCCACCTGAGGGCTTGCCTAGATTAGGGAAACTGGCATGTTTGGGACCGGTACCCTGTGACTATGTGTGGGGGATTGTACTGGGAGGACTATTACACCACTGCAGATATCCCTGACCTACATAAGCCCTAAGGCAGCCAAGACAAAAGTAAGAAAGAACATGACGAAGGACCAAGAAAAATATAAGTGCCACGAAGGGAGAGAAGAAGGGATAGTGGAACTAGGGGAAAGATATACACAAAGGACTGTACTCCTAATTATTTCCTCCTGGTGTCCGACTTTGAGATCTCTGGATGAAAAGCATTATATAAACTTGCTTCAGTACATATGGGCAGACTCCCACCTGCACTGACTTCAGTGGCTATTGTGTCAGGCCCTGTAAGCGACTATAGTGTTATTTTCCATTGTGCCTGGCATTTTGAACACTGACTTGTAACCTGTCTGAGAGGGTCTAATCAACAGAGTTAAAAACACCGGCAGCTGGTAAATCATCTGCATTAGGACCTTGCCTACACTAGGGACCCAACTCCACCATTGGTGGCAAGCAATGGATGTAGCTGCACTGATACTCTGGCCTAAGGCCTCATCCTCACAAAGAGATGGGGTTATAGCACCCATCTTATACTGTCTGCATAGGTTCTTATACTGCATTTAACACTGTAGTATCTGAGCACCTTCCTGCAGTCCATAAGTAATGTGACTACTACCATACTATAAACTATAGCATGCCTATAGTTTGATCACTGCAGCTGACATTGTGAAGGACTGCAGGGAAACAGCAAAAAGAAAAGATGCAGTGCCACAGTTCTTGTGCCTCATTTCAACATTTATTTTTCCTCAAATGCCTCAGGCTGTGAAGCAGCAGGAGTCCATTGTCCTGTGATAATTGTTCTTATTTCATTGACATTACCTCTTAATTAAAGCTCCTAGTTTCTTCCAAGTGATGAAACTAAAGGATTACAAAACTATTAAATGAATTAGCATGCTAAATGCAGCAGTTTGTTGGTGCTGCGTGAAATGCCCACCCCTAACACCTAACAGAAGAATAAAGCAGTTAAAGGTTTACTGTGAAGACTTTGTGTATACTAAGAGCATACATATAAGAGATCGCTCTTACATTTTAAATTGCCCTAAATACCTCTGTCAATCTGTTAAATAATACAAGTTTCTTAAAGGTGACAACTGCTCTGGATGCACTGGTAAGAAAAGTATGAAGGTGCTAGCTAGCACTGTGATAAATTGCAGAGCCTTAAGGATCTCAACAGTGAACAATAGATTAAGGTGGGGGAGCTCACTGGCCCATTCTTTTCATTTGATGCTTTATGAACTCTCCCTGATCATGGCTGTCAGGTTCCATGACTTCCACCATTTTCATATGGTTTTATTATATTTATAAGTAACGAATTTTGGGGGAAGAGACTACTTTCCACATAGGCAGGTAGATGTGGTAGTAAACTATGGAACAAACGTTATTCAGTCCTGGGCTTCATTGGGGGCTCTGCCCAACTTACCAAGGGTTATGACCAAGTTTCACGTTTAATAAAGTTTAGTCAGCTGTTTACTGTTACAGCTACCTATCCAGAAGCAAATATATTCTCCCCTTCCCAAAAATCATTCTCCAGAATAAAAATGTCTTCCCTTTGCAAGGATGCTGTTTCAGGGACCTTGGTTGCATTATGCTGTTTGCTGCATTATTTGTCCTTGAAATGGTTTAAGGATCTACACAACACCATTACTTTTGATGGAACCCTTCTGAAGTATCCACATACAAGACAGCTTTCTGGGACTCCTGAAGTACCTGCTGCAGTCTTTCCAGCACTGTTATTGAAAATAGGAACTTTTAGGTAATTTCTCAACTCAGAGGCATTGCACTGTGGGTTGAAATTAGGGATTGTGACTTCCTGTCCACACTGCAGACAAACCATTGTAGATTGTCCTGGTTCAGCCAGCCATGAGCCAAAGGACTTCATCACAGGGGCTTCCACAACTGGTACAACCAATGTTTGGTAAAAACAAAAGTCCTGTGTGATAGCCCAGATTAGAGGATGGAGGTTTGGGGTATGTAACAACAAGACACCAGGTTTTAACTAGACACCCTTGTAAACTATTTATTCTCCTTCATTCTACAATACTTTATCTGGCTTGCAATAAAACTTACACAAAACATTACCAGAACTCTCTGTGAACTGCTTCAATTTAGCTGCTAAACACAATGCATGATAAAACTAAAGAAATAACTCAAACTCTAGAAATTATTCCTGTTCCATTCCAACCTTAAGACCAATTAATGAATGGATTATATTAAAGTTTAAACAAATTACATGTGTTTTTTTAAATTAAGGTGAAATCTGCCTAATCCCCCCACACCTTGTCTTCATGTAATTCTTAGAAAATTGGAATCTAGTTGATGTTTGCATTCATATGAGTTATTTATAAATTGTGCTATTTAAGAGACAGAACAGGCGCTGATCTCAACATGGAAAATATTGGCATTGTGTTCCCAAGCAACGGTATTAGGTTATTGTTGTGTGGTCAATGATAATCTTTATCTGGATCCAGAGACATAAATGAACCAGAAGCACCATCAAGACTCTGATAGCCAGTAAGTAAGCAAACGGTTATTTGTTTTTGTGACTCCTCACAGCTGTTACATAATATTTCTTTATAAACTACTGAAAATAATGTATTTGGACTTCTGTGCATTTATATAAAATAATGGGCTTGGTTAACTACCATTTTTAATTTCAATGAATTTATACTTGTTTAAAGCTGTAGTAATGCAGTGGTGAACCATTTTCAATTTTATTATTGAAACTGGACCATCTAAACCATGGACTATTTTAATCTAATCAGGGCTAAGGGACAAACTCTGTTATATTACACCAGGACAACTCCACTACTGTTACTGCAGTTACAATGACTTAATTTGTCCGGGATCACCATGGTGAAATACCCCTTTCTGTTGAACTCAAATGCCTAGGTTGGAAAGGCAAATAATAGGCATGTCGGTTCCATCAGTAGTCCCAATACTATTTGGTAGCCCCAACCATGCAAATCCATCAGTAACCCGCTTGGCATTGCTAAGATGTATGACCGAGGGCAGCAGCACCTCTTGATAGATGGGGGCACCGAATGGCTAGGGACCGAAGGGCTTGGCAGCAGTTCTGCAGAAAAGGACCTCGGGGTTACAGTGGACGAGAAGCTGGATATGAGTCAACAGAGTGCCGTAGTTGCTAAGAAGGCTAACGGCATTTTGGGCTGTATAAGTAGGGGCATTGCCAGCAGATCGAGGGATGTGATCGTTCCCCTCTGTTCAATACTGGTGAGGCCGCATCTGGAGTACTGTGTCCAGTTTTGGGCCCCGCACTACAAGAACGTTGTGGAAAAATTGGAAAGAGTCCAGCGGAGGGCAACAAAAATGATTAGGGGACTGGAGCACATGACTTATGAGGAGAGGCTGAGGGAACTGGGATTGTTTAGTCTGTAGAAGAGAAGAATGAGGGGGGATTTGATAGCTACTTTCAAGTACCTGAAGCAGAGTTCCAAAGAGGATGGATCTAGGCTGTTCTTAGTGGTACCAGATGACAGAACAAGGAGTAAAGGTCTCAAGTTGCAGTGAGGGAGGTTTAGGTTGGATGTTAGGAAAAACTTTTTCACTAGGAGGGTGGTGAAGCTCTGGAATGGATTACCTAGGGAGGTGGTGGAATCTCCTTCCTTAGAGGTTTCCAAGGTCAGGCTTGACCAAGCCCTGGCTGGGATGATTTAGTTGGGGATTGGTCCTGCTTTGAGCAGGTGGTTGGACTAGACGACCTCCTGGGGTCCCTTCCAACCCTGATATTCTATGATTCTATGATGTGCACACCAAACTGGTAAGATAGGGACTGGTAACAATTGGGGGTGGTAACCTTCCATATAGCAACAGCCAAATGCTCCTCCACACTGAGAAGAACTCCCATTTTGGTATTCTGACATTGCAGCTTCAGGGTGAGCTCTGCACAGATACTTAAACTGTAAATTCTTTGGAGCAGGGGCTGCCTTTTTGTTCTGTGTTTGCACAATGCCTAGCACAACGGAGTCCTAGTCTGCTCCTGGGACTCTTAGGCACTATGATACAAGTCACCCCGCTCCAGCGCTGAAGGGGTTAAAACAGCCCTGGGAAAGGGCTGCTTGGGGAGCCAATAGGAAAAGACTGGGAGGCAGCCAATCAGGGCCAGGCTGGGCCCTATAAAAGAGCTGCAAGGCCAGAGGTGCTGAGGAGTTTCACTCTAGCCCTAGAGTGGGAAGGGCTAGCTGCTTGAGAGGAAGGTACCTGAAGTAGAGCAGTGCTGGGGAAGGCAAGAGTAGCTGGGGAGCTCCAGCCTGGTAAACCCCCAGGCTGCAGGCCTTGTTAAAGGCCCAAAAAGGTACTGGGGCTGCAGAGGGGCAGCCTGGGAATAGGCAAAGGCAGAAGGTCCTAACCCTTTGCCAATGATGAGCAGCCATGACAGACTGCAGTCTGCCCCAGTGAGTGGAGGCTAGATGACAACTAGCAGTAGCCACTGAGGCAAGGTGGGTTTACAGGGTTGGGGGTTCCCCTGGGAGGGGAAACCCAGAGTATGGGGGTACTGCTGGGGGCAGAACCCTGAGGTAAAGGGTTACTGGGGTTTGGCAGGGATATGGGGCCTGAGGCAGGTGAGACACCTGCAGGCAGAGCGTGCTCTGAAGGCTGGAAAAAGCTAATTCCCAAGATGACCAGCAGGAGGTGCCTTGCCGGTGAGTCGTGGCTTTGCTACACTTCCACATCCTGAAGTTCTTGCTGCCTCTGTTGGCTATCTCAATTCTGCAGCACTATATCTTGTCCCACCAGTTAGTGTTAGCTTGGCAAGCCCAGAAGCAGCACTCCAGCAAGTGAAACCACTGTAGGAAAATGTCATGCAGAAGTAACAGCTTGATTTCCTCCTTTTCCTCTTTCAGGAACCAAACAGCATCACAGCAGTTCTTTTGGGGGTGGGTCTCAATTCATGGAAAGCCATCTGGCTGTGTGACTGCCAATACATCTGGAGCACCTTGTTTTTATCAATGATTGTCAGTCATGCCACTCTGTGTTTCCTCCAGGCTATTTGACAGCAGTTTGAAAATGGTACTACCTCACTAAAACCATGTAAATTATGGAATAACAAAATCGCATGATTCCTTCCTGATAATTTGACCCTAACCCCAAGAATTCCAGTAGCATATGGCAAGTGTCCTACAATGTGCTGCGAGAAAAATCATGGTGGAACATTGTGTAACGGGGCAGGTTACAATTGCACCATTGGATAGCTGCCAGATTGCTGTGAAGTAATTTAATAAAAGCATAGAGTTACATGGCCACACAATGATTCATCAGGGAAGTAGCATAAGCCAGCATATGCAAAATGGTATGGATTCACTTTTGGTGAATTTATAATGGGAAAACATACACAGAAAAACTTTCCTGTTAGACAAGGCCTAAGACCAAAATTTGTCTGATTAGTTTTTAATTATTGAAATGTAAATAGCGTTTAAGGGCCATTTTGATCCCTTCAATGTCAATGGAATTTTTGCCACTAATTTCAGTCAAGCCAGGATTTCAACATACAGTTCTGTAAGGGTGAAATTCACCCCTGTGCCCAGGTTAGCACAAAACATATGCACTAAAAATGGAGTTTAATTTTACGCCTACACTTTGAGCTGGAGGTGTGATTCCCAGCTTCAGAAGACCTACCCTTGCTATCTCTGGTTGAGCTACTCGCAGGGGTTCTCAAACTGGGGGTTGGGACCCCTCAGGGGGTTGCAAGTATTACAGGAGGGGTCATGAGCTGTCAGCCTCCACCCCAAACCCTGCTTTGTATCCAGCATTCATAATGGTGTTAAAAATATAAGTGTTTTTAATTTATAAGGGGGGGTCGCACTCAGAGGCTTGTCATGTGAAAGGGGTCACTAGTACAAAAGTTTGAGAACTACTGAGCTACTGCACTAAAAAACAGGGTAACTGCCATGGTATGAGCTGCATGACCGGCTCTGCCCTGAGTAGGCCTAGGATCTCCAAAGGGGACAGCCTTGGGGTGGCTAGCCTGTCCTGCAGCTTCCGCCACAGCAGCTATGCACTATTTTTTAATACACTAGCTCAATGAGATTTAGCATGGGTATGTCTCCTCAAGCTGGGAATCATACCTCCAGCTCAAAGTGTCGATGTATCCTTAGAGGGGCATAGGTTTGCACTAGCCCTCTGCACAGGGCTCACTTGCACTCAGCATAATCTTAGATGGGATTGTAGTCACAACTGTCTCCGAAAGTGCTTCATTTGCTTTTCTCTCCATGGGCCTACTTGTCTGAAACAGAGAAACAGTACGCTGTGGGAAGAGCCGCTCCCTGCACTTGCTGTTTGAAATTTCTTTGCCCACAGTTTACACAGGTGTAAATGACTACACAAGGCAGAAGGTGGAGAATCAGAACCTACAATGATGACGTCCCCAAGAACTACTTTCTTGTCTGCCAGCTACATAAGTAGAGAAAATAAAGAGTTCAGATGTCTCTCTTAGCCCCTGGCCTCTGTAAAAGTAGATATTGCTATACATGTCGTCTTTTTTTCTATCAGCTATCACTCTGATGGCATGCAAAATGTTAGGTGTACTAAAACACACGTGGGAGAGTAAAGTTGAGATGTAAATAGTGATAAGATCTACCACATGACTGCATCTCAGAGGACTTTGAGCACTGGAACCTATTCATTAAAAGTTGGTAGTATATATACAGTATATGTCCTCAGCTAAACCATAAGATAAGAATATGATAGATCTGGGATTAAAGTGGTGAAAATGTGTGGAAGTAGGAGTCTGCTTCTTGATTTTTTTTCATGATGAATGATTCAAAGCTGAGTTACCTTGACACATACACTGAAAGAGCTCCCAAATGAACTGCGAAAGTAATAAGAACCCAAACCCATGAAGTGTTTGGCATATGAGTGTCCCCTTGCCTCCCACTGTTGATCTTGCCAGAGGGGAGCTTTCAGTAGAGAAAATAAGTCTTTAAAAGTAAGTGACCAGTGGTGGATTGCTTGCTTTTTAGCTACTTCTATTGCAGATGTTTATGTGAGATTAATGAAGCTATTTTCCCTTGAAGGAGCCAGGGGGACTGTGGGATTTTTCAGAGCTGAGAGCTCAAGTTAGCAGGCTGTGCAACCAGGGAAGCAGCACTGCCTATCTTTCATCCTTGAATAAAGACTGCCTGAGTATACACATACAGAAATGTTATGTATTGTAGAGGCGGACAAGATATTCAAAAGGAAACACCGGGAGAAGGGCAGGGTGGACGGTTACAGGAGGGCCATCAGGAAGCACTACAGACCTGCATCAGTGAGAGTGGACACAGACTGGAGGGGATGATGCAGCAGAATCTGTTGCAGCAATCTCCTTGAATGGTAATGACAGGATTGTCAAAGCCAAAAGGGCAAAACTTTAAACCACTTTCGATTTTTGCCAAGGCTCACCTCAGTATTCTCCACATTAGTCCTGGTCTGTGACCCAGCCCATTTAGGACCTTGTCTGCCTGAAGAAAGAAAAATACAGGTCAGGGTACGTGGGCTTTCTGGTATTGGTGTGGCAAAAGGACCTGTCACGGAGCCACCGGGTGATGCTCTGGAACTACTCCATATGAAGCCAGTCAGGACTCTGAGGGAGCATGCCTCCTCTCTCTGAGCATACTGTCTCTAGGGCAAGAAGCTTACACAGCTTTGACCTTCCTGCGTCTGACCTCGGAGCATTTAGCATCCCTTTCTCACACTGTGCACTTCCCACAGCGAGTCCGCACAAGCGGGACTCCTGGGAAAGCCAGAGGACCCTGTACTCCAACGCAGCAGTCAGACGTGACTCTCAGCCAGCTAGTAAAATAGAAGGTTTATTAGACGACAGGAACATGGTCTAAAACAGAGTTTGTAGGTACCGAGACCAGGACCCCTCAGTCAGGTGCATCTTGGGGGTAGGGAGCCCAGACCCCAGCCAGCTCTAAACTGAGACTCCCTCCAGCCACTCCTCTGGCCTTTATCTCTTTCCCGGGCCAGGAATCCACCTGATCTTTGTTCTCCAACACCCTCAGTTGGCACCTTTGCAGGGGAGGGGCCCAGGTCATCAGGAGACAGGGTGTTGGCCATTCTCTGTGCAAACCGCATCACACTGGCCCCCTAGGGCTCTGCAACAATCACACACCCTTATCCCACCACCTACATACTTCAGAAAGACATAGGGGAAACTGAGGCACCCACACAGTATTCGGAGAAAGCATTAAGAATATTTCCACTTCATCACAGGACCTGTGTTTCTAATTCCTTGTGGTAAAGTTCGTAGACCATTTCCCACTGCTGCATTGACCTGCCATGCAGTGCAAGTCTCAAACCCAGAGGTTACCAAGTGAGAGCAGTTGATACCACACAAACAGGGGCTACACCCCTGACTCAGTGAGACCAGCAGACTGCTGCTTGGTCACTTCTTAGCATAAAGCTTCCACACCCCATGTTGCTAGGCCTCCTGCCATCCAGAGTCTTCCTGCCTCCTCCTTTGGTTCCCGCTCCTTGTTCCTGTTGCCTTGTCTTGCCCCTGCTCCCTTGCCCTAACTCTAGTTATTGACTCTGGATTGAGCCTTGGTGTGACACTGGTTTGATCGTTGGTGTGGCTTCTAACTCTGGCTGTGGCCCCTGACGCTACTCTAGGTTCTGACCATTAGGTCAGACTGCCCACATACGGGCCCAGATGTTATCTCAGCCACTGACCAGGGACTGGGAGTGAAGAATGATGATTAAAAGCTAGTGATAATTATGGACTGGGACACTGCCCAATCTGCATTGGGACAAGCTGGAAAGTATGGAATCCAGGGTTTCAGTGCTGTAATTTATAAAGGCAGAATGACTTGTCCAGTTTCTACTTTCACCATTCTTACTAGCTTCCTTCTATTTTTATTATCTTAATTAAAAATTAATTCTCAAATTAAAAATAAAATGCTAATCCCTCGTTGTTCCTGTTGGGAGAAATCATGACCCAAATTTGCATTTTGCTCACTTTGATCTCTATACTTTTTTTCTCTTTAGTGCGGAGGAAAGGTAAATTTACTAAGCAAGGGCTAATCTGGCTTTTTCTTTGTTAGCGGGTCATAGAAGTAGTAGCAGCACTATTCTCCCAAGAAAATATTCTGACTTGATTGATCAAGTGGCTGGGACTGTGACATCAAAGCTAACCAGGGGAAGCAAGAAAATGAGCCAGGGAAAGATACAGGGGGACAAATCCCGAATTAAAAAATAAATAAAATAAAGGTGTAAAATTTCACCAAAGGCATAGAAAGTTTGTATTAAAATGATGTGAGGTTTTCATGTCTGAAAACTTCACAAATCAAGAGAAGAAAATGGGACCTCAAGGCACTGCTGCAATATAAATAAACAAAATCGTATCTATTATCTATTTAAATTAAACAAGTTTCCAAATATTGCAGGTATTGAACTATTAGAATTAGAGCCCCTAAAAGAACATAATAAAATAAACTCAACTCTACTTGCTGTAGACTTTGCCCCCTTTAATTAATGACAGAATTTCTTATTGCTACAAGGTAGTATCACAAATCAATAGGTGAAATTTAAACCCTAGTTTGAACGGGACAAAGTGATGCTCGGGTCTTGTGCCAGCCCCTTTCCACACAGGGGTGAGTTTCACTCAGGAAGTGCAAGAATGGCTGAATCTGGTCTGTAATAGTTAATGGTCTTGTCAGCCTTGTAGATGGAAGTAGCATTACACTGAATCTTGATGACAGTGTGATTGCAAGTTGAGAGCAAAAGCACTGGACGAGCACGTAACATATTAATGAAATGCTTTTATTAGCTGAAAAGATAAAAACAATGATTTTCTCCAGAAGGAAGGTAAAATGGGACACTGAGTGGTGTTTGGGATTTTTTAGTGATAAAATGTTTCAAAATGTTTTTTCAGTATTGAAATTGATTGCCATGATAGCTGATAAAAAACGTTCATGGGAAAAATGTATTGATAGTATTGTTGTAAAATACAAAAGAAAAAACATGACTGCAGTATATAAACTCAAAGCAAAGACGTCCTTCAGAGTTAGGTGATTATAAAGCTGGAGAAGTTTTGCTTTGCTCCAGTGACTTTCTGGAAGAGTAAAATTCACCCGTCTGTGCTTAGGACAAGCATAAAGCCTTCTGAACCACGTAAGTCCCTGTAAGTCTTGTGGACTGGATTCTGCTCCCTTTGAGATAAATGGCAACACTTTCAGTAATTTCAGTAGGAGTCAGCTTGAGCTCTGTAAATAGGGCTTAAGTGCTGAATAGGCCTTGTGCTGGACCCCTGTACAGAGTGATTTTAACCTGCAGTAATCAGAGCAATGCAGGGGTGCTGGAACAATTTTTATAGTGGAGGTACTGGCAGCCATTGAACTAAACTGTAAATCCTGTATATAATGGAAACCACTTCAAGTTGGGAAGTGCTGCAGCACCCTCCGCACCTGTAGTTCCCGCACCTATGAAGCAAAGCCTTTAAGATTTTGGATATGTCTGCACTTCAAGCTGGAGATAAAAATTCCAGCTTGAGGAGAGACATACCTATGATAGCTCTAATCAAGCGCCCTAAAACTAGTGTTGGTGCAGCAGTAGGAGGGGCTAGCTACCCCAAGTACTGTACATACCTGTCCATGACACTAGGTACATACTTGGGACCGCTAACCCCGCCCACTGCTGCAGCTACACTCTATTTTTAAAAAGAACAGGAGGATTTGTGTCACCTTAGAGACTAACAAATTTATTTGAGCATAAGCTTTTGTGGGCTACAGCTCACTTCATCGGATGCATACAGTGGAAAATACAGTGGAATGATTTTATATACACAGAGAACATGAAACAATGGGAGTTACCATACACACTGTAAGGAGAGTGATCAGTTAAGGTGAACTATTACCAGCGGGAGAGGAAAAAAAACCTTTTGTAGTGATGATCAAGACGGGCCATTTCCAGCAGTTGACAAGAACCTGTGAGGAACAGTAGGGGGGAAAAATAAACATGGGGAAATAGTTTTACTTTGTGTAATGACACATCTACTCCCAGTCTTTATTCAAGCCTAATTTAATGGTGTCCAGTTTGCAAATTAATTCCAATTCAGCAGTCTCTCGTTGGAGTCTGGTTTTGAAGTTTTTTTGTTGTAATATTGCGATAGTCTCTACGTAAAAGAATAAATGGACACAAATCAGACTTCAAGAATTATAACATTCAAAAACTAGTCAGAGAACACTTCAATCTCTCTGGTCACTTGATTACAGACCTAAAAGTCGCAATATTACAACAAAAAACTGCATGCATCCGATGAAGTGGGCTGTAGCCCACGAAAGCTTATGCTCAAATAAATTTGTTAGTCTCTAAGGTGCCACAAGTACTCCTGTTCTTTTTGTGGATACAGACTAACACAGCTGCTACTTTGAAACCACTCTATTTTTAGTACCCTCCCAGGAAATTCCTTGAGCTAAAAATTACACTTCGAGCTCCAGGTGTAGACATTCCCTCCTAAGAAAAATTGTGTGCATAAAAATTAGGTGAAAGTTATTTCAGAAGAAATTACTTTTTTTAAGTACTTCAATACATCCAAAGCATTTGCTTAGTATATAGTGCAGAACCGACACTCCCTTTTGCATTAAGGATACAAAATCTCATAGAACAGCTGGAAACTTCATTCTAATAATGAGGCGGTTCCTTACCTAAATATGACTTTAGGAATCTTGTGTATAACTTTAACAATACTAACATATATGTATAGGAAGTCTATTGGGAGCTTTATTATTATTTCTATAGCACCTAAAGTGTGCTAGGTACATAAGAGAACATAAAATAGTCTTGTCCCTGCCTACCCTGACAATGTAGGCAGGGTACTATGCACAACCTGGAACCCCTCTACATTTTGTTGTAAGCTTGCAGCTGACTGCACATTACAAGATGAGTCCCTAGATAACACCATGCTTACCTTACAAAGTGCACAAAAACCCACCCTTATTTATGCATCTTACAAGGCCCTTCCTCCAGCCCCAGGCATTGGTAACAATTCACAGCTTTGTATTTCACTACATAGCTAAGTTAGGCAAGCAGAATGATATGTCCTGAGATCCTCCCTTAGCAGTCAACTTTACAAGTTTAGCAAAAAACTGCCTGTGCTCAGTAAGTGACTTTCAAGGGCTCCTAAACTGGTCAAATATAATCCAGCATCCTTTGCAAGTGAAAGAACTTCCTAGTGAGAGTTATTTCCATGACATGTTAGCGTTCAACTTCAGCTGTAGGCCTAATCAAAGAAAGTTTACAAGACTTTTTTACAATGGGAGAAGTCTATATTTTTTCGCTCTCTTCACATTTGAAAAACTGTAGAAATGTTTTTTTCCTAAACTTTAAAAATAAATGAGCTCCAAGTAGAGACTACACATGGAGAGTTTCAGTCCTCAAATGTAAACGTTTCAGAAAGTTATAGCTGAGCTGTGACTGAAAAGAGGAGGTCTGCTGATCTCAGTGAAGAAAGATGCCAACTCCTTGCAACTCATGTTGCTGGCCTGCTATGAAATACAGGGTATGATTTAGCAGCTTTTATGGAGATGGAGATGAATGTCCCTTGGTCTGCAATACAGCCTCCATGTTATTGTGAAGACTCTGTTGTAATATACTTAGCAAATGATCACGAAAAATCACAGAGAAATACAATATTTTATTTCTGCATAGCCCTTTTTGCCAGGAAAAATTCCAAGAAGTTTTTGCATACTACAAACGGTAAATAAGACACTACTAAAATACTGCCAGGTGTAGGGTAGCAGCTAATTAGCATACTACTGCATAACAGTAGGAAATATTGGACATGGCCATTGGGAAAATCCTTATTCTTACAAAAAGTACCATGGAATCTTTAGTGTCCATATAGAACAGACAGGGCCTGTTGCTTTTAAGGTATGAACCACAACATAGAGCAGAAAACAAAGAGTCTGGGAAACCATCAGGTTGTCGCAGGCAGGAGGCAGGGTAGAGAGTGGGAGCCTGCACGCTGAGTCCTTGCTTCTCCCCCATCCGTCCTGAATGCTGCAAGCCAGCTAACTGGCAAGGGGAGGAGGGGGAAGGCGCTGATCTGCGGGGTCTGCCGGGGGCGGGAC
The DNA here is from genome assembly GCF_965140235.1 of Caretta caretta. Classification (NCBI taxonomy): domain Eukaryota; kingdom Metazoa; phylum Chordata; order Testudines; family Cheloniidae; genus Caretta; species Caretta caretta. The sequence goes on along the minus strand of NC_134209.1, from coordinate 40,940,079 downwards.
GGAGCATAAGAGCTGATGGGGGGGCTGCCAGCTGTGGACAAAGCAGGCAGCCAAAGGACATTATAGCGCAGCATTGCACATCTTTAAATGGAGCCTGTTCTGTAACTGAGCAGGGACATACTATTGAAACAATGTTAAGCGAGAGGACGTTAAGGGGGGAGTTACTGTCTAATATTTTACTTCCAATTAAAAGAAAGACGCTATTTCTTCCTTAGCCTAGTCTACCTATGGGCTCCAACTTCTGACAAACTCTGACTTCTCACCCCAGTTTTGTGCCTTCATTCTATATTTAGTAGGGATTTTTTTTATTTTTGTTTGTTTGTTCCTTTGTTTCCTGTTCTTTTCTCCCCGTCCTTGAAACTGATGAAGTTGGCCAGGCATTTTGTCAAAACATAGCATCATCATGTATGAAAATGTTTGACCCTTCAAGGAAGAGGTGGGAGGGAGACATTGAATCACCTCTCTAGTGGCCAGTTATATCCATTTTTTTTTATAGAAATTAGCGAGATAAACATTGACCTAGATCAACAGTGTTTGCAAGTCTCATGAGTCACGCACTAGCTGCGAAGTTTGCACTATTCAGTGGCGTTCTTAGAACGCCCCGCGCCGCCGTCACGTGGGTGCGCGAGCGCCTGGGCTTTCCCTCGGAAGAGGAGCCGTGTCGGGGGCTTGAAATCGGAAGTTCGATACTCCGAAGGCACAAGAGCAAGAAAGCAACTAAAAACTCCCCGTTTATCGCCTTGTTTTTAAGCCAATCTCATGATTTTGGGGAGGGGCCTACTCAAAAACGGGGCACGCTTGGGGCTGACCATGTGGGGTACGCGATCTGCCCCCCAAGCCCCTCCAACAGGTGTCGGCGGGGGGGAGGCCCTCCTGCCGTTCGCACATTCCTAGCTGACGGCTCCTAGGGCGGGAGAGACCTGGCTCCCACGCCTCACGCCGGCTGCCCCTGTTTCTGCCCCCTCCCTGCCCCTCCGGCTTCCCCTCCGCACCCCGCTTTTGCACCGGGGCGTGGCAGAGCCAGCCAGGGCAGCGGCTTGAGCGGCGGCCACCGAGCATGCTCAGACTCTCCGCTCCCCCGCCGGGCGGGCGCAGGACGCGGAGGGAGCCGTGGCAGGCCCAAGCATGCGTGCGGCGCTCGGGCGGGCCTGGCGGGGGCTGCTGCCGCTGCTCCCGGCTCGGAGCTGCTGCTACGCCGGAGCGGGAAGGAGGAGGCGGCTGGTGCGGCCGCTGCCGCGCCGCAGCTGGCTCAGCACCATGGCCCAGTTCGGCACGGAGCCGCGGGGGCGGCCCCACTCGCCCGAGTACCGCCTCTACTTTAGTGAGTAGCAGCCCCGCAGGGGCTCCAGGCGCCGCCGCCTGTGGCCGGGGAGCTGCGGGGGGCGCGGTGGAACGCGGGGCGGCGCTGCGTTCTGCGCCCGGCGGAGAGCTCAGGGGCGCTGCCCCCTGCCAGCCGTAATTGGGGGCCGCTCCTTAAAGAGGGTGAATGGAGAAAGCCAGGGTCTCCCTCCCCCCCTCGCCCAGGACATGCCTTAGAGCTTAACTAGGAAACTTGGCCGGGGGCGTTAACATAGGCACCCCCTGTGGCTGTGTCCCCCGGGGGGCGCTGGAGCATTGGGGTGGAACCTACAGGCTTTTGCTACAAGTGAATAAAGACTAGGATGTGGCTAGATGCATTAGCCCCTCCTAGGCTTATGCTGAGGGCTCTGTCTCCAGCCCTGCAGGGAATTTGAATGTCCCAGAGAAAGAGCTGAGGGCTTGTCTCCCCAGAGGGTGACCTTAAAAAAAGCACCCTAAAATTAATCCAGTATGAAGAAGTTTCTTGCGACCCACTGGGTGAGACTTGTGGCAGGGAGGGCCTTTCAGCCGCCAGCAGCCCCCCCTAAGGGGCAAAACACACAAGCCAGAAGAGAAGACCATTACAAATATAAAAAAAAAAAGTGTAGGAAACTTTTAAAGTGGTGCATGAGTTTCATTACTTTAGCAGGAATAACAGTGGTGAGTCTACTCTCCTGATGCAATAATGACTGCTCCTAGTAAAGGGAAATTTGCATTTGAAATGAGGACATCTATTTTACTGACGGCCCACTGAGCAGTCAGCATGTATGAAAGTATGAACGAAGCTCTAAGATATAAGTCAAGACAGAAAAACCTCGTGTGACATGTGGAGGGGAAATATCTTTTCTTGGACCAGCTTCTTTTGCCTCACCCACCTTGTGTCTCTAAGGCCCTGGGACAACATGATTACACCAACATTGCAAACAAAAAGCTGGTGTGTTTAGTTTCAATTTCACACTACCTTTTTCTAATAGTTATGAAGATTTTTAAAAAGCCACTTTCTGATTTTGCTCTTCACACTGATTTTTATACCATTATGATTCCATTACGTTCAATGGAGTCACTTCTGATTTACATTGCTGTGAGAGAAATGGACAGATGTAAATGGTCAGTTGCACCCTGTCAGAAATCTGTCATGCTGACTCCACTAGAGGTTGGGTGCAATAGGCTTGATCTAGTGACTGTCACTTCAGTTTGAACAGTGGCCTATGACTAGGGCCCTGCCAAATTCACTGTCCATTTTGGTTAATTTAACAGTCAGAGGATTTAAAAAATCATAAATTTCATGGTTTTAGCTATTTAAATCTGAAATTTCATGGTGTTGTAATTGTAGGGGTCCTGACTCCAAAAGGAGTTGGTGAGGGAAGGGGGTTGAAAGGTTATTGTAGGGGGGATTGCGGTACTGTTACTTCTGCGCTGCTGCTGGCAGTGGCCCTGCCTTTGGAGCTGGGCACCTGGAGAGTGGCAGCAGCTGGCTGGGAGCCCCACTCTCAAGGTACAGCCGCCATTAGCAGAAGCAAGGATGGCACGGTATGGTATTGCTACCCAGACTTCTATGCTGCTTCCTGCAGTGCTGGGCCCTCAGTCAGCCACCGCCACTCTCCAGCCGTCCAGCTCTGAAGGCAGCAGCGCAGAAGTAAGGGTGACATGGTATGGTATTGCCACTCTTACTTCTGCGCTGCTGCTGCCAGGGCGCTGGCTTCACAGCTGGGCGCCCGGCCAACAGCCACTGCTCTTCCAGCCGCCCAGTTCTGAAGGCATCGCACAAGTAAGGGTAGCAATACCGCAACCCCCCTAAAATATGCTGGTGACCCCCTGCAACTCCCTGTTGGGTTAGGACCCCCAGTTTGACCTCCCTGTGCAATCTGTACAGTATAGGGTAAAAGCACACAAAAGACCAGTTTTTGCTGGGGGAGACCAGATTTCATGGTCTGTGATGCATTTTTCATGGCTATGAATTTGGTAGGGCCCTACCTATAGCTAAACTTTATCTTTTATTTCCTGGAATGTAACACCATATTTGTACAACGTTTGCATAACAATTGTTTCTGTGTTTCAGGGGTAGATGTAGTGCAGTCCATAGGCCCAAGAGGGCCCATGTCCACACACTCTTTTAATATGAATAATGCCACCTGATCAGGAGGGAGCAGTGGGTGCTGGAATTTGTGGCCTCTAAGACTTGCATCTTTCTATTGACTGCTCTGTTTTTTTTGCAAATTTGGCTCAGTCATTGAGCTCTTGGCAAGCTCAAAATGTGTCCCTGAATTAGACAAAGTTTGGGCACTCCTCCTGTCTACTTAGAAGTCTGCTTGCATGTGAGAAGGGAGGGGGAAAGGCCTCATGGAAGCCCATTAGAATTTTGCCATGGACATCAGTGAGGCCAGAATTGTACCCTAGAGTGTACTCTGAAACCCTAGAGTCTGTCATTGTTCCTTTTAAAACAAAATGTCTGAGCAGTTAAGGTTTAACTAATGTATATTGCTGGTCAGAATTGGTATAAGCTGTTTAGCGGTGAATGTTTGCTTTATTGATATGAAATTCAGTTTATTTGAAATGACAAGCCATGCTAAGGGAATACTGTAAAGTTTTAATAGCTGCAGTATTTTAGCTGCTATCTGAAATTTTTGTTTTAAAAAATATCTTGATCATGAAGAAATTATTAGCTGCTGAAAAAGAAACTTGAAGTATGACTAAAATCCTAGGTAACCTAGGAACTGGTTTTCTCTATACATGTCTTATGACATTTCCTCTCCATTAGTGGCTCTGTGTGGGAAAAATACAAGGTTATTGACATCTTTACATAGTTCATTTTGCCAGTTAGGCTCAAAGGAATGAGCAGGCTAAAGAGAGGAAAGAAGGGCACAGTATAGCTGCCAAAGCTGAAAGTTCTGATTTTGGTTTGTCCCTTAAATTGACCGTTTTATTGTAAAATTTGGAGTTTGACTCCAGAAAAGGCTTTGTTACAACATAAATCCCCTGGCCAAGCAGTGTTTCAATTTAAAATACCCATAGACCCTTGTCTGTCTGAAATGATGGAAGCAATAGGGACATATTTATTAGTAATGTGGACATCTTTCAGCATGTTTGGTTTAGATTTGTAACACTTTTTTTGTCTCGCAGAGAATGCGGAGGGTAAATATATTTCCCCGTTTCATGACATTCCTCTGTTTGCTGGATCTAAAGAGGTATATGTTAGACTCAAACGCAGTTATTATTTCTTGAAATGATGGATGTTGTGTTCTCTAATGGTCAAAAGCAGGTGGATTTTTCTTTTCAATAGAAATCTTGTTTTATTTTTAGCAATTACTAAAATAAATTAATATATTTTAGGACCTGAAGGGACCTTTATGATCTTGTCTGACTTCCTCTATAGTACAGACTGTAGAATTTCACCCAGTAATTCCTGTGTTGAGTTTAATTTGTGGTGGAACTGGAGTGTGTGTGTTTGAAAGATATGCAGTTTTGATTTAAAGACTTCAAATGATAAGTCTACCATATCTTTTGGTAAGGTGTTAAAATTCTGTGCTTATGTGCACTAATCTAGAATACAGTTTCTACTGTTACTATTCCTAAGTCTCTTTGTGTTTCACCAAACCCATGTAAATTGCTATTTTTCTATAGTACCAGCAGTTTTGCAGTGGAAGAGGCTTACACAATACATATTTATGTGAATGGTATATTTCTTTAATTCCCAAAAGGCGTGCTGTAATTTGAAGGCAGCAATAATGCCCAAGAGAGGAGTGGTAATCGCACCTTTGGAGAATTACAAGGCATGAGGTGCAACCAAGCACTTTCATGTATTGTTAGCCACGTTCCCTGGAGTTTCATTATTGCTATAGTGAAATGCCTGTTTTCTACGTCATCTGTGAAAACTGCCAGCCTTCAGTTTAGTCTGAGAAGAGGTTTGCTTATTGTGGCATACTCAAAAACAAAATAGTTTGGGAAATTTTCAGCCTTTAAGGTTTGTTGCCTCAACTGTTCGGTTGATTTGTAGGCTGGAACACTGAGAAAAATCTGCAACTCTATCATGTGCCCAGAGGGGTTTTTCTAAACAGATAAATGCTACATCAATATCATTCTGTTTAATCATTTAAAACCAGGGCTTGAAAAGTGTACCTGATGCCTTTGTGAGGGAGGACTAAACTTGCTGGTGAGAGGTTGATGAGAAAGACAAGAGTTGGAAGGCCTTCCAAGGAAGGTCCAGGGGGCCTAACTTTACTAGCACCTCTTAGCATCTTTAGCTGCTGGGAGGGAGGAGGGTGCTGGCGTTTCCACTAGGATGCTCTCCCTGCATCCTCCTTTCAGTCTTCTTTTAAACTTGCCTCTGGCAAGCGGATGTCTGATTAATTTGAAGATCCTCTCATTCTGGCTGCTGGACAAGGGAAAAAATTTCTGTTTCTTCTGTCCCTCCAGAGCCTCCAGGCTGCTGGCAGAGAATGGGTCTTCACTACTTTGATCTCTCTCCCAGTCTCCTAGATGCTGCAAGGGGACTGGAGGATGAAGAGGCCTCTGCTACTCTTCCTCTCCTCCAGCCTCTGTCTTTAGGGTCCTCCCTCGCTTGTGAATAACTCCAATACCTGCTGCTGTTTATAATGCAGTTCACAGCCTTTGCAATCAGCAGCAGCAGAATGAAACTGACCTGGTGCATAACAGTTTTGTGGCTGTCTACAGGGATCTGTCAAGCAGCACTGAAACTGACCGGTCTTAATTTCACTCAGCTGGTGCTTGACAAAGAAAGGAGATTTGTCCATTTCTGATTCAGGAAGATGAAAATGCATCAGTTCACATTTGGGAGGTTATAGCCTTACAACCATTAGGAAATTTAAATGTTTTTAAAATGAAAGTTACAGTTATAGAGAAATTGATGGCTTAGGTCCTCCTCCCCATATTCTCAAGGACTAGCTTGCCACTCATGAGTGGATTTTTCAAGCCCTTTTAAAAACTACTAATATAGTCTGTGTAGAATCTACAGTGTAGTAGTTATTTATACAGACACCGTGGTATTCTTTTCTCTAACATGAATATATTTTGGATTCGACTCCCGTAAGTGAGAGTTCTAAATGCTAATTTTTTTTTTTCTGTATAGGATAAGGAGGTTCCTGCGAAGAGATCAAAGACTAATGGAAGTGAGGTACAGTTAGAAATTATTTTTCATGAAATGTAATTTTGCTGTGCTCTAGTTGTAATGGACACATTAGAATGGGGCTTTCAATCATGGTGGGCAAAATGAGAGCTGTTCAGTACCATGCATCTTTCACTGAATACAACTGATAAACCTTCAAATACAAATGCCATGGGACGAGGGACCTCAAAGGGATTTTAAATCTCCTGATCAAATGGGCAAAAAAAGTCAGTTTTTATTTATTAATCAAAATGTTCTAAAATGCAAGTGTTTTTATATTTTTCAGTAGAAGGTTCCTTCTGACAGTTGTAAAGTTGATACATTGTATTTTCTCCTATTACATACAGAAGCCTGCTCAAGTAAACTCTTAGTAAAAGATTCACTAGCTGCTCTGACTGCAGAGTAAAATAAAAACAATTAGAAATCTTTTCTGTTAAAGCAGTGGTTTTCAACCTCTTTTTTCATTTGCGGACCCCTAGAAAGTTTCTAATGGAGGTAAAGACCCCTTTGAAAATCACAGACATAGTGTGCGGACCCCCCAAGGGTCTGCAGACCACAGGTTGAAAACTACTGCGTTAAAGGGATATTAAGTATGATGGGCCAAAACCCAGACTTTCCAGCTGTGTTTTGGACTGAAGGCATGTGCTTTTCTGGGATGTGCAGATGTGCACAGTCGAGGAAAGTGCCCTGTGCGGGTGCTCAGAATTGGTGCTGGTTAGAGAGAGAACGAGTACCCAAGGTTGGTTTGTGTGAATGTTTGTGCAGGAGTCTTCTTTTAATTGTATAGTTTCTAGTAAACCTTGTCTTGGGACCTAAGCAGGGGCATGGAATCACTTTAAGTAGAGTAGAATGCGAGAGAAACAAGTCACATTTTAAGGCCCAGATTTTCAAACATGGGTTCTTAAAGATGGGCTCTTTAATCCCTATTTAGGCACCGAAATATGTTCTGAATAACCAGCAATTATTAGGCAGTATCTCTGTGACCAATCAATTGTATTTCAAATACCGATAAATGGCATTTTAACTCGACAGAGCCACTCTGATGGTCTGGTTTCTAGCAGCATTTGAAATATTATTTCCTGCCACTGGTATGGTCCTGTGTACCATCCTCACACATCCATCGACTCACACATACACCTTAATTCTCTCTCACTCATAATTCATTTAACCCATAAACACCAGTTATATGTACTATTTAGATTTCAGGCTTTTTTCTAATGCTGACTTAAGAATTATTTAAGTAGGTGCACAGTCATTTATAAACGCGAATAAAAGATAAAATGTAAGGAGGAGCTATATGGCTGCTGAAAATGGGTGATGAGGCATGCACTCACATGGCATATGCTGTGAATTATAACTCTAGCATGCAGTCATGTATTCTGTTTCTTATCTGTATGAGCAGTGTGTGACAATATCTGATCCTGATCATCTTGCAGAGCCTAATCTAAAAAATGGTTAAAACTATATGAAACTTCTGAGCTGTAACGTTAATATTTATATGTTAATGTTTTTCTCATTTAGTGGAAATTTTTTTAAACTTGACTAAAACAACATCGTTTGCTATGTGCTGTCTATAGCCCTGATGCTACAGATGTCCTCGCAGGATCAGTCTAATATAGTGCTTATTTAGACGTTTAACTTCATTGAGTATTGTTTTTGCAATATCTTACATATGTTTTCTTTCATCCAAAAGGATCCCAAAATGCTTCACAAAAGTGGGTATATTACAAAATCTGAGCGTGTAATTCACTCACTCAGAGATAGATAGAAATAAAAGAATTACTTTGCTCACCTTTTTAAAACATAGCCATGTCTAGGATGAAGCATAGAAACTTTTTAACATCACCCACTAATATTACACAGCAGTTCAGGACAGGAATACTATACTCAGCTGAAAAGGCAAGAGACATTATGGATGCAAATTGTACAGTAGATAACCAAACTGGATACCTTTCTTAATCCCATGAAAAGTGGCATAGCTTTTTTTAATAACCACATGTGCTCAGGATCTTGCTTATTTGTTGGCATTTCCAGCAGTATGGTGCCTCCTAAAAGCATATGTTAAATTATACTAGCCAAGTGTTTCTTTGGTAAATCATGTATATCCAATGTCAGTTTAGATATAGAAAATAGAAGTAATTTGGCATAAGTCGCCTCAGTTTATCAGATTTATTTAAAATTGTTCTGAGCACTTGTGATATTGAAAAGGGGACTACAAAATATTGATCTGTCTTTTGATGTACTTAATTCAGTTCTTCACTGAAGTAGGGACATACATCTTAGCAGTTTGCAAGATCAGCTTGCTTTGGTTTGTTCTAATAAAAGGTTTCCTCACCTTTTCCTTGGTATGGGGCATCTTGTAGTAGTAGTGAGGCCATATCGTGGGCCATCTCCCTTTCCAAACTCTGATTTACTCTCAGATTTGCAGTCACGTCAACCCTGTGTAACTACTGTAATTGCTAGCATGGAAAAGAGAATAAAGAAACTATTTATATATTTGAACTACTTAACGAGTTGGGTATGGCTGCTTTCCAGATGTTAGGGGAGATAATTACCTTTTGTCTCAGATCATTACCATTTTGTAATCTGAACCTGTGCTTTGTTTTAAGTACTACAAGCACTGAAAATTCACTCTCGCCCAGGTAAGTAGATGTGAAAAGCATCAAAAGTTTCAAATCTCCAACGTGAATGCTGGATATTCTTCCTATAGTTGCAGTCACAATTCTGTCCGGGGCTGGTTCTGTGGTCTTCAGCGTATATCTACACTGCAGTTAAAAACCCCATGGCAGGCCTGTGCCAGGTGGCTCAGGTTAACAGGGCTTGGGCTAAGGGGCTGTTTAATTGCAGTGTAGATGTTTGGGCTCTAGGACTCCGTGACAAGTCAGCTAGCCTGGGCCAGCTGGGGTTGTCTGATTGAAGTGTAGGCATACCCTTAGTGTCTTGTTGCGGGCAAGTTCCTAGAAGCCATACTTGTCTTTGAAAGACGAATCTGAAATGTTGCTCCCAGCTGCACTGAAAGGGCTTCTAACCAGCTCATCATTGTATGTGCCTTTGATGTTTTGTTTGTGAGTGACTTGACAGAGAGACAGGCACTTCGGGAGGGAGTTCAAAAAGGTGTATCGGTGCTTTCTCATGATAAAGCCAAGACATACCAGTGTGAAGGAGGAACTTGGCAGCATTGATCACTAAGTACAGCAAATACATTAGAAATCATGGGATAAGCTCTAAGGAAGTTAACTGTCTTCCCAGCAGCATTCTTTATGTTTTTCAGATGTGCTGGTGATTTCCTTGTGATTAGGGCCTCCTGGACTATACAAGGAGCCATTGGAGCTACAAAGCAGTTATAAGTGCTGCCAAGTCATTGCTTGTGCTCCATTTGTGGAGACCATCACAATGTTCCCACTCAAGAACGCTTTCCATACGATATTTGAAAAACTTCCCCTGCAGTTGGGCAGGTTAGCAGAGACTGAGAACAAATGAAGTTGTCTTGCACTCCGCCACCAGATAAATATCTAACCTAGGAGAGAGAGTTTGCCAAGGAAGCCACAGCAGTGAATTAATAAGACTTAATTGCAAATAAATAGTTGCTTCAAGCTTGAGAAGATTGATGCTACATTTTCACCAGTGGCAGAGATTCTTCTTGGTCCTGGATCTTTTCACAACTCTAAAGTGTCCAGTTACTTGCTTATCTTGTCACTGAACATCACTGAAACCAATTCTTGGTACAGTGAGCTTGAAGTAAAAACTCTTCCCTTGTGCTATCAGACTCCCCTTTGCTTTTCAGTGCAAAGACTCGCAAGATGAAATGTCTGCTTGTTGACTTCAGAGTGGACATTGTACTTTTTTGGCCATTTAGCTTTGTCAAGTTATACTGGAAAAACTCCAGAGGCTTGTCTTTCAGGCCAGAATGTTTGATCTCTAGATATAGCTGGAGATTGTTGGTTTGATTTTCATTGGCCAGCACCTCATAGCAAGTGATACATTGAGGATGGGGCTCATATTGTGAACAAGTCCATAGTAAGCATATCTCCATATATTTGTGGTCATGTTTCATGATAGTCCTTCTTTTCATCTCTTTTCTCTTCTGTAGTTAAAGGCACCGGGCTGTGGCTTGCTCTGTTCACTCTCCCTTAGAACTTCGGCTCAGGCTGCCACTTATGAATGTACGGCCTGTGATGAGAGTTGGTAAAATCACAAATGAGCAGCGGCTGCGTTAAATAGTTACGGAAGAGAAGTAGTTGAAGTAGAGCTGTTGTCTTCTATCTTTGCCCTTGTCATGTTACAAAGCTTAAGAGAGGTATGTCAGCAGGTCCAGAATGCTTTTTTTTTTTTTAAATTATATTTTCCAAAAGCACATTGCTGTACAAGTGCTAGAGTTACTCCAGACTTCTTCTGGGAAAACTCACCATCCTTTTTGTTCCTCATTTTATCTCCTCCTCTTCCTATCAGTTTTGTTCTCTTCCTCATTCTCGGCACAGGCTGCCCTGCATTCTGCTTCCTCTTCTACTCAAAATTGGTTTATCCCTTAAAAAGTTCCACAGCAGCCCCTAAACTCTCAACTTCCCATCCCCCTAGGCAAAAATCAAATTTCTTCACCCCCTCCCCCCCATTCAAAATAGGTTCTAATCCCTGCCCCACAGCCACTGACCTCACATGATCAGGAGCTCAGAGGACTGGGGAAGGAAGTGAGCAGCTCAGCAGGGAAAGGATGATTTACCAAGAGAGGAAGAGGGTTGTTTGTCAGAAGGGACACTTCAAGCCAGAGGGCAGCTTGTAGGGAGGTGGTCCAGGAAAGGAGCCAAAAACAGATTTCTTCAAGTAAACTATTTGCAGCCCTCTTTCCTCCTTCTTCTGCCCTTCCTGAAACTGCTTCTTTGGCTATGGGTTGCTCTTATATGTCATAGACAAAATATTGTAATTTAAGGGATACTACTAAATATTTTTTAATTGTTTTTTTCCTGTTGGCATATTGCATTTTAGAAACTAGAAAATGGAATGCTTTAACTTTTCTCCACTTTGCAACCATTGATTCCCCCTCTCATCTCCTAGTGTATATAATGGAGCATAAGCAAAAATGACTGCACTCTATATTAATGTGAATGAACAATACAGTCTCGGTTCTTATATATAAGTAGAGAATCTGTGTGTCCCTGAGAACTGTGAGGATCCAGCTAACATAGGCTGTCCTTGTCTGTGTTACAAAAAACTGTTTTGTCCTGTTTTTGCCCTAAGCCCCACCAGACTGGTCTTCCAAAGAAGCCACCACCCAACGGAGCTGGTGAAACTGTAAGTAGGCGGTGTGAACAAATATGCACCTCAGGAACCACCTCCATCCAGGTCTATCATACAGCCTGCCCTCCATGAAGCCCCTCACACACACGTATGAGAGTCTGCACCATGTGGAGTCTGGGGCATTGCTCCCAGGGGTGAGCCTACAGGGTGCTCACCATGTACAGGAGGTACCCGTCAGACCAGGGTTGGCATCTGTACTTTCGCTTGCTTCCCCTGTAACAGAGGGGGGCAGCATGTTGTGGCAAGGTACAAGGGATGGTGGAAGCAAGAGATATTCATGGGTGGAAAGGCAGGACTGAGTCTGTCTGATGGAGAGAATAAGAGGGGATGCTGGGAAGATCCAAGGGTGAAATCTAGGAAAGGAAGGGAGAGGAGAATGGAGAAGAGAAAGTGAGGGGACAAAAAGAGAAGAGACAACGTAGAATATATGAGGGAGGAATAAGCAGCCTTTTCTCTCTTCCCTTTCATCTCCAGCTGTCAAATCCTCCTGTACATACCTCCCTAATCCCGATTAAAACCATCCCGTAATGAACCCTCTGCACGCAGGGCAAGGGCTCTGGTTCATCCCTGGAAAAAATTGATTGTCCCATAAACAAACTGTTTTTATTTTTAAACATAAGGATTGCATGAAGCTATTAAACTCTTGTAAACATCCGCAGCAGCTGAAACTTGGGCAGCTCAGCCTTTCCAGAGGCCTTTTTATTTGTTTTTGCATATGAATTAATCTATTAGGCTGTTATATTTAGTGCTCTTGACCATTTGTGTTCAATCGATATCAGAAATCCTGAGGGCCAGATTCTTGTCTGTGATAAATCAATGTAGCTTCACTGAAATAATTTGTGCTACACCAATTTACGCTAGGTGAGGTTCTGGCCCTAAGAGTCTTCCTTGACTCACTGCAGGCCTCAAGTACTTCTTGATGAATTTAAGTTTTTAAAAAATCTCTATATTCTGCAGCAGCCACAATTACAGATGCAGTCAGGAAAATGCACATTTACAACACAGGTGTATGGATAAATCTCCTGCAGTCTCGTTCACAACAAAAATAAGGTTCTGGTGGCAATAAAAGTTTATCCTGTAATATTTCAGCAAGACTTTATAGGTCCTTTTCTTGTTGTAATTATGAAAGTCAAAATGATTATTTAGTCTTGTTAGCTTTTTTTTTTTAATTTTTTTAAATTTTATTTAAGAGCTCCACACCAGAATTGGCCTTAGCATTTTTGGAGTGGGCCTGTTAAATAGTGTTTTGCTATCTGTCCCCAACTGAGAGAGCCTGTCCACCATGATTGCAATGCTGTGCAGTAAGCCCAATAGTTCTGGGGGAGAGTTAGAGATGGTTGTCAGACGATCCCCATAATTGTCTCCTCGCAATCCTGCCCTTATCTGCTTTTGTCTCTTATCACACTTCCATCCCTATTATCTCTCCTTCTATGCTGGCAGCTCTGAACCCTTCTTTCATAACTATGTTCTCTTTCTTCAAGATGCTCTTTACCCATGGAATATTCTCACTGAAATGATGCTTAAGGACTCTGTGTTCTCTTCCTTGCTTATTATCTTAGGTTGTTGACTTTTCAGGAGATGGATTCCGTCTTATGAATGCGAACAGGGCATTGTGGACATGACCGTTATACAAATTAGTATAGAATGTGTTTTGGGATCTTCTGGCTGAGAGAGGACTGTGAATTACTTGTGACCTTGAGGAAAAATCAGTGAGAGGTGACTATTGAGATTCCCTCTTGCTTGTTTTAGTTCATCTCTCAAATTTGGGGAAGAGGGTACAAATTTGGAACTGCAGAGGCTGGCGTTAATCAGACTATTGTATCAGCTCTGGAAATGTATTTGTTAGTTAATTAATATAGCAGATCACTAGGTGCAAAAATCCCGGTACTTCATGTCAGTTTCTGGGTTAACTGTGCCTTTGACACCCTCCCCCACAAACCAGTCTTCTTTAAGCACCCACTTTAGGTTTAGGCTCCCAGCAATCACCTCGCTTGTGTGGAGACCTGTGTGTCTCTCCGTCCAGATTGGGGGTTAGGCCTGCAGTCCTTCCACACCTCATTGTGATATCCCCAGCAAGCCAGTCTGGCTAACAGCTAGAATCTGTATGATGCTTTCTGTCTGAAGGCTATGAACAGCATATTGCCAGCAGTTACAGTTTATCCCACAGCTCTTTCTAAGTAAGCACAGCTATTCTTAAGGTAAAAGCATCACAGAGGAAACATATAAAAACAATTGAAGTTCCTACATGCTTATCAAAGGTCACTCCAACTCCAGCATAGGGCTCTGGTAGATGTCAGTCTTTCCAATCCTTCCAGGGGTTGGGTTCTCCTAGGACCCAAGGTCCTGTCTGTTTGCTGAATCGAAAGAAAGCCATGTGTTAGTTTAAACTCAGCCTTTTTTATACCAAAAGCCCTTTCTTTGTCTGTTGGTCTCTGGAAAAAGCAGTTTGAACTGGTAAATGCAAATCTTCTCGGGGGGAGATATCTTTCTGGAGGTGTTTACAACGTGAGTGATTCACCTTAATCACCACCCCCACTGTTTTTATTTCCTGGAGAAGCTGTCATAGCCATCCCCCAGGAGTTGAATACAACCCTTGGCCCACAATAATACAAAAAACATTCCTCAACTCAATACAATGTGGTCCCCAAAGATGTTGCAATGTCTCTCACACTTTTTATATTCATGTAAGAAGTGTCTCTTAGGGTCCTAGGCAAGGTGACATTCTGGGACAAATTCAAGCCTGGTGCAATGACTTCCAGTGAAGTCAGTTTGGCATTTCATCTTTCTTTTTAAGAAGTCATGTTTGGCATTGTCTACACTAGCGCTTTCGTCGTTAAAACTTGTGTCGCTCGGGGGGAAGGGAGTGAAAAAACACCCCCCTGAACAATAAGAGTTTGAATCACTAAAAGCAGTGTTGTGAACAGTGCTTTGTCGGCAGGAGCCGCGCTCCTGATGAGGACACTGCCACCCCTCATTGGAGGTGGTTTTATTTTGTCGCCGGGAGAGCTCTCTCCTGGCAATAAAGAGCAGCTGCACACCGCACCGTACAACGGCGTGGCTGCAGCGGCACGGCCATACTGTTGTAAGGTGTGCTGTGTAGACATCGCCTTAGTTTCTACAAAGGAGTGGTGTGTCTGTCGTTGAGTGGAGCAGCAGCACTGTGATGCATCTTCAATGTAAACAGAAATGTTATCATCAATAATACACCATGAATAAATATTCTTATTTTTGCCGTTGCTTTGTTTTCTGACATTTCTGTTACGCAGAATGAATGCACTCACACGGGAAATTATTAAAAGACAAAAACACCACATCACCTGTGGGTGAACACTTCTCACCAAGTGATTATTCTCTACCTGACCTATCAGTCCTCATCCTCAAAAGAAACCTGCACAGTGCTTTCAAAAGACAAGCCCGGGAGCTTAGACACTAAAAATCATGGTCTTAATAGAGAAACTGGATTTATGCTTTCTTATAACACTCTGTCACCCACTAACAGCCCTCCACCCTTTCTCTCCCTATGACTAGAGGGGTGTTAATGGACCACTTCACTTTGAATCGTCCCTTGAGATATGTATTAACTACTTATGCTAAACAATCAGTTCAAACCTTATATTTAGCAGTGACACTTTGAGATAGGGCAGGCCGACAGGTCTTGCAGCCAGGTCGGTTTAGGTTGGGCATTAGGAAAAACTTCCTAACTGTCAGGGTTGTTAAGCACTGGAATAAATTGCCTAGGGAGGTTGTGGAATCTCCATCATTGGGGATTTTTAAGAGCAGGTTGGACAAACTCCTGTCAAGGATGGTCTGGATAATACTTAGTCCTGCCTTGAGTGCAGGGGACTGGACTAGATGACCTCTCGAGGTCCCTTCCAGTCCTATGATTCTACACTTAAAACTCTGGGGCAGCACTGCTGCAGAGCTTCAGTGAAGACAATACTATGCTGATGGGAGAGCTTCTCCCGTTGGCATAGTTAATCCACCTCCGCAAGAGCCGGTAATTGTGTTGACAGGAGAAGCCCTCCCATCAAAGTAGTGCTGTCTGTACCAGGGTTTGGGTCGGTATAACTGTCAGTTAGGGTTGTGGATTCTTCACACCTCTGAGTGACATAGTTATACTAATGTAAGTTTGTAGGGTAGACTTGGCCTTAGTTTCCCAGACCTGAAGAAGAGCTCTGGGAAGCTCGAAAGCTTGTCTCTCCCACAAACAGAAGTTGGTTCAATAAAAGATATTACCTCACCCACCTTGTCGCACAGAAAATAAGGCATAGGAACACAGGAATTGCCATATGGAGCAGAGCAGTTTTGCCCAGTATCCTACGCTCAACACCGGCCGGTACCAGCTGCTTTAAACTAAGGCGCAAGAAACCCCCGCAGTAAACAATTATGGGATAACTTGCCCCCAGGGATAATTTCCTCTTAACCTGCATTAATTAGAGGTTAGATTTTGCCCTATTCTGTTCTCTGTTGGTTCTTAGATACTCATATCACACTCATCTCTGTAGTATCTTCCACTAGTGCATTTAGCACTGTAACTATGCATCTGTCATGTGGTGTTTGTTCTCTTACCCTCTCCCCAGAGGGTAAAGCATTTGCACTGTAGTGTCTTGATAGAGTATGTGGGGGTTATTTTGTTCTGTCTTTATGCTTGAGTTTATATTCCTTCCAAAACTCCCGTTTAATTTTTAAATATCCATTTCATCTAGATAAAATCATAGAATCATAGAATATCAGGGTTGGAAGAAGGGACCTCAGGAGGTCATCTAGTCCAACCCCCTGCTCAAAAGCAGGACCAATCCCCAATTAAATCATCCCATCCAGGGCTTTGTCAAGCCTGACCTTAAAAACTTCTAAGGAAGGAGATTCCACCACCTCCCTAGGCAACGCATTCCAGTGTTTCACCACCCTCCTAGTGAAAAAGTTTTTCCTAATATCCAACCTAAACCTCCCCCACTGCAACTTGAGACCATTACTCCTTGTCCTGTCCTCTTCTACCACTGAGAATAGTCTAGAACCATCCTCTCTGGAACCACCTCTCAGGTAGTTGAAAGTAGCTATCAAATCCCCCCTCATTCTTCTCTTCCGCAGACTAAACAATCCCAGTTCCCTCAGCCTCTCCTCATAAGTCATGTGTTCCAGATCCCTAATCATTTTTGTTGCCCTTCGCTGGACTCTTTCCAATTTTTCCACATCCTTCTTGTAGTGTGGGGCCCAAAACTGGACACAGTACTCCAGATGAGGCCTCACCAATGTCGAATAGAGGGGGACGATCACGTCCCTCGATCTGCTCGCTGTGCCCCTACTTATACATCCCAAAATGCCATTGGCCTTCTTGGCAACAAGGGCACACTGCTGACTCGTATCCAGCTTCTCGTCCACTGTCACTCCTAGGTCCTTTTCCGCAGAACTGCTGCCTAGCCATTCGGTCCCTAGTCTGTAGCTGTGCATTGGGTTCTTCCGTCCTAAGTGCAGGACCCTGCACTTATCCTTATTGAACCTCATCAGATTTCTTTTGGCCCAATCCTCCAATTTGTCTAGGTCCTTCTGTATCCTATCCCTCCCCTCCAGCGTATCTACCACTCCTCCCAGTTTAGTATCATCCGCAAATTTGCTGAGAGTGCAATCCACACCATTCTCCAGATCATTTATGAAGATATTGAACAAAACTGGCCTCAGGACCGACCCCTGGGGCACTCCACTTGACACCGGCTGCCAACTAGACATGGAGCCATTGATCACTACCCGTTGAGCCCGACAATCTAGCCAACTTTCTACCCACCTTATAGTGCATTCATCCAGCCCGTACTTCTTTAACTTGCTGACAAGAATACTGTGGGAGACCGTGTCAAAAGCTTTGCTAAAGTCAAGAAACAATACATCCACTGCTTTCCCTTCATCCACAGAACCAGTAATCTCATCATAGAAGGCGATCATGTCCAATCCTTTTTGAATCCTGCTAAGCTGTGGGCTTCAATGATATTCTGTGGCCATGGGTTCCACAGGCAAATTGAGCATTGTGTGAAGAGCTGTATCATAGACCAGACTGAAAAGCATCATGGAGATTTCTAAGTCTGTCTTAGCGGTTACCCTGTCTTCTAATTGGGGGAAGATGGAATAATGTTGTGAGAAACCATAGTGTTGTAAACATGTTGCATCTAGAAAATTAAATGCCTGAGTTGTTAGTGTCGGCAAATATTGCTGTCAGATATGGAAGAAATAACTTATCACACAAAATGTTTATCACCAACTTAACTTTATTTTAAATACTTCAATTTTTTTTCTTTTTAGGTAGTGTTTAACATGGTTGTAGAAGTGCCTCGCTGGTCAAATGCTAAAATGGAGGTAATTAAAAAAACAACCTTGGTTTATTAAATATATAGATATTTGCAGAATTGATGGTGGTGTAATGGTTTCCAACGTTTTAGAAAGTCAGTTTAATCCTTATATGTAGCATTCTTACTACTAGAATGTTCTTTTGCAGTTATTAATATTGACGTTTTTCCTGTAGTTAAAAAAATTAAGGGCCTAGTTTTGTCTCCCTTACTCACATTGAGTATTTCCTTATTCCTCAATAACCCCATTGATTTCAAGATGGAGTGTAAGGTGCTACTCAACATGAATACGAGTGGCAGAACAGGTCCTAAAAATGTTTGAGTTCAGGACACCATCCTGCAATTTATCTTCCTCTCATATAAACAGATACAGTAATTTATTTAACTTTGGATTCAAAAGATTTAATCCCTCCATGAGCTTTATCGGTGAATAAATTATAGTGTGCCAGTCCTAATCTTGACCTCTCTGTATTGGCACTTGAACAGCATCATCTTTCATCTAAGAGCAGTTGTTGGCACTTAGTTACTTTTGAAGTTTTTTTTTTCTTCCTGGGAAATGAGCTTCTGAAATTTTAAAAGCAGAGCCTGACTGGAGCATTCCTCTGCAGTGTCACAAAACAAAGGCATAGGCATGCTTCATTAATAGTGTAAGTAAAACACTTCCTAGATCGTACAGAAACTGGCTTGTTCCCTAGGTAGTATATTAATTTCCCTTCCCCAAGGTTTTATGGAAGTTTGGGGGTAAGTTGTTAATAGTCTTGCCTGTGCTGGTGCCCTGTCCAGAGCTTAACTTTTTTTTCCTGATGCTGAAATGATTTTGAAGGTTGGATTTCAAACAGTGTTCACTATCACAGTTCATACTTGTAGGAATAGTGCTATTTTTTCTTCTGTCAAATAATCACCTTATATTTTAAGATGACATCAGGGGAAGGCTGAGTCCACTTGCCAAATGTTCTAATTTCACTGCACTATTTAAAGGCTTAACTTTTAATCTGGGTTGCTTTTAAATGTATTTTATTTTCTTACCTAACACTTCGCATGACCTCTGGCGATATAGAGACACCTGCCATCCCATTAGAATCAGGTTCCAAAGTGGTGTGAAATCCTTGTCTGGCTTCTCCACCTCTGACTTCTTGCAAGAGACAAGAAATGGCTGCCTTTACTTTGCCGTGCCAGCTGATCAAATAATTGCTGGGATATGGAAACTCTTACAATACTACTCTGGCAGAGATTATATCGGTGCCCATTAGGTTTCTGTTCTCCTAACCCCTTCCTTGCTCCCAGACACCATCCTTCAGATTGGACGATGGTAGGAAGCCAAAACTAGACACAGATCACCACACATCTGTGACTCCTGGACTGCTCCTCCCTTCATGGGAAGACTTTCTTATCTGATCTAAAGAATTTAAGAAACAAAGTTATTGAAACTTGCCTCCCCTGCTCCCTCTTACTAGATCACATTTCCTGCATGTCACTCTGCCCCAACAGTTCACATAGTTTCCTGTTGGCCTTCCTTGAGGTCATTCTCATTTTTGCATCTCCAGCAGCCTCTTCCAAGACACTCTGGCAACATCAGGCAGGGGCCAAATTATTCTGCTCAGTTACATCACTGTACATCTGGAGAAACATCACCATTCTCAGTGGAGTTACTCCATATTTTGCTAGTAGGATTTGGCCAAATGCAGGGTAAAATCCTGACTGAAACCAGAATTGCACAATCAGTCACAAATTTTGGAGCATGCTTTGTGTTTTTTCAAAAAGGAGACCTATAATTAGAGGCACAATGTCCAGCTCTGACCTGGTGTAAATGGGTGCAACTCCTTTGGAAGTCTATGGGCCAATTTCAGTGATGATTTAAATGGTGGTGTATGTCACATAGAATCATAGAATATCAGGGTTGAAAGGGACCTCAGGAGGTCATCTAGTCCAACCCCCTGCTCAAAGCAGGACCAATCCCCAACTAAATCATCCCAGCCAGGGCTTTGTCAAGCCTGAGCTTAAAAACTTCTAAGGAAGGAGCTTCCACCACCTCCCTAGGCAACGCATTCCAGTGTTTCACCACCCTCCTAGTGAAAAAGTTTTTCCTAATATCCAACCTAAACCTCCCCCACTGCAACTTGAGACCATTACTCCTCGTTCTGTCGTCTGCTACCACTGAGAACAGTCTAGATCCATCCTCTTTGGAACCCCCTTTCAGGTAGTTGAAAGCA
Source organism: Caretta caretta (assembly GCF_965140235.1). NCBI lineage: Eukaryota > Metazoa > Chordata > Testudines > Cheloniidae > Caretta > Caretta caretta. Next base: position 40,919,785 of record NC_134209.1, on the reverse strand, counting down.
ACTATCAAATCCCCCCTCATTCTTCTCTTCCACAGACTAAACAATCCCAGTTCCCTCAGCCTCTCCTCATAAGTCACGTGTTCCAGTCCCTTAATCATTTTTGTTGCCCTCCGCTGGACTCTTTCCAATTTTTCCACATCCTTCTTGTAGTGTGGGGCCCAAAACTGGACACAGTACTCCAGATGAGGCCTCACCAATGTCGAATAGAGGGGAACGATGCTTAGCATAAATAGGTCAGAAAACATGTGTAGGCCATGAAGTCAGACTTGTCTACTTCGGGAAATTGGCCAGAATAGCTATTGTGGAATAAGCTATTCTGCAATAGATCCCCATGTGGAGATGCCTATTTAGGAACCAGAGTGCGTTTTTCTGATTTAACTTAATCTGCTTCCAATCTTGCACTAATTTGGTGTTCATTGGGTGTGCAGAATGAGTGTGCAGAACAAGTGTAATTTATATACTATGGGTAGAGAAAGCAGATGGTGTAGGAAAACAACTAACAGTTAAAGCAGTTTTCCGTCATTGTCAAACCCCTGTTGTCTGATCAGCTTGGACCCCTATTTATGTTACTGCCAAATTTGGCCCATAAAGTGCAGTGCTTCCAACCTAGGTCCCCTTCAGTATTTGTATCTGACCATGAGAGACTTCTTATAATGATATGGCTTTGCGTGTCTGGGTCCAGTTTTTTTTTGCCATGAATACTTCACACCAAAGCTTAAAACATTAATAATAAGTCTGTTTTTGAACATAACCCTAAAGAATTAGTGAGGCTATCGCACTTTAATACTTTCCAGACCTCAAGCTTGCTCTCCCCACTGCCCAAAATGCAACTTCTTACCCAGTTCGGTACAGGATTAATTGCTGTGCATTTTAGAATTCTTTACTCTCTCTCTCTCTCTTTCACAATCTGCTTAGATTGCCACCAAGGAACCATTGAATCCCATTAAACAAGATATAAAGAGAGGCAAGCTTCGATATGTGGCCAATATCTTCCCTCACAAGGGTTATATATGGAATTATGGTGCCCTCCCTCAGGTAACATTTTTGTTATAATGGTGAAACCTTCCTGTCTTCTGAATAAATTGCCTTATAAATCCTGAGCATTGCCTGAATGCAAATATGTTGCAAGAAGGATGTTTCTGTTTGATAGATTTGTAAATTAGGAATTTTTTATGCAGAACTTTAGTGTGTCCATAAATTTTGATCAGAATTGGGGCATGTGTGTGCTATTTCAGGAAGGAGTTAAGTATTAAGGAACCTTGAATTTATGTTTTACTTCCCTCTACTATGTGACAGGATTATGCTGCAATCTTCGTGTCATTCAAAAGTACTTAAAACAAGTAGTAGTAACATTTTTTCCCCTTACACAAAGTTCAAGTGGTAAATTCATGGATGCCATTCATATTTGGCAGTGCAAATAGTAACTGGAATCTCTTAACCTCTTTGACAAAGGAAAAAAATGTAGGGACTTTGGTTTTTGGGTTAAACTCTAGTTACATGTACTTTGACTTATTTCACTTTAAACTTTTAGACTTCTTTGATCATATTTCATTTAAAATTTTATGTTTCGTGTTTATAAAAAGTGACTGAAATTCCAAATTTGGTGACAATAAGGATTTAGATGTTTGCTCATGAGCAACCAGTTGGGAAGTACTTAAGGGTGCCTTGGAAGAAATTTCACCACGAGACTCTTTTTTCCCTCTTCCTAAAATCCATATTTTTTGGTGGAAGGGCGTGCGTGTGTGTGTGTGTTTTTCTCCCTCATTTCTAGTAGATTCATTACTTCAAACATGGAAAAGAAAAATCTCCAAATTGAAGCAATTACCTACTTCAGAGGATATAAAAATCACAAAAAAAAAGTCACTTATAGCAGGAAAATAGCTATTGATGACAAACTTTTTCTAAAAGTGGAAATAACTAAGTTGTAAAACCATCCCCTTTAATTAAAAAACCCAACAAACAAAATGTTGAGCATATCTTTAGAAACACATCCAGCCTTGACTTGGCATTTGTACCTGAAGAGGGACTTTAATCCCAGACCCTCAGATTAAAAGGCTGGTGCTCTACCAGCTATCTTACCCAGGCTCATAAAATCTATCATCTTTCTTGAGCTAAGCATGCCTATTGCCAGAAAAAGGGAAGGTTGTATCTTTATTTACTGGTGTTTTATTAATCTCTGTAATTTATAGATAAACTAAGGAATTGTGATTGGAGATTAATTATTGTGTTTCTCAATCCTTTAACAGACTTGGGAAGATCCACACCATAAAGATAAGGATACAGGATGCTGTGGTGATAATGATCCCATTGATGTGTGTGAAATAGGCACAAAGGTTTGTCTTAATAAACATGGTTATTTTAATATTTTGGTGGCAGCTTTTTGGATAGAATGGAGGGGGCAAGGTGGAAGCAATTGACCAGAGGGAAAAGGTTACAGTATTTGTGGTTGGGGGATGACCAAAGTACAGGGCCAGGTTTAGGGAAAATGGCACTCGGGGCAAACTTGCATTTTGGTGCCCCTGGCCCCCATGGGTGTGGTGCCCCCTCACATTGTTCCTGGTCCCCCATGGACTCCCCACCCTCCCTTCCCCCCTAACCCCTGCACTGTGCCACCTTCACCCCTAATGCCTGTACCTCCCTCCTGCTCCCCTAAACTCCTACACTGTGCATACCCCGTCACCCCAACCCTTGCATTCCCCTCCTGTGCCCCTAGTCCCTGCACCCCTTCACTCCTATCCCCTGCACCTCTCTCCTGTGCCCCAACTGTTTCACTGTGCCCACGTCACTCCTGCCTCCTGCTCCCATAAGCCCTGCATCCCCGTCCTGTATCCATGTGGGGAAACTGACCTGGATGCACAAAGCAGCTGGCATTGCTGCTCGCTCTCCCACTGGACTGCTGCTCCTCTGCCCCATGCCCCCCCTGGCTGCATAAGGAGACGGCAGGAGAGCAGCAGCTGCTGATGCCTCAGCATAGCCCAGGTGAGAAAGTGACCTGAATGCAGGGAGCCCTGGTGTTGTGTGTGTTGGGGGTCGGGGGGGGGGGGAGGAGAGGAGAGAGAGATTGTGTGTGTGTGACACAGTGTGTGTTGTGTTGAAGGGAGTGTGTGTGTGCCTGAGTGTATGAGTGCGCTGTCTCTTTAAGAAAGCACTCAGTTGTCAGGAGCCTGAAGGCTTGTGTTCAGAGACATGCAGCCGCCAGCAGCTCTGGACCCAGAGAGGCAGCAGCGCACACACAGATTTCCCCCTGTCCCATCACCCCAGCTCAATGGAAATCCAGTGCACAGGTGAGGGGGACGCCCTGACATCAGCCCCAGCAGACAGCAGGATGCTCCCTGTCCGGAGTGGCCAGGGCAGCTCCGGGCAGGAGAAAGGGGGTGGGGGGAGACAGGAACAGCAGCAGCTACACACGCAGAACAGCGGGGAAGAGCAGAACCTCTGCTCTGGAGGAGTCACCTGGCTCGATGGCTGGTCGTCCAACTGCCCTCTGCAGCTTGGGTCTCTCCCCCTTGCCCCCTCTCCAGCGCTGCTGCTTGCCTGCCGCCAGCCCAGCTGGCCCTCAGCAGGTCAGGTGGGAATCCAAACCCTGCACATGTCGTCCTCTTTGGTGGGTTGCCCTGGGCGGGGGCCCGAATGGCCCACCCCAGAGGCCGGCCCTGCCAAAGTATGGGCAAGGTTCTGTTGTTAGAATCTGAGAGGAAACTGAGGGTTGCTTGTGTTAATAGGGAAGGGTTTAAAAACCCTGGGGCTTACTTCAGGTTTATGTCTTATATTCCTAAAAGCTCATGCTTCAGGGTTTCAGCTGGCCTCTGGCAGGGGGTCAGGAAGGGATTCCCCCCTCTGCCTCCCAAATATTCTGAAAGTGTTTTTATCTTCTTTTTCTGAATAATCAGGGATGGTCATGGCTGGAGGTGGCACATTGGATGGGGCAGGCCAGAGCTCTGAGGCGGCACCAGTGATTCTCTCTCTCACTATCTCTCTCAGGTTCTTGGCTGGCTATTTGTTGCTCACGTGCTCAGGGTCTAACTGATGGCCATATGTGGGGTTGAGAAGAAATTTTCAGATTGGCACTGATCTTGGGGAGGGCGGGGTTTCAGCTTCCTCTACAGTGAGTGTGGGTATAACTCATTTGCCTGGATTATAAGGTTATATCTCACTTAATCATTTCACTGCCAATGTGGGAGCATTGGGCACTGGTGTACCTTGGCCCCTTGCATTTGCCTGGGGCACACAATAATTTAGTCTTCTGTGGGCTGTAATACTGGGGTCTAATTTCAGTTGTTGGGTTTTGTGTGAGGGTAGTGGTGGCCTGTAAAATCTAATCTGACCTTTCGTAGGACTTGGTGGTCCATTCTGGCCTTAAACTCTATGAAATGGTGAGTTTTGGAGAGGGGAAAAAAGGATTTCACAAAAGCTTGGGTGTTGGATGAGAGAGACAAGAGGAGATAAAAATGGCAGGTTTTAGGGCTTGAATAACTCACAAGGGCAGTGCAATTCTTAATGGCGATGGAAAAGAGAACTTTTTTTTTTCTTTTTCCCATGTTGAACTTGAATTGCCATGGGAAACCTAGGAACACGAGACAGAAAAACAAAGATGTGAGACTAGAGTGAGGGGGATAGATTAGGTGAAAAGGCAGATTTGGGAGTTACCTGTTTAGAGATGGTAGGTTGAGGCCAACTAGAGATGAGAAAGGAAAGAGGGTCTATTTACGCTTATGGGATGTTGACTGGGATGGGTGGAGAAGGAGACTCCGAAGGATCATTTGGAGTGGTAAGGTGGTAACAACATGGAGGAAGAAAAATTCTGAAAGTCCACAGAGTTAGGAAAGGAGGTAGCAATAATCAGTTGTGCTAAAGGTGGTGGATAGATCAAGGAGAATGAGTTTGCAGAAGATGCCCCTGGGACTATGCCAGAAGGAGACTGATTGATAGTGACCTAAGTAAAGGCTGTGCCAGTGGAGAAGAGGAACCTGAATTTGGATTACAAGGGATCCAAGAAGGAATTGGAAGAAAGGAAATTGCTGCAGCAGGAAGAAACCTCACACTCATGGGGCTTGGAGGAAAAGAAGAGGAGAGAGAGGAGGTGCTATTTGGAGAAGCCAGGGTGAATGTAGAGTGTGGAGATAGGTATATGTTTGAAGGCTAGGAGAAAGGAGCCAGGAGAGTGAGAGAAGAGATGAGGACTTGGGATGGGGACAGGAGCGATAGGTAGAAGGGATTAGAAGATGAATGAGTGGTGCCTCTGGATCACAGATTAAGGTAAATATAGAGGGAAGGGAAGAAAATTCTTGCTAGAACATGTCAGTTTTCTCCTTGAAGAAATTACTGAGATCCTGCACAGAGAGATGGAAGAGAGAATCAAAGGTGAGAAAAGACTGGAGAGGGGCAAGTGGGCCTGGGAATCTGTTAGGGACGGGAAGTAAAACTCTGGACAGGAATGTGGCAGAGTTGAAAGAGAACAACAACTTTTTGGTCTGTTAGAGGAAAACAAAGAGGTTGTGACTGTGTAGCCTTTTCTATACCTTACTGAGACAGGAATTGTGCTGCTGTGCTTTCAGGTACACTCTCTTGGTGAGATCATTCAGGTAAAGGTTCTTGGAGTTATGGCTCTTATTGATGAAGGAGAGACCGATTGGAAGATTATTGCCATCAGTGTGGATGACCCAGAAGCCCAGAAAATTCATGGCAAGTATCTTTACCTGTCCTCAAACCATCCATTTCAGCAAGTGAACTTTGAGGAATAGGATAAACCTAGAACTTGGAATTGGTAATACAGAAGTGTGGCCTAGATTACTAACTGCGCAGCTCCAGATTTAAATATTTGCACCTTGCTTTTAATTGCATGGCCAGTAGAGTGGTCTCTGACATTTACACACAAAGGATGAGGCAAGGCAGACAGCCTAAAGAAAAGGAAGCATGTATTAAACATCTTCTTTAGGGAATGCATGTACGTATCTCACGGTAAGCTTTAGGAAGGCTAACAGCTATCTCCGGACTTCCTCAAATGACCTGTCATACACAGAACCTTGTGTGAGAGAATATGATTTTTGAAACATGACTACCTTAGTAAGTAGTTGGGAAAATTATAAAGTTTAAACCCTTGCAAATGTTATTTACTTCGAACAGCCCTAATTTCCATTGGCTGTATGAGGGTTTTTTGTTTATGGTATTTGGGTAGGTATAGTTTTGAACTCTGAAGATGCCCCTACATTTTCAAAGTGTCCTACAGGATTTTGACAACTTGATTCCCAAGTAATTGAGAATTGTTGCACGTGTGAAATTAGTTGGTGGGCTCATTTTAGCTTTTTGTAGTTCACATTCAAAATCAAATTGACGTTCGTGTCAGCAGAGGGAAGGTAGAGATTAAAGGAACACATCTAACTTAAAAAAAATAAAATCACATTTGTCTGAAAAGCTTTTACTTGCATCTGTGAAATAGTTTGAACTGTTGCTGAAAGAAATGAAAAGAAAAAATTAGTTTCAGTGTTTACTTTCAGTATTGTTAGTTTGCCTCCCTAATAGCCATTCATCCACTGGTTTGTTTTGTTTGGATCCTTTGCACAGTAACAGAGGAAAAAAAATACTAAAAAAAAGTGTGATTGTGTAGCCATGAAAAATGGGTGGCAGGACTCCAAGGCAGGTTTAGCACCTGAAATGACCTTTAACTTATTTTTTACAAATTGGCTAGATTTCAGCTTGGCAGGGTTGCTTTAAAGTGGCATGGTAACTGGATTACCTTCCCATTCCTGCAGGTGTTCCCTTCAGAAGAGGTAAGCGTGTGGTCTCAGCGGTTCAATCTGTGTTTGTGCCATACCTATCCTGTAGCTAACAGGACTTCATTCTTAAAAATAAAATCATTGGGAATCCAAGGGCTAAAATCTTGTGCAAGTGGTGGACAATCTTTGTCAAGGTAATAATTATGTTCTGAGGCTAAATATCCTATGTACTCTCAGGTACTCGAGGTCAGGGCTTATCCTTTTGTTGGGATAGCGCCCTTTTTAATGGTCGGTCTGCAGTAACGGATGTGTCCAATAGAGTTCTAGATGTCTGAGGAATTATGCTGCTCAGCCATTGAACCATTTTCCTGGTGGCTGAATACAATATTAAGGCAAGTTGTTATCTGCATCAGTGGGCCGCTACCTAGATGGCCCTCCCCTTTTCATTGTTTCCACAGGTCACCATGATTTACAGATTACCTGTGATGAAAGGATAAGGAAGCTCTTAGGCTAGTAAAATCACTGAGGCAGATCAATTCAGCAGAGTGTTTCTGCCTTCTCATACTGTGTGTTCGTTACAGAGATCCATAAGTTTAGTTTAGGGAAGCAGTGAGATGTCTCAGCCTGCAGCTTCATCAGTGTGAAGATGACACTCTGATCTATGACTCTTCTTTCATCAAAACCAGATACTTAACTCTTTGCTTTTGCAGTGAGCAACGTGGTTCAATCTGGATGAGACAGAACTAATGCTAATGGCATAAGGAAGCATTTACATGAATGGATCGGTGATGTTAGTGTGTCTTCTGCCTAAGGGGCTTGCTGGCATGGTTCATAGTCACACGGTTATCTTGGATTCATCACTAGCCCTGGATTTTCAGGTGACAGCTGTAGCACATAGATCCTCTTTCCATCTGCTTTTAGTTTGAAGGCTGTGACACCTTGCTTTTTCCCATGGACCTTGCCCCCATGATCAGAACGACTGACAGCCCTTAGAAATGACTTTGAAGCTTCAGCTAGCCACACTGTAGCTGCTTGTAAATAGAAAGGCACAACTTGTAAGAAGGGCTAAATGATTTGAGATTCAGTTATCTGAGAGCATCTCTGTCGTCTTCCCCACCTCTTTCTCAGAGGAACTCAGATCTGTGGAGTTGCCCTCAGTGTTTGCACCCAAGTTTACAACGTTCCATAATGTTCAGTGGGTATCCATATATATTTTGTAATAAATAAGAACCACTTGGTGGCTGGCTAAGTGATCTTGACAAGCAATTAGTGATATATTTTTAGACAACGTTTTTTCTTTTTTAATCTCTTTTATAATTTTTTTTGACCATAACTTAAAGTGATTAAGAAATAGTTTAGTATGACAAAAGTAAAATATAGAACAAAACTGAGCCACTGTTTAATACTTAGTGCACTAGTGCTGTCTTAAATCTGGTTTTATTTTGTTGAGTAACACTCTTGCCCTAAAGGATTGGATACTTTGGTGACAGAACTCCAATTTATTTGGAAATAGACTATTTATCTCTCTCTTTTTTAAACAAAACCCAAAACTATGAACTGTGGCATGTGATGTGTGCGCGCACACAGATTTTCATTAGAGAATATATTTGCACGAAGAGCCAGTCCTTTAATAAACTGCCTTTGGTGTGAGATCCTATGTGCAATTGACCTGGGGTAAGTGGCTGGTCTTTTAGGACTGAGAGTAACCTGAATATTGCTGTGATCCTTGGGGTAAGGGCACATTTGTCACAGAGGTAGGATAACCTGGGTGGCCAAACAGAAAGTACTGAAGAGGAATGTCTGTGACTCCATGTTAAGATTGTTAGTGTCTGAGGAGTTCACGCTTGACGATTGGTTGGTGAAATTTAGGCATAGAGCTCACAACCAACTGGGGGTTTGTGCCCTGGTTCCTAACAGTCTGCCCTGAAGTTGGTACTTACGCTCTTGAGCCACTGCAGGGCAGATTGACAGATGGAAAATACACAACTCTGAGGGTATGTTGACACAGCAAGCACACACCTGCATCTGGCCCATGCCAGCTGACTCCGGCTTGCGGGGCTTGGGCTCTGGGGCTGTTGCATTGCTGTGTAGGCTTCTGGCCTCGGGCTGGAGCCTGGTCTATGGGACCTTGCAAGATGGGAGGATCACAGAGCTCGGGCTCCAGCCTTAGCCCAGAAATCTACACTGCAGTGCAGCAGCTCTGCAGCCCAAGCCCATGAGCCTGGGTCGGCTGGCCCGGGCCAGCTGCGGGTGTCTGGTTGCTGTGCCAATCTTTAAAAAAGGGAAGAAGGAGGATCCTGGGAACTACAGGCCAGTCAGCCTCACCTCAGTCCCTGGAAAAATCATGGAGCAGGTCCTCAAAGAATCAATCCTGAAGCACTTGCATGAGAGGAAAGTGATCAGGAACAGCCAGCATGGATTCACCAAGGGGAGGTCATGCCTGACTAATCTAATCGCCTTTTATGATGAGATTACTGGTTCTGTGGATGAAGGGAAAGCAGTGGATGTATTGTTTCTTGACTTTAGCAAAGCTTTTGACACGGTCTCCCACAGTATTCTTGTCAGCAAGTTAAGGAAGTATGGGCTGGATGAATGCACTATAAGGTGGGTAGAAAGCTGGCTAGATTGTCGGGCTCAACGGGTAGTTATCAATGGTTCCATGTCTAGTTGGCAGCCGGTATCAAGTGGAGTGCCCCAAGGGTCGGTCCTGGGGCCGGTTTTGTTCAATATCTTCATAAATGATCTGGAGAATGGTGTGGATTGCACTCTCAACAAATTTGCGGATGATACTAAACTGGGAGGAGTGGTAGATACGCTGGAGGGGAGGGATAGGATACAGAAGGACCTAGACAAATTGGAGGATTGGGCCAAAAGAAATCTGATGAGGTTCAATAAGGATAAGTGCAGGGTCCTGCACTTAGGACGGAAGAACCCAATGCACAGCTACAGACTAGGGACCGAATGGCTAGGCAGCAGTTCTGCGGAAAAGGACCTAGGGGTGACAGTGGACGAGAAGCTGGATATGAGTCAGCAGTGTGCCCTTGTTGCCAAGAAGGCCAATGGCATTTTGGGATGTATAAGTAGGGGCATAGCGAGCAGATCGAGGGACGTGATCGTTCCCCTCTATTCGACATTGGTGAGGCCTCATCTGGAGTACTGTGTCCAGTTTTGGGCCCCACACTTCAAGAAGGATGTGGATAAATTGGAGAGAGTCCAGCGAAGGGCAACAAAAATGATTAGGGGTCTGGAACACATGAGTTATGAGGAGAGGCTGAGGGAGCTGGGATTGTTTAGCCTGCAGAAGAGAAGAATGAGGGGGGATTTGATAGCTGCTTTCAACTACCTGAAAGGGGGTTCCAAAGAGGATGGCTCTAGACTGTTCTCAATGGTAGCAGATGACAGAACGAGGAGTAATGGTCTCAAGTTGCAGTGGGGGAGGTTTAGATTGGATATTAGAAAAACTTTTTCACTAAGAGGGTGGTGAAACACTGGAATGCGTTACCTAGGGAGGTGGTAGAATCTCCTTCCTTAGAGGTTTTTAAGGTCAGGCTTGACAAAGCCCTGGCTGGGATGATTTAACTGGGATTTGGTCCTGCTTCGAGCAGGGGGTTGGACTAGATGACCTTCTGGGGTCCCTTCCAACCCTTATATTCTATGATCTATGATTCTATGTGTAGGCATACCCTGAGACGCGTCCACCTGACAATCAGAGGGTGAAGAGGGAAAACATTTCTTAAATATAAGAAATGGTCACTTCAGAGATTGTTTGAGTAGTCCAAGGTTTGGGGGGGAGGGGAAGTCCCCCATTTAGTTTAAACAAAACATAACTGTAGCTTGCAGTGGTTAACAGGAATCCCTCTTCATTCTGAAAATAAACAAATCTGGTGGAATGTGCAGTACAGTATGTCCCTTTATACTTGTTTTCCCTCCACCCCATGAGACTTTTTATTTATTCAAATGGAAAATAGCTGTGGATAAAACTAAGAAACCTCTTCTAATAACTGACAAGCTGATATCATTGCATTATGGCAGTGGCATCAGTCAGTTTCTACTATTCACTTAATATTTCTGGTTGGGTTGAGAGTTCTTATGTTTGGTCTCTGCCCAGCAAGGACCTTTCCTGTCTTCTTTATCCCCTTCAGAAGTCTGAACAACATCTGGTCAGTCTTTTTTGTTGTGCTAACATTTGTGAAAAATGTTTAGGTTTTTTTTGCTTGGGTGACTCAGGCCACTTTATATTAAAAGTTTAGTTATGGTAAATCTGGAAAAAAAATAATTTAGGGACAGTAAAGTGCTAAATGCTTGAAAATCCTGTCCTGAGCTTGTGCTGTATATTAATTTTTTTCTTACTGATTTAAACACGCACCAGGTACATCGTATTTCCCCATCTGGGTTTTTGATCATTCTCATAACTGCAATTGATTTCCAAAACAGAATTTAAAGCAGAGCATTTTCTGAGCATTTCCCATTGTTTATACAGAGTCCTCCCAATATAGAGGCCTCCAATTCTGCAGGCATTTATTGATAAATATTGCTTAAACTGGAAACTGTGCCTAGAACTCTCTCATATAGAGCAATGAAAAAGCTGTAATTTGCATTTGCAATACCTGAATGGTACGATATGGGGCTTGAGAGGTGCTTGGCATCAACTCCCATTAATTTCATTGGGGATTAAGCAGGCACAGTTTCAAAGGGCTGGGCTTTATGCATTATGTTGGGGCTGTAAAATTACAACTGTTAATATTGGAAGGGGTGGGGACAATTCCTGTTTCAAATCGAGCTGCAGTTCAGACACTGGCTTTTTAAGTGTGTGCGTAAGTTAAAAAGTTTAACTTGGAAATTTTCATTGGTGCAAGGGAAGAACCACCTGTTTTAATATAATTAGCTTCGGTTTAACTCTGCCCTTTACATACCTGAGCACCATTTTTTGCCCAGGCAGCTGGTAGCCAGATAACCGTTGCTGGACTCAGTGAAGCAATTTAAAAACAAGGACGTGGGTCTGGATGTGGATCTAAAATTTGGTTCCCCCACTCTTGAATCTCTAAAGCAGGCCTGAGCTTTGTGTAATATCTTGGCCAAGAAGAGAGTCAAATTCTTGAAATGGAAAATGTTTTTGATCACTTGTCTCATAGTGGGATTTAATTTATGTATTGAAGTTCAAATACAGATCAGGACCAATTTACCTTTCCTGCAAACTCAGAGAAATATTTGGGCATGATTATGTTTAGCCCCAATTACAAAGCCCTAAAATGAGATTCATACTGGCCAAGAGCTTTAAAAGTGACTAGTGATTTGGGGTACTGGGTTTGAAGTGTCTTACAGATGCTCTTAGAAAGTATTGAACACTTACCCTCTAAAATCCAGGCCCCTTAAAGGTGTCTCAAGGTTGGCACATAAAAACCAAGGAACCCAAAATCACTGGTCATTTTTGGAAATCTTGGCCAGTTGGTTTTATTCTGTTGGTCATTGGAATGATGCCTGTATATATACATATCTGTAAATAATTTCTGTCAATGTTGGTATATTAATAACACATTGTATAGTTACTGTACAATATCAGCACCCTTCTCTCCCCCCCTGAAAAATGCTCTCTGCTGTTTATAAACATAATACATAGCAATGGGCAGTGTCTTGGGTTGTTTTTATTAATTATAGGTGATGACCATATGTGGTGGCTTTAAGTCAGTTTTGAGTTATGGGGTCAATCGCTGAATGATGAAGTATATTGCACTTCTTGGTATCATGTACTGTGTATATTCCCTTTCTGTACGTAAGGGTATATTTATATGCAGAAGAGGCCCATGAAAGCTTTTGTTGGGAATTTGTGTAAGCATTCAACATAAAGAAATTAATTGTCTGTATCAGGGCTGATTTTCCCCCCTTGCTGCAGAAAATACAACAAATGCCTTTATATGGAGTGTAGCTGCTGCTTCCTGTAAATGTTTATAAGATGTTATTAAAAACATATGTCTTCTCTTCCCACAGACCTTGTTTAGAAAGCTTGTTGCAAGCATGTTGCTTTAGCTTTGCTTGCAAGAAACAGCATCTGTTATACTAAAAATGGTAGTTTTCTACAAACATTTTTATCGTTTCCTTTTGTAAGGCCTGATAGACTTGGGAGCCGCATTTTCATTGGCTCTGTCCTTTGACAAAAAGCAAAGCCGTAGCCATTTGTGCCGGCCTCTAGAGATTTCCCTTATTCAAACCAAGCTGCTTACACTCACTGTAATAACAGCTGACTTTTTTTCATCTGCTTTTTTAACCCTGGGGTCACCTTTGATGCTTATGAAGGTGGACCTGGAAAATGCATACAGGCAATATGCAGAAACCACACCCCCATACTGGTGTTAATGCATGTTAATACTGTGTGACCTGCAAGGCTCCTGGCATTCGCATCCTGGGCCTCTTCTGAGCAGAGATTGACAATACCGATACATAGGACCAAATTATATTGGGCTATACATTTGTTGTTCTACACACGTTTAGTTCCCTTTGACTTCAGCCTGAATACATAGTTTCAATGGAGACCATGTGTACATATCCAGTACCAGAGTATGGCACCTAATGACTGTGATGTGGGGAAGGCAGAAATCAATTGACTCCTATTTGTTTTATTCTAATACAGATGTGAAACCCAGGTTCTAGAGACTAGTGTATTAAATCACTGCACCTGCTATCCTTTCTTCCTGTTTTTCTGCTCCTTTATCGGACCCCTGTGAATTCCTCCTCCTTTCGCTGCTCTCTCCCCACCCCGCCCCTCCCCCCCAACACACACACTTTACATCCACCTCCCAAGTCCTGTGTGGAAGCTGTCATCCTCTTAGTTTTCAGTGGACTGAACAAGCTTTCTTTCCAGCTTGTCCATGATGTCTCTTAAGTGACTAGGGTGGGTTGCAGTTGAGTAATGAGGCCCACAGGAGGTTACCTGTGGCTGAGTGCTGGCTTTACAACAACAGGACTTACGGGTTGTAACACTTCCCCAAATTAAGAAGAAAAACGTAATAAAAAAAATTTTAAATTGCTGAATAATCACATGGTGCTTATGTTACTGTTCTGTTCCAACTGCTTCTGGAGCCTATTAGAGAAAGTGGAAACAAGGAGGAGAAGCCAAGCTAGCCCAGGTGCCTTTACTGACGGTCATGGGCCATGAAATTCAGTGGTGCCTGTAGTTCCCCAGATTGTCCTTATTTCCCTTTTTATAGATTGGCACTATATTTGCCCTCTTCTAGTCCTCTGGAATGTCTCCCATCTTCCATGAGTTTTTGAGGATAATCTCTAATGACTCGGATGTTTCCCCAGGAAATCTCGAAGAGATTTGAAGACATCTGATTTGTCTAAGTACTTCTTTAACTTGTTCTTTCCCTATTAGCCTCAGACCCTACCTCATTTTCACTGGCATTCACTATGTTAGACTTCCAATCACTACTAACCTTTTTGGTGAATACTGAAACAAAAAAGTCATTTATCACTTCTGCTGTTTCCACATTTTCTGTTCTCTTTCTACCTCTCATTGAGCAATGGGCCTGCCTTGTTCTTGATCTTCCTCTTGTTTCTAATGTATTTGTAGACTGTTTTCTTGTTACCTTTTATGCCTCTAGCTAGTTTAATCTTGGTTTGTGCCTTGGCCTTCTAATTTTGTCCCTACGTGTTTGTGGTGTTTGTTTATATTCATCCTTCGTAATTTAACCTAGTTGCGTTGTTCAGAGTCCTTGGGACGATTAGGACTCAATAAAGCAGGTAGGGCGCCTCTGCCACATGAGGCCACCACATACTGTGTGACCTTATCCTCTCCTGCCCAAGCAGCTGCTTCTTGTCTGGCTTGCTATAAACCCGTCTGGCTTCCTTTGTTCTATCTTTCGGGTAACTTTCCACTGCGCTGACCTCACCCCTCTCCTTCAAGGAGTTAAACTAAAACTGTTTTTTTATGGATGCAGCTGTCTTTAGTATAACTTTTGTGAGGTCTAAGTACCATTGTTAATGTTAGAGAGAGAAGGGGAGTGAGATAATCTTTTTGGACCAACTTGAGTTGGTGAGAGAGAATTGAGCTTTCAAACTTACATAGAAATCTTCTTCAGGTCTGCTAAATATTTCCCATTGTCCTTGTCTGATTTGTACCTGCTACAGGACCTGTCAGCAGTGATGGGTCCGTATACATACAGGCACTCATGTTACAGAAATGTTTCATAATACAGTTTCACAATAACAACCAGAATTCATAAGTCGTACAGCCATTTTCCAAATTCATCATGCTCTGCCAAGGGCATGCATCCCTCTTCATGGCCTGTCCTATGCTTGCGCGGCAGGAACTTTCTCATTCTGCTGCCAGGTGCTCTGCACCTGCAGAGGTAAGGGTAGAATGTGTTAGCACAAGTAACTAGCAGTAGGTGTTAGAATACTTAATGCTAGAAGCATTTACCTTTTCTGTATCTAATGGGCCAAATTCAGAGGTAATATGTGCTGTCAGGTGTGTTTTTAATATACATTTTGTGTTTTCCTTTGCTACACCAAGTTTATACTTTGTTTTCAGGTGCTAGTTTAAAATCCGTGAGCTAAAATTGTTTTTGCCAATTACTTTTCCATTATCAAAAAGACGCAGTGGCACAGTTGCTGGGAAATAAAATGTATAAAGTAATCCAAGTCTCTCTCATGAGGTACCTACTGAGATGAAAGCCTATAAATATGGAATTTTCTTCCCCACCTGCTATAAAGGTGGTCATTTTATTTATTGGGCCTTTGGGTCTTAATTAATGAAGACTGGGAGGTGCCTGGCTTATCTATTTTAGTGTGGTGGTGAAATCATAAAACATCAACTATGTGCAACTGAGGAAGAAACTGAAATTCCCTGATGACTTTGAAAGAATTCACTGAAATCAAATTGCTTGCAAATATTTTACAAGACTTCTAAAAATTGATGTTGCCAAAACTGTGAGTAAAAAGGTGATACTTTTTTTTTATATATACCTACAGATATTGATGATGTCAAGAAACACAAACCGGGTTATCTTGAGGCTACAGCTGAGTGGTTCCGATTCTATAAGGTCCCAGATGACAAACCGGAAAATCAGTTTGCTTTTAATGGAGAGTTTAAAGACAAGGTGAAGATGATATGGATTTAAAGATGCATCTTGCTGGCATGTGTGGTTTTTGGAATGATATATCCTAGATTTTTTGGAATTGCTTGCAAGGAAGTGGTTGGTCCATCATAATGGAATAAAGCTAAGTCAGCATTCTTTAAATGCAGTATGGAGGGAGTAGGAATATATTATCAAACATCAGAACTTTATTTGGCTTATATTCATGTGTTTGTAAAATGAAAACCTTAATCCATATAGAGAATTTTGAATAGTTGTATTTTTGTCTGTGTGGATATTTAGGCAAACTTGCAAAATTAAACATATCTCAAGAAAAT
Source organism: Caretta caretta (assembly GCF_965140235.1). Classification (NCBI taxonomy): domain Eukaryota; kingdom Metazoa; phylum Chordata; order Testudines; family Cheloniidae; genus Caretta; species Caretta caretta. The sequence goes on along the minus strand of NC_134209.1, from coordinate 40,903,663 downwards.
AATGGCTTTTGAACAAGTGGGAAAAATATTAGGTCCCACTCCTGTTGAGATTTACACACACGCATATGGTTTTTGCTGGGTCTTTTCAGTATCTTTGTCATCGTAGGAAAGAAATGGGAAATAGATTTTGAGCATAGACTGGCAAATCTTCATGACAGTTTTGCAAGACTGTATATTTTAAAAGAAGCAGTAGGTTGCAGACTTTTCCATGCTTGGTCTTTGCTCTGAAGTGAATTTTTTTGGTAATTTTGAGTAAAAATGTTTCAGCAGTTTTTGTCTTCAAGACTAAGATCTTTTCTCATCTTAAGAAAAATTCTCATGAGTTTTTGACACCTGTGGCTAAAATAGCTGATGATTGGAAGTGCAGTGGACATGGGAATAGCGCTCACTGTAGAGACTGTGCTCACTGTGACCTTTTTCCAGGTGAAATTGGGTTTGATTTGAGTTTTAAATGTTTTGAAAATCACATATTATGCACAATCTATAGAGGGATTTTTTCCCTAAGCATTATAAATGGGTTCCAGAGAAATGATGCCTGTACACAAATTGGCTATAAACTGTCTCAGCTATAAAATGGCTACTAACCAACCCAAACAAACTTTCCAATGTTTTCTGGGTGTAAAGATCCTCTTATTACTCTTCTCCATAAAATGAATCATTAGCCTGGTGGAAAATACCCAGTGTTACAAGGGCAGACAACCCAAAACTCTGTTGCCAGCTCCTCCACTGTCTGCCTTTGTTAAGTACAGACTTTGCAAAGCATATTCAGTGAGGCTTGAACAAAGCTGCAGCCAAAACTGCTGGAATTTTGGGTCAGAGTTCGCACTGAGTACTCACCCCCTGACCAACTTGGATGCGCTTCATTTGTTTCCAGAGACTCAGGATGTAAAAGACATGCATGCATGTCTCCATGCATCTGAAGAAGTGGATGCCCACGGAAGCTTATGCCCAAATAAATCTGTTAGTCTTTAAGGTGCCACCGGACTCCTCGTTGTTTTTGTGGATACAGACTAACATGGCTACCCCTCTGATACAGGATGTAAAAGAGTTACTCTTCCCCAAAATGTTCCAGTGGCACTGGTGAAGATAGGGTGCCCAGATAGCAAGTATGAAAAATCGGGACAGAGTGTGGGGGTAATAGGCGCCTATATAAGAAAAAGCCTCCAATATCGGGACAGTCACTATAAAATCTGGACATCTGGTCACCCTAGGTGAAGGGTGGCAACATCTCAGTGGTATCTAGCCACCTAGTTCAATTATGAAATATGCATGCTCTGTCTGCAAGTGTGTGTTAGTCCATACAGCTGTTAAGTCTAAAACTTTAAAAAATTTTTGAAGCTTTTTAATTTCCTCCCCATATTTCCTTTTTTAACAGCAACAAAACACCAACAAGAAATTAAATTCCACACCAAACAAAACTAGGCAATTAATATACCGCGTTAATGCAACACTAAGGTTGGATGGTTAAGCAATCAAATCGGGAAATGCCAATATATTGCTGCGTGTGCAACATTAACTTTGATCCCTGTGTGTATGCGTTATAATACAATCTTTAAGAACAGGATCATGTGTTTCTCAAATAATAATGCATCATACAATGTTACTACATCTGTAGCTACACATGTAGAATATGATGATTTATTCCTGTACACATACACTGATGTCATTTTTCATGAATTCTCCTTATTGTGTCTGGCCACCAACCAAAAAGTATCCTCAATGTGATGCCAATTTATTTGGTGGGTAGTGAGGTCTGTTTCTTACCTTAGAAAAGTGTGATTGTAGGGAGCCTCCCGTGAAGCCTTATTAAAAGTTTTGGAAAATATATCTTGTGAAATTGCATTTTTTAATAAATTAATTATTTGGAATGTATTTAGTAGCTTCTTATATCTCAAAACTTTTTCTTGATATAAACTAGGATTTTGCTGTTGAAATTATTAAATCCACCCATGAATACTGGAAAGCTTTGCTTCATAAAAAGGCTGACAGAGGTGCTATAAAATGGTAAGTGTCCATTCAAAGGTATTCCTATTTGTATTGTATTCATTCTGTCAGTGTGGTAGCTGTGTATGAACCACTTACATTTTTTGTTTTGAGGTGGCAGTAACGTTTCTGTTTTTACAGCATCCTGATAGATAATTGCTCTTGCATGGTAACTACACAGGGTTTACTGGAAACTGCTCAGAAAATATATATTGATCATCTGAGTCCTGCAGATTATTTATAAATAAACTTTAGTAAAAGCTCAAAAACCAGTTACTGTGTAATCTGTTGCTTTTTGCACAATACTGATCATTTTGAATTTCTTTGAACATGTCCTGTTATGTAATTTGATAATATAGCCAGGTGTAGCTTGTTAATATTTAGAAATTATTTAATTAAAAGTATTCACTTTAAGCTGGAGAAAGAAGGTTAGGGTTGTGTTAGCCATTTAGTATGGTGACGTTACACAGTTACACTGTAAAATGAAATTTATGAATTCTTTAAAATTTTAAAGATAGTAACCTAACCTAAGGAAAAGCAGAGTTATTGCTGTCATTTTGTCCTGACCACCCTATTGTGTATCACTGTAGATGTATTTATGATCAGCTTCTGTTCTAAAATTCCTGCAGTTTTTAAATACAACAAGGGAATTAAGTTGTCAAGTTAGTCCTCAATTTTGAATTTCCCTTTCTTCCATAACACTGTTTGGGATTTCCCTGAGAGCCTCCATATTCCATACAAAGCCCTAATGCATCCTCTGCCTATCATTTGTTCCATACTATTATTATTATTTGTTTTGCAGTAGAACCAGGAGTCCCCAACTGAGATTGGGGCCCCAATGTGCTGCACAGACACATAGTGAGAGATATTCCCTGCCCCAGATAGCTCAACAGCCTAAATAGGACACAGTCAGAGAGTTGGAGAACAAGTGTATTGTTATCTCTGTTTTATAGATGGGGTATCTGAGGCACATTGAGATTAAGTGATTTGCCCAAAGTCACACTGGAAGTCTGTGGCAGAGCCAGAAATTGACCCCAGTTCTCCAAGCCAGCGTTCTTTTTGGACTGGCTGGGTTTGCGTTAGTCACCAAATCATCTTCGTTGGCAAGATGTGATCACTGTTGAGTGATACCATTCTTAATATTAGTTGTGTTTAACACGCTTTGTTTAAATATACTGTAAACTGGTAAAAACGAAAAACAAAATTAAACAAAGAGATTTATTGTTATTTTATTTGGTTGAGTCTCTAGGTGTATCTAATGGCTTACATTGCAACTGGAACTATTTGCAGTTTTTCCATTTACTGTATAAGAAAATTCAGTGAGATATCAGAAGGTAGCAGGGTATATTTGTTCATATTAACATAACTATGGTGTTGTTCATTGATCTAAAGTAATGGGCACTCAATCAATGTCTAGGCACCCTTAGAATACATTAAGTCAGTGTCACAATCAAAGCATAGGAGTAATGAAATGGTTAGCTGTTTGCCAGGATATTGCATGGCCCTCACCCAACCCTTCTGACCCTACAGAGTGAACTGTTATGATGTAAGCCATGGCATGCAAAGATTCATTGGAATCTGAGAAGTGGGAATATGGCTCCAATTCAGCAAAGTGTTTAAGCATGTGGTTAAAGTTAAGTATTGATATCAGTGTGATCTTAAGCACAGCTTAAAATTAAGCATGTGCTTAAGTGCTTTGCTGAATGGGGCCCCGTATTGCTCGTAATCTGATATGTGTGTATATTGATATGTAACTGTGTATATATGCGTTTTTAAAAGTTTTGTCATAAATTCTTTAAAATGTTACGTTTTTTAAGTAGTTAGTCCTCTTGAAGGCTCAACTGCCATTAAATACCAGGTTTTGGCTTGGTACACATTTAAATGGCCTGTTGTCAAGCTCGCTGAGCGGATTTGCAGTGCAAATACTGTCAGCACAGAACCTACAGGGTGTGAATGTTCTGTCTGGTCCTCTTTTAATACTATGGGTGCCTGCCATTAACCAAACATGTAATGCAAATTCTGATTCATTATAGTCCTCCTATATGTTTCCTGGAAAAATGTGGTGGTCTCGCTGTACTCTAGGGTTGTCCAGCTCTGTTAATAATTGGATAACTTGGTAATATTGAGCTTCATATTTTTTTATTCCAAAGCACTTAGGCTACATGTTGGTATAATTTATTAAAAAAAAAAAAAAATCACAGCCTTACTTTGAGGAATAGGATAAACTGCAAAGTATTCGATCAGATAATTTAGATGAGACCTTACAAACCAAAGTCCAAATTCAATCCTGGTATAGATGGGTACAACTGCACTAACTTCAGTGGAACTTTAGCCATGTACACTAGCAGAGGATTTGGCTCCATGTTCCCATCTGCTCGCCATAAGCATTAAAGATCTTGGACACTTTTTTTGAAAGAGCAGAGGTTTGCCCCAGGTCTTTGATCAAAATTTCTCCTTTGCCACCAGTGTGATGTGAAGTCAGTTTATTGGATCCCCTACCCGAGGGTTGTCTCCATGCCATTGTGTCCATTTATAGAGAACTTTGGGATCTTTTTAAGGATGAAAGGAACTATATAAATGTAAAATATTAAATGTATAAAATGCTGGTTATTGTTGCTTCATTTTTGACTACTCACTTCTTAGTAGTCATAAACATTTGGGTTCTTTGCAGAGACTGTTTATCATAGGTAGGTTTTATTATATTCCATTTTTTTATTGTTAACTATCTTATTAATTTTTATTTTTCAGTATGAATGTTTTGGTGCATGACAGCCCCTTTTGTTGCAGCGAAGAGGATGCCAGATTAATTGTGCAATCAGTAAGGGCAAAATGCTTTTAATGGAAGTTTTTTATTTTTAAAAATTGTTACTAATGCTCGCAAAAGATCCAAAAATCCAGCACTGAAATAATATAGGTAGACAAAGTGGGTCCTTGCATTAAACGAAGATGTGAGGTTTAAAAAATAAAACGTAGAATATAGAGATTATGGGGGACATATAACCATTATAATATAAACCTTTTTTGCTGCAGTATAATAATTGTGTTTTCTGGCAAGTGTTTTGCTGATTTTCTATGGTGCTATTTCTTCTGATGCTAAATAACAAGATTGACTATGTATATCTAGCCTGCTGTCTTCTCTGTCTGCCCTGTTGCCATGAGTTACCACCCAGTGCTAAAACTCGTTGACTAGCTGACTGTACTCTCTAATCACTAAGGGGATCCTTTGTTTGCCTACTTGCATAATTAAATGCATCACTGTACAAGGAAGGAGGAAATGTTTTTCTAACTGCTTGTTAATTTTCAGAACAAGGTGCTATTCTTTAATGTAAAATTCAAATACATGAGTTCTCTGTTTAAAGTAGAAAAATGTCCTGCAGGTTTGATACTTGCATGTGCAAATGTCATTGGAGAAGTATTCCATTTAAATGTTATATTTTGGAGACCACAACTTAAGCAAAAAAAAAAAGAAAGAAAGAAAGAAAAGAAATGTAAAGTGCCTGATTTAACAAAAAAAACCCTGAACATTTCTCTCACGTATTTGCTTTGGCCGTTCCCATGAGCATATCGGGTGTTTTGCAGTTGCAAGTGGCTGTATAGGCAACTAACTAGGGTTAACTCAAACTCTCTCAGTTGCTTGATTTGTGCACACAGTTATAGCAATAGTGTAAGTGTCAAATGAGACCTCATGCCTCTTAAAACCAAGGTCTGGAAAAGCTAATGTTTTTACTTTCAAAAACCAGACATACAGAACATATACATATTTGGAGGCTTCTTTCCTAGTTGCCTCACTTTTTCATTGTTTACTTGTAATATACACACTAATATCTTCAGTAGCTTACACCAATAATATATCAGTCATGCAAAATCCAGGACCTTTTATGTATTGGGAGGGTGAGTCAGATATTCCTGTTTATTTTAGCTAGTTGAGGACTAATACATTTCCCTGTAATGGGTGCCTATGGCATTGTATCTGCAACAAGCAGTTAAAAGTGAACTCCCTTAAAGTCTTATAGTAGCCACCAATGTGTTTGACTTTTTTTTTTCTTCCTGTTCTCATTCCTCACTTTCTTTTTTTTCTTTAATGGTTTCATTATTTCTTTGTAGTGTTTTACTAAACCCCAATCATCCATGATCCTCCCCTGCTTCTGTTCCTTTTACAGTTTTTCTTCTTTGATTTTTTTAGGGCTGTCAAGTGATTAAAAAAATTAATCACGATTAATCACACGATTAAAAATATTAATCATGATTAATCATGTGATTAAACAATAATAGAATACCATTTATTTAAATATTTTTGATGTCTACATTTTCAAATATATTGATTTCAATTACAACACAGAATACGAAGTGTACAGTGCTCACTTTATATTTATTTTCAATTACAAGTATTTGCACTGTAAAAAAAACAAAAGAAAAAGTATTTTTTCAATTCACCAATACAAATACTGTAGTGCAATCTTTTTATCATGAAAGTTGAACTTACAAATGTAGAAATATGTTTAAAAAAACCCCTGCATTCAAAAATAAAACAATGTAAAATCTTAGAGCCTGCAAGTCCATAGTTTGTATACATTTGCAGGAGATAATGCTGCCCGCTTCTTGTTTATAATGTCACCTGAAAGTAAGAACAGGCTTTCTCATGGCACTGTTGTAGCTGGCGTTGCAAGATATTTACATGCCACATGCGCTAAAGATTCATATGTCCTTTCATGCTTCAACCACAATTCCAGGGGACATGCGTCTGTGCTGATGATGGGTTTTGCTTGATAACAGTCCAAAGCAGTGCGGACTGACGCATGTTCATTTTCATTATCTGAGTCAGATGCCACCAGCAGAGGTTGATTTTCTTTTTTGGTGGTTCGGGTTCTATAGTTTTTGCATCTGAGTGTTGCTTTTTTAAGATTTTGAAAAGCATGCTCCACACCTCGTCCCTCTCAGATATTGGAAGGCACTTCAGATTCTTAAACCTTGGGTCGAGTGCTATAGCTATCTTTAGAACTCTCACATTGGTACCTTCTTTGCGTTTTGTCAAACCTACAGTGAAAGTGTTCTTAAAATGAACAACGTGCTGGGTCATCATCTGAGACTTCTATAACATGAAATATGTGGCAGAATGTGGGTAAAACAGAGCAGGAGATGTACAATTTTCTCTCAAGGAGTTCAGTCACATTTTTTTAATGAGCTTCATCAGCATGGAAGCATGTCCTCTGGCATGGTGGCGAAAGCATGAAGGGGCATACGAATGTTTAGCATATCTGGCACGTAAATACCTTGCAGTGCTGGCTACCAAAGTGCCTTGGAAATGCCTGTTCTCACTTTCTGGTGACATTGTAAATAAGAAAAGGGCAGCATTATCTCCTGTAAATGTAAACAAACTTGTTTGTCTTAGCGATTGGCTGAACAAGAAGTAGGACTGAGTGGACTTGTCGGCTCTGAAGTTTACATTGTTTTGTTTGAGTGCAGTTATGTAACAAAAAAAAAATCTACATTGTAAGTTGCGCTTCACGACCAAGAGATTGCACTGTAGTACTTGTATGAAGTGAATTGAAAAATACGATTTCTTTTGCTTATCATTTTTACAGTGCAAATATCTGCAATCAAAAATATTTCAGTTACAATGCAGAATACAATATATATGAAAATGTAGAAAAACATCCAAAATATTTTATAAATTTCAGTTGGTATTCTGTTTAACAGTGCAATTAAAACTGTGATTAATTGTGATTGATTTTTTTGAGTTAATCACGTGAGTTAATTGCGATTAATCGACAGCCCTCTTTTTTTTGTTAATCTAGTTAGTCCAGTTACTCTTAATATATTTATCCTTGAGTAAAATGCACAATATGTTTTAATTGGTATTTTTAATGTATGTAATTTCCAATCAAAAGTAACCTGAAGTGGAAACAGTGCAGCCTTTAACATTCCCTTGAGAGCAAAACGTCAAATTCTAGATATTAAATTTTAAACAGGTGTCTTTTCCACAGTCTTGCATTGCCAGATTCAGTTGTCAGACATTCAGCTCTTGCAAGCTCAACTGACAGTATACAGAGATCACCTGCAGAATCTTAATGGCTGTGGGTTTTTCACATGTACCTGGAAATTTAAAAAAAAAAAAAATTCTACTTTTACTTTCTTTCATTGGCTTATGGATAAGAGCAAGAGAAATCAAAGCTATTGTTGTGTTGACTTACAAGTATAATTGGAAACATATTTCCATATTCCTGAGTCACCTGCACTCTTTGGAACAGCTGCCATGCTTGTTTCTAACCCATTTTACAGAGAGAAGATTTTCGTATTGGATGGGTGATATATACCTTTTACTTTCGTGAGATATATTAACTGCAAAAATAAAAGGCATACTCTGTTGCTATAACTCTTGCATTTTTACGGAGAGTAGAATGCCTAGAATTTCCATGCCTAAGAACAAAGTAAAAAGCAAATGATAAAGAAGTCTTTATTGCACTGCTTCTACATATATAATTATAGATGGGCCAGATTCTGATACCCTTGTTGTTGGGTGACACCTTACTCCATGGGTAGACCTGTTGACTTCAACATGATTTAGAGTGTTAGCATCTGACCCTTTATGATTTTACAGGCATTATATTTGAGACTCAAATGACTTGTCAGTATTGAGAATTAATTTCTGCTCTGTTTCTGCCTTCTTTTTAAGTATCCAGCGTTGACTGCCTTGTAAGAGTGTGTGTTTGTGCATTCTCTGTCTCTTAAGTGTGTGTTACTTTGTTGATCTTTCCTCCTTGTCTCACTTTACTCTTCTCTGCCAGTTGAGTTTCAGGACAGTTGGCCTAACCGTGCTCTGACGTTAGTGAAAGTCAGGAGCGTTCCACTGCAGCTGATAGAGTTACCCCCAAGTAAAATTGGCACAATCAGAGAGATCAGAAAAGGTAGTCTGTGTATGACAGCAGTAGGTATGAGCATTTGAAATACCCCAAATTACCCTGGCATTCTGTAGCCAGACACACACCAGAGTTTATAACTGTCTGTAGATGGTGAAAGTTTCTGGTGTTTTCTGATCTCTTGTGCTATCTTTTTCTCAGCACCAATGTTAGTGCACACTGAAAATTAGGTGCTGGAACAATAAAACATGAAGCTAGATATGTCAATGTTAAAATTTACCATTTACTTTACAATAAGTGTTGCCATCTATAAAACTGACCTGGGCAGCCAAGCCTTTGTTTAACATTAATCCCAAGAACTGTTTGCTCACTCACTCTACAAGGAAGCTGCTTATAAAATTGGAAAACCTCCAAGATAAACTATAAATAGCTTGAACAGTTTTTCTCAGACTTATCACATTATTCTTCCCTTATAAAACTGGAAAGAAAATGTGGTAGAAGGGCTTTTCTGAGAGGGGTATCTTTGATAAAATAACTTTGGTAGGAATGCTTTACAGGCAAAAGTATCTTTTAAAAGAGAGAGTAAGGGGGCAGTCTTCCCCTCAGAACTTAAAAACCCCAACCAAACAAAATAACAACCTGGTATATTTTCTGTAATGTTGATAATGATGCATGTGGACAGTAGGAGGGTTATGGCTAAAACCCAGGGAAGAGCACTAAGCGTGGTGAACTCCCTTCCCCTTCCCTATTAATCTAATGGGGTATTAACTCTATAGCCAGATGCTGATACTTTAAATGTCAGTATTAAGTATTTAATTGCTGATAATTTTAGCAGATGGGATAGGAGTGAAGCCAACATGGAATTGAGATTTGCTGGAGAGAAGGAATTTCAGAGGGTAGGAAATAGAAGCGAGGAGAGAAATAGGAGGATGGGAAAGGAAGTGAGACTAAGGACAGAAATAATACTGGTCCTAAACGTGAAAATATTGTCTCACTGAGTGATGCTAGATGTGACAATAGGTGGACAAATAAAATTAACAACCAAGTTTATTTGCACTAAGCTATATTTCCTAGCACTGATCTTTGTGAAACCAATGTAAATGGGAGATCCAATGTGGGCTGGAGGATATATGTAGCTTTAAAGTTATACAAAGCCCCATGGACCACAGTTAAATATAGAATGTATTCCTTCTACAGAATGAGTTTGACTTTCCTGTTATAGAGATTGTTTCCCCCCCAAAAAACATAGTTGTGGAAAGATGTAATTGTAAATTTACTAAGAAACTTAATCATATAGTAACCTTGTTGCAAAGATGTTTTCATCTTTGTTGTTTTGCAAATCAAAAAATCCTCTTTATTCTACAAGAGTAAATCATCTTTATTCTGCTACTGGTAGGTCTGTGCCTGCGTTTGAGTAAGACAGATTACAGGTAGTAAGAAGAATGGAGGTGTGAGAGGGAGGAGTATTGTCTTACGGTGCCAGTGGTATGTTTCTTTTGTGCAAATAACTGTTGACTTTCACAGTAAGATAACCTAGAGTTTGGACACTCTACATATGGAGTGTTACTAATATTGTGGGTTTTTTTCTGTAGACACCACCACCTGCGAGAGGAGACTCTGTTTCTGCAGAAGGTACAGTTTATTGTTACTCCAAATGACAACATGTATTTTTGTTTAATTTGATCGGGGAAAAAATGATTTAAAAATAGATCAGTTGAAAAAGCTTTTGTGAACTAAACATACTAAGCATGAGAACTGATAAAAATGCTTATATAGGGCCAGATTATACTGCCCTCACTTCTCTTGAATAGTACCTTAGACAATGAGTAGTTCTACTGAAGTCAAAGGGACTACTAGTCAAGTGGCATAAAGTACTAATACCTGCTCTGTGTCTATAAGGGTATTGTAGTCTTAGCCCATGTCAGTCTAGAATTAGATGAGCAATCATAGTAATATTTTTCTGTTTCAGAAATTATGGAGGGCCATATTTATCCTTTTAAGAAATGTTGCTTTTCTTGCTTTTATTTCTTCCTTGTGGTAACTTTAAAAATGAAACAGAAGAAACTATCCACCAAAACTAGGCCAAATTTACTTTTTCAGTGTTAATTAAAGCAAAATTGCCTTTCCCATTCTTGTGGAACTGGTTTTCAAGTTAACAAAAATGATAGTTTTAGTTGAGGTACAGGAGTCCGAACTAAGTGTGTTCAATATGCTTTGTTTACTTAAAAAAAAAAAAAAAAGCTGTTGACTTTTTAATGCCAAAAGCACTGTACAAGAAAGGAACATACACTACTACAAATTGGAGGGCAGAAGGGAAAGACAACAAGGAACTTAAAATCTTGAGTCTAGTTCCAAATTCTTCACAAAATAACATCTGTGTAATCAATTTCATGGGAAAGCAAGCTGCATTCCTTTTGCCCTTATATGGTATGCCAATAAATAGCATTTATTTACTAAAATATTCCATCTCAAGCCTCTGACAGAACTGACCACAGTCTGCCTCATCGTTGATGTGTGCAATACATCAGGGCTGTACACTGTTGCAGGATTTAATTTTCAGCCAAGTTGTATCACAAAATAAAATATGTTTACTTCGGGGGCACTCTTTTCATGGATTGCTGATATGGTTCAAGGAGCTGTATATGTTTGGGAGGGGAGAATAGGAAAGAAGCTGAAAGTGTAGAGTATTGCATATCCAAGAGTTTGCATCTGGTTGTCCATGTAGAATTAATACCATTCTTGACGTGTATTTTTGTTTTAGTTGATGTGTGGCACTTTCTTAACAAATGATCATCGGAATGTTCTGAAGTCACATCATCAAATCTTAAATCGTCCCTTTTTTCCTGAGTTTTGAAGACAAGCAGGTGAATGTACTAATTGCTGGGTTCCTGTTGGAACAACTTTTCAGGTAGCATAAACCCTCTGTCATGTAAATAAACTGACATTTTAAAATGGTTTCCTTTCTGCGTGTTTTTTTGTGTGGAGTTTTGTTTGTTTCTAATCTTGAAAACTCTGTGGTTCCTTCTATACATCCAACCTGTACCAAAACAGGTGGGGGACAAAGGTGGCTTCAGTACACATTTGCATCCTCCAGGTGTAGAGGTTGATTTGGGATGGTCTGGTATATGGCTGAATATTAGAGCAGCCCTCAAACTGCTCTAACATAAGCCAGCTGCTGATGGCCCTCAAGGGGCTGCTCTGGCAACCAGGGGTCACAAGGGTGTAGGGATATCCTGGCCATGATCCCTTTCAAACAGACAGTATCACCTACACTGTGGGCTAAATGTCTGTGCAAATATGCAACGGTACACAGAGTTTGACAGTTTGTGCCCATAATGTGTTCACATCCACAATTACCTATTTGCAAGTTTCAGCTAGTTTGTGTGCAGCATATTTGCTTATTTAAAAAAAAAATAGATGAAAATAACAGCACTTCAGAAAATTAATTGAATTAGGAAGTGCAAATTCCATGATGAAGCACAGCAAGGATGCGCAAACATGTGTTCTGTGGAGTATATCCTGTTTTGATAATTCTTGAACTTGATCCTCCAGGAGGGATTTTTATCCCTTGGAAAACTTTTCATTTTTAGAATTGTTCATGGTTGGGAGGCTTTTGATGCTTCATTATCCAATGGGGCAAGAATTGTGGATAAAATTTGTGAAATTAAGCCTTATATCTTTGTTAGGGTAAAAATACCTGCCAGATTTCCTGCTTCAATAGGCAAGGCCATGTATAGCAGACTTAACATTTTTTCTAAAAAATTTCCTATCATATCTCCACTCGTGGAACGGAAGGAGTGCTATGTAGACAGACTACTATGTTTTAACCACCATGTCATTGGAACCTACTGTGAAAAGGGTTAGAGGGCACAGTGATTAAAACAGTGGCAACATTAGCACTCCTCCTGTTGTCACCACTTGCTGAAGCTGCATTCATGCTATGGCAAGAGGGGAAAACTTCAGAAAATTGCTAGCGTAGACACAGCCTGCGAGACGGTGGTGCTAATATAAAAGATGAGGTAGATTTATATTATTACTTGTTACTCAGCAAATTATGATTGCAGAGAGTCATTTCACTGGCTTAAAACCTCTTTAGTAGTGTGGCCTAGTAGATAGTGCTTGACTGGGACTCAGTAAACCTAGCTTCTATTCCTGGCTCTGCCACTGGCCTGCTGGGTCACCCCTGTACCTCAGTTTCCCCCATCTGGAAAATGGGAGATAATCAGACTGACTTCCATGGTAAAACTCTTTTTTTTTTAAGATCTACTGATGAAAAGTGCAATATGAGAGCTAGTTAGTATTATCATTAGCACTTCTTACATCATGCTTTTTCATCGTTAAGGCATATTGCATCTGACACATTCTTGTACAGGAACTCCAGTATGGTCATTTATTCAGGGATCTTGTAGCAGAATGTGTTAGACCTATACATTCAGTGGCCACTGTTTGAAAATAACGTGTTCATTCCAGTATCCTGGGCCTACATTCCTCCTCTTAATGTAAAACCATTTGCTATAGGTGAGCTATTGTAGCCTACCCGTGGCTGTAACAGTATCTAACATGGTCTTATGAGGTAATATCTTTTATTGGACCAGCTTCTGTTGGTTGGAGACAAGCTTTCGAGCCACACACTTCTTCAGGTCACGCAGAGTTCTGTGTTGCTCGAAAGCTGGTCTCTCTCACCAGTAGAAGCTGGTCCAATAAAAGATACTACGTCACCTACCTTGTCTCCAATATATTGTGACTGACACGGCTACAACTACACTGCATGCACACCTTATAAAGCACTTAGGGACAGCTGGACTGTGAAAGGGTCTTTCTAAAATCAAATTACACTCTATATATCATTTGTAATTTTTAAAAATTATTTTTGAGTCTCAAAAAGGAAAAGACAGGGTGTAAACAAATACAAAGACCATAGGTGAAGTATTGGTTATAAATGAGTATCTATGGGAACTACCTTTGACAGTTAGGCCATAATCAGTATAAACAGAGTTTGTCAGAACTCTGTTCTTTAGCCCTCAACAAGGATTTCAGTAACTTTTTATTAGTAATAAAATTCCTCACTAGATGAGCCATAAGAAGCCAGATTAGAGTATTTGGGACTAAACTACTGGGGAAGGAAATAAGAGATTGTGTAAGTCTATTTAGACTGCAAGTAAATAATGCTAACTAGGGGAGAAGAGTGCTGCACAACTAAAATTATCTGAAATGTACAGTGCTGTGGCAAATGTTATTTAAAACGTTAAAATATTTCATACATACGGAATATATGATATGGCATTGTCTCTTCATATTGCTTTCAACATCTGTTTGTATAGGTTTTCTAAAGTTTTTCTTTCCAGATGCGATAAAAAGACATGCAGTAAATTTTAGTAAGAAGGTTAAATGCTCCTAATAAAAATCTATTTCAGAAGTGAATAGAATGAAAAGATTAGAAAAGGAAAGTTGTGGAGAGAACATCTGCTTGTGAGAGGTGTAAGGGGATGGGAGATAAAAACTGAGGAATAGATTTGCAGATCTCTTTACAGACTTACCCTCTCTCAGTTATTCTAGTTAAAGCCTTCTCATATTCTATTAAGGATCTTGGATGTTGTATTTAAAACTCAATCCAATGTGTTGGGAAGCTTAGCTACTGTACAGCACCAGCCACTGCTCTGTAGCCATTACATATGAAAGCTGTTGGTAACAAACATGAAACCCAAAACTAGAATATTTCCTGAAAAGAAGTCTTTTAAGAGAATACATGTGTATTCGGCAAGCTATAATAAACTTTTGTGGGAAATAGGTCTATTGTATATTTCTTCTAAGGACAACTTTCTTGGAAAACACCAACTTAATTTAGATTTTGAGGGGGGTGCTTATTGTAGTGGTGAATGCTCCCTTTACATAAATAAGGCAACAGCTGCTATTGTAAATAGTTGCTAAGCTTCTGATGACACCAAACCCAAGCCTCAATACCACAAATGAAAACAGGGTCTGAGTTTTACTTAAGTGGAAATAAGCATCCAATAAAAACATCACTTTCTTTAAAGAGTGAAAATAATAGGATTGTGAAAATGATATTCTATTGTCACTGTCAGGATGTTATTTTCACTGCTGTTACTAGCAGGAGATAGCCTTTAAAAAACAAAGTAATCGCGTCTTGAAGTGGATTTTTTAAGATTTTTTGGCGGTGGTACATGTGGGGAGCAGAACACAGCTTTTAATCTTCATTCATTTGGGATGACCTACAGCTAAGACTTGCTCTGTTGCTTGGGAGCTACCTCATGCAGCCATCCCTAAACTCATCAGAGTGTTATTCCACACTTCTCCCTTGCCTTTCTCCAGACAGGATTTTTTTTTTTAATATGTTTAATTTTGCAACATTTGCTCAGTTTCACAAGAGGAACAATATTATACTAAGACAGTGGTTTACAGGACAAAATCCTCTTCTCTTTACCAATGAGTTTAAGATGACTTCTTACAAGGTATAACCTGGGCCCAGCCAAGGATTAGATAAGAGCGGAGAGACCTAGATGGTGAAGGGGTGAAAGAGTTAATTGGAGGGAAAACAGGTTGGAAAACAGATGGGAAAATGGAAGCAAATGTAAAATTGGAGACAAATCATAAAATAGGGATACAATGAAGTTGGGTTTTTTTTGAATTTCCCCAAATATTATAGCAATATACATGATATCTTCTTGCTGGAGATTTCAAGAGGACATGATTGCTTCGGAAGATGCGGGTGTGGAGATTTGGGATGAAATCCTATGCCATTGACTTCAATGGGGCAGGATTTCACTCTTGGTTGTCAGTGGGTCAGGAAGGGGAATAACATGCTTTGGTTTTATACATTGGTCGAATTGACTTTTTGAATGTTTTAATGATTTGTTGAGTCTGAGACATTCCTAAATTTATTTCTGGACGTGTGCTTTTTTTCTGTGCAGTAATTCATATACTGGCATCATTACTTCACATAGATACCATGTAGGCTTATTGGTTTATTTGCATACAGTCTTTGTTTTCATATGGCTTGCCTTTCTAAACTGCAGAAACTGGACTGGGGCAGTGTTACCTTATTGAAACTGCAGACAGAGTCTGTAGATAGACCAGAAATGACTGAGTAGTAAAAACTCCCCGGTTCATCCCAGTGGAGTGTCACTTCTGAGGCTTTGTGGTTATTTAAATGTCAGAATTAACTATTTCACTGCTGATCATTGTAGCAGAAACAGTCAGATATGCTGGGAATGTGCGCAGAGTTTAGGTGAAGTACCACACCTCGTTTCCCATATCTCATCTGACAGACGTCACATAACTGAACATAGTCATTCAACAACAAAAATCTGTTGTTGGAAGTTTTTTTGCAACCGTAAGGGCTAAAAACTTAATCTAAAAAATGTGAAAGGAGAAAATAATGAGACCGCTATTCATGCATGAAATATCTCAGTGGCTGGTAGATTATGCACCATAATGCTAAGACCCATCAACTTTTCCCCTTTCGGCATCCTAATTGGATCTTTAGATTTTTGACATACATCACCAAATTCAGTACTAATTTTCATGTCTATTTTCTTTTAAAGGAACTCTTAACTGCAATAGTACTTGCAGTCCCAGACAATAGTACATATACAAATTCATCTGTCCAGTTGCATTCCTTGTCCCAGAGTGTTGATATATTTGTGCTATTAGTGTGCTTTCTTGAGAATTGAGAAGTCTGTCTACCTGTAGACAAAAATCTGTTCTGAAGTGAAATTCCCAATTTGTTTACTTGTTTGTTTTGTGTTATGATCATTGTTAGTTGATCCCTAGAGCTTGTCTTTCAGTGCAGAAAGTCAGGGAAATGGCTGCACTTAGCGGAAAAGCCAGGTATTATCAAAGGTGTACTCTTTCATTGGTTCTTAAATAAGGATAGAGATATAGGAGTGTTATGAAATTGGTCTGAATAAATGTTTGCTGTGTGCATCTGAATCTGATAGCTGC
Source organism: Caretta caretta (assembly GCF_965140235.1). Taxonomy (NCBI): domain Eukaryota; kingdom Metazoa; phylum Chordata; order Testudines; family Cheloniidae; genus Caretta; species Caretta caretta. The sequence goes on along the minus strand of NC_134209.1, from coordinate 40,886,861 downwards.
TGCTGTGGCAACAGTAGAAGATGTTTCCAAGCACTTGGTTGTAGGGTGTCTTTTAATGTGCTGAGCAGTGGAAGGATCTTGTGGCTAAGGCACTGGCCTGGGACTTAGGAGATGTGGGTTCAATTCCTGGCTCTGCCACAGACTTCCTTTGAGGCTTTGGACTAGTCACTTAATTTCTTTGTGCCTCAGTTGCCCATCCATAAAATGGAGATCAGTGTCCTTTGTAATTTGCCTGACTTCTCCTACAGGCTGTACAGCTGTCCTCATTGGCAAGAGAATGCAGACGGAATTGGGCCTTGTCTACTTAGCTACACTGGCAAACCCTCCTAGTGGAGCTGCAGATTATACCAGCAAGAGTCCTTTTGCTAGTATATTTTATACTAGATCCAATACACTAGAAATAATCTATATGGGCAAAAGGCCTCTTTCGCCAGTGTAACTGCATCCACACTTGGGTTTTTGTTGGCATAGCTAGGTCAGTTAGGGGATGTGATTTCTCCCACCCGCAACTGACACACATATATGCTAGCAAAGCTTTTAAGTGTAGACCAGGCCTTGGTCATCCTGTCTTCTGCAGCAGACTAGTGTAAATTATTAAGTAGGCCCTTTAAGTCACCTGCTGACCTGTTTATGGATAGTCAGATTCAAAGAGAAAATGGAGGTCACTTGGGAGTTCTGAAATTTTGTCCTTAAATCACAATAGACCTCAATACAGAGCCGTTTTAGGATGCAAGTGGAAAATCTAATTGTGGTTCCTCCATTGTAGTTCCTTCCTACCGGTTAGGGCAGAACTCTGCAGGAAAGCTTACTTAGTACCCATTGTTAATGCCTGGCTCTAGCGTCCTCACTAACGTCTACTGTGTGCCTAGGTGGATCTCCCCCCTACCCGCCCTGGGATGCCACCTGATGTACCGGGATTTCACTGAGTCTGCCTGCTCCACTAGCCTGGGCTCCCTCTCCCTGTTTTACTGAATTAGGATCTCTGGCCTCTGGCAGGGTGTGCGTACACGCACAAGCAGTAGAATCACACAGTCTGCAAACAGCCCTCTAGGAGAAGACTCAGCTAGGAAATTGCCCAGCACTCAAGTGCAGCTCCACTCTGGAAAGTACACCCAAAATAATGTCTTGCGCTGTAGAGAAATCTATACAAATTAAGCATACAAATTCTCCCCCTCCCTCAATGTGGAGGAAGATGTGTACAACTTCTTGCGCCCCCAGTTAGAAATTGAACAAACTGGGTTTAATAATAAACAAAACAAGTTTATTAACTATAAAAGGCAGATTTTAAGTGATTATAAGGGATAGCAAACAGAACAAAGCAGATTACCAAGCAAATAAAATAAAACACGCATACTGAGCGTAAGATCTTAAAGAAACTGGTTTCAAGAAATAATTTCTCACCCTAAATGTTGTTTTAGGCAAGTTGCAGAGTTTCTGTAGCTTAGAGTTCCAGTTATTTCTCCTTATAGACTAGACTCCTGTCTTAGTCTGGCCTCATCCCTTGCCTTTCCCACCACTCAGTTCCTTTGTTTCTTCAGGTACTTTCAGCAGTCTTTCTTCTTGGGCAGGAAGGCAATGGAGAGGAGTCCTGTTTGCCTTACTCCCCAGTCTTAAATAGAATTTACATAAGGTGGGAATCTTTTGTTTCCAAGTCTTGACCTCCCCGCTCTTTTAGTGGAAAATTACTTGAAGTCCAAGTTGGTGTTTAGTACCAAGTGACAGGACCACCTGACCTAGTTGTGTCACAGCTACATCCCAGGATGTCTCTCAGGAAGGAGAGAGATTAGTATCTTCAAAGTCTTACTGTTTCTTCCTAATGGCCCATCAAGGCTGATGGCCTGTTGTCTGGTGGGTGTCTCCCAAATATACACACAGTTGTAATTATTACATAGTAAATATTCCTAACTTTAGATACAGAAATGATACAGGCAGTGATGAGCTGCCAAAATCTTAACAACTGGTTCCCTATAAAAAGTTCTGATTTAAGGGATGTGCCAAAAGGCGGAGGGGGCTTGTTGCAGGGGGTGCAGTGGCAGGGAGGGAGTGGCACAAAGGAGAAGTGGGAAGGAGGGGGTTGTTGCAAGGGGCTGGCAGGCAGGGGTGTGTATGTGCCCGGGGTTGTTGCATGGTGAAGGTGGCAGGGAGGGGTTTGCACAAGGGAGGAGTGGGCAGGAGGGAGATGGCAGGTGGGGGGTGGGGGTCCTGAGGTTGATGCAGGGGTGAAGGTGACTGTGGCTGGGTGGGGGGGTTGCCGGGTGGAGGTTGCCCAGAGACAAAAGTGGCAGGACAGCGTGGGTTGTTGGGGTGGGGGGTGCACAGGGGAGAAGGTAGCTGGTTGGAGGGGGTGGTTGGGGGAGGGGTCCCCGGGTTGCTCCCACATACGCTATTCCCCAGGCCAGGGACAGGAACTGCTCCCCGCGGCCTGGCTAGCTACCTTGCAGGCGGAGTAGACACCCAGCTGCTCCACCCGAAGAGCAGAGCACAGCTGCGCCTTCTTCCCTGCGCCGTGGGCCAAGCCAGGCTCTCTGCCGTCTCCGGGGATCTCAACGGCGGGGCAGGCAGCCAGCACCCCCACACCCAATCTGCTTTTTGGCGCCCCCCAACCACTTGGCACCCTAGGCGGCCACCTAGTGATTGCACCGGCCCTGCCCGACAGACCCCCTGGAACTCCCACGCCTACCCAACCCGTTGCCCCCCATCCTCCGTTCCCCGTCCCCTGACTGCCCCCACCCCCCGAACCTCTGCCCCTTATCCAATCCCTCCTCCCAGTCCCGGCCCAGCCCCCTTCCCATGCCACTCAGGGCAGCGTGTATGGGCGCTGCGTGGCCCACAGGAGCTTGCAGCCCCACCCCCTTACCATGCCGCTCAAAGCGGCAGGAGCTGCAGAGCTGCCCAGGAGTGGTCCAGGTGCTGGCGGCGTGGCAGGCTGAGGCTCTGTGAGAGGGGGGGAAAGCGGGGGAGGGGCCAGGGGAGCCTCCCCAGCTGGGAGCTCAGGGAGCCGTAACAATTTTCAACAACTGGTTCTAAAACTGCTTCAAAATTTAACCGGTTCAAGCTCACCACTGGATACAGGCATACAAATTTGGATAATCACTTTTAGTAAATTATAACCTTTGGATGATACCTTACAAGACGCATCTTGCACAAAATATATCTGTTTGCCATATCCATATCATAAGCATATTTCCATAAAGACTGTGGGGGGTAACGTCACATAGTGTTTCGGTTGGGAACCAAGAACTTCTGAATTCTAATTCTTGGCTTGGATGCTGACTTGTTCTGTGGCCTGGACAATTCACATAGGCCCAGATCTTCAAAGGTGGTAATTAGGCATCTAACTTTCTCATTGAAATCTATAGGAGTTTGCCCATAACTACCTTTGAGGATCTGGGCCTTAACCTCTCTGCCTCCATTTCTCCATCTGTAAAATTGAGAAAATACCTCTTTACCTCCCAGCGATGTTGTGAACATTAATTGATGCTTGAAAAACACTAAACATCAAGTAGTCTTTTATCATGATCGACAGACTGCTCTGCCACCCCCACAGAAAATCACAAAGCTTCTAAATAAGTTTCTTAAATCAAATCTATGTAGACAGCAATAGCTTTTGCAAGTGAAATTATGGAATTGTCAGACTAAATTTTTATTGCTGAGTGTGTGGGTATGTCTACACAGCAAAGAAAAATCCCCGGTTGGCCCGTGCCAGCTGGCTTTGGGCTCTTGGGGCTCAGGCTGCAGGGCTGTTGCACTGTGGTGTATACTTCTGGACTTGGGCTGAAGCCTGGGCTCTGGGACATTGCGGGATGCACGTGTCCCAGAGCTTGGGCTCTAGCCCAAGCCCAGAAGTATACACCACAATGAAACAGCCCTTCAGCCCAAGCCCTGCAAGCCCTTTGCTGTGTAGACATACTGTATTTTGTGGGGGGGAGCGCTGGCAAAAAAAAAAAAAAATCTTGCAAGACCAGTTGATCTGGGGTGTGAGGATAGTGCAGTTCAGAGAGGATCCGTTTAAAGTATGAATGGAAAAAGAGGACAACTTTGAAAGACTGATGTATCAGCAGCATGAGAAAAGGTCCAGGGAAAACAGAAGTAATTCAGAAGATACCTGAGGTATGGAGGTGATGAGTTTCCATATATTACAGAGACTGGATAAATGTGACCCAGGTGGAAGGAAAACTACACCTCAGGGTTCTGCCAATAGCAGAATGGACTAACACTTCAAGATCTTGGGGGGGGGGGGGGAGTTATATCCTCAGAAGACCTTGGTCTATTTCTATATAATTACAATTGTAATTGTAATGCAACGAAATTGTAGGTCTCTCTCTCTCTCTCAAAAAAAAAACACTTCAAGATCTTGGGGGGGGGGGGAGTTATATCCTCAGAAGACCTTGGTCTATTTCTATATAATTACAATTGTAATTGTAATCCAACGAAATTGTAGGTCTCTCTCTCTCTCTCTCTCTCTCTCTCAAAAAACCTTTTCAGTTCTCATTTCCTGGAGGCAATGACACAGTTCTTGAAAATATCATAATGGTGTTTCTGTGACGTATACATTCCTTCAACTGTACACACAGTATGGCTCATCAGAATCATACGGGTACCCTCAAAGTCTACCTGAAAGTATCTTGGGTGCTCGTGGCAAGGCCTGGGAAATTTTTGAAATTGAATGTATATTTGAATGATGTCATATAGAAACAAAAGAAAGACCTAGAGGTCTTCCTGAGGAAGAAAAAAGGTTGACAATTGTTTTTGTTCAATAAATTTTGATCAACTGTAATGCGAATTCTGAATTTTTAAAAGTTATGCTGCTCTGTGTGAATAAAAAGTCATAATTCCAAATTGGCTACAGGGATTTTCATCAAATTGTTCATATACACAGAAATCCCCATTTGCACTGAAAAGATCTGGAAAATCAGCTTGAGACATAGTTTCTGACAGGTTGGGGACTGAACCTACTTCTCCTGAAGCTCTTTCCAATGTCCTAACCTCTAGGTCTTCCTCTCCTCCTTCCTTCTTCTAGCCTTAGTCCTATATGAGGTCAGCTCTTTGAGTCCTTCTCCATTCCAGTCTGTCTTGAAGCAGTTGCTCGGAAACAACACAACTGATCAAATCCTTTTGTATCCATCTAATTTTGGGTTTTCCAACCCTTCCCTTACCCTCCACTTCTAAGTTTAGCACCCTTGTTTCTATATATTCTTCTGATCTTTTCACATGCCAAAACCATCTAAGCCTGGATTCCTCCCGCTATCCTTCCACCTTCACACTTCCCATAATTTGTTTGTTCTGAACATGGTACATCCTTGTAACTTCAAGCATCTGTCTTAACAATTTCATTTCTACCATATTCAAGATCTGCTCCCATTTCTTCCTCAGTGCCCAGAATTCAAAGCTGTACAAAATTGCAGATCTAATGACCATATTGTAGATTTTACTACACTAAAATCTTAATAGACATTCTTCTGTTGCACACACTCCGCTCATTTTTCTCCAGGTGAGGGGGAGAAGGGGTAACTGTGTGGTGGTGCAAGGACACACGGGGACGGGGAAGATGTGCCTGACTGAATGAGAGAGGCTAGGGGTCAGCCATGGTCTGCATGGTGGAGGCTCCTTATCAATCTCTCCCTGCTCAAAAAACCCCGTTCCATACTTCTCCCACCCACAGCTAACAACCCTCCAAGTTCACACCCAGGCTCCTTCACAGCAATTACTTCCCTCTCCCTCAGCTCCGTTACCCTGGACTCCCCCTGAGCCATTGCATTTCTTTTGAGGGGTGCAGGAAATATGCTTCTGTACAGGGGTGGCAGGTTTGTATTTTTTTTTTTTTGGCGGTGCACATAACAAAATTAATGGGGTGGGGCTGAGGGGTTTGGAGTGTGGGAGGGGGCTCAGGGCTGGGGCAGATGGTTGGGGTGCCGGGGGGTGAGAGCTCAGGCTGGGGATGAGGGGTTTGGGGTGTGGGAGGGCCTCAGGCTAGGGCAGAGGGTTGGGATGTGGGGGTGAGGGCTGCAGGGTGGGGCTGGGGATGAGAAATTTGGGGTGCAGGCAGGCTGCCCCAGGGCTGGGGCCAGAGAGGAGGACTCCACAGTCCCCCCAACCCTCTCCCCACTGGCAGCAGCGAGCTCTGAGGGAGCAGCCTCCCTCTCCCGCCTGGCAGCACACTCACCTGGCACCGTCACTGAATGTGCTCCTAGGGGCCAGGCCCCTCTCAGGTCCAGGAAGCCCCCTCGCCTCCCCGGTAGCGGGTGCCGGGGCGATGTGAGGGGGGCTGCCATCACATGTGTGCATCCTCTCTCTGCAGCCTGCCACCAGCGCTGCTCCCTTTTGTAGCCCGCAGCAGCCACTGAGGGAGCGCAGTGCGGAGCGGCAGGGCAGCCGCCCGCTGCCCAGGGCGCAGGCAGGGACGCTCTGGGGGAGGCACATGGAGGAGGCAGGTGAGGGGGGGGGATGTTCTGGGGGAGGAGTGCAGGTGGCAGGCAGGGCCGGGGAGAGACCGGGCCCCAAATATTGGTGGAGCCGGGTCCCCAGGCCCTGAATTTGCTGGAGCACGGGCACCACGGGCCCATATAAATCGCTGCCCCTGCTTCTGTATTGTAGTTTAAATAAATTATTACTCCGAGTTCTGTATTCATATGTGTAGTAAGGAAACTATTTGTCAAAAAAACATTTCCTGAATCTCTCTCGTTTGTATTGTTACAGACATACTTACTGACAGGTATTTTGAAATAAATTACCAAAATAATTGAAACTGGCATGATTATATTGTGTTATTTTGACAAAATATGCAGATTCTTGCCAAATTTTAAAATATAGTATGCAGAATTTTTAATTTTTTGGCTGAGAATTTTTAGGTGTCTCGTCTCCCCCCCACCCTCCGCCCCCGAATTCCCCCAGGAGTAATATGCTCTTTCTCCAGGCATCATCTCAATCCTCACGATGCAATTAAGCAGTTGTCAATATGTTCATGCATTCTTGCCCACGGCACTTCCATACTTCTGCTGTTATGCCACAGAAACCTAGAGCTTTCTTATTTTTCATGTTTCAGAGTAGCAGCCGTGTTAGTCTGTATCCGCAAAAAGAAAAGGAGGACTTGTGGCACCTTAGCGACTAACAAATTTATTTGAGCATAAGCTTTCGTGAGCTACAGCTCACTTCATCGGATGCATTCAGTGGAAAATGTATTTCTGAATGCATCCGATGAAGTGAGCTGTAGCTCACGAAAGCTTATGCTCAAATAAATGTGTTAGTCTCTAAGGTGCCACAAGTCCTCCTTTTCTTTTTGCTTATTTTTCATGTTGCTCAATGCTTCTGCAGCTTCTTTCAGACTAGTGCATCAGACCCTGGTTTGGTTTTATCATACTGCGTAGTTCTCTTGGATTCTCTTAATTCATAAGTCTTTCCAAGTAATTTCTCCAATGTTTTCATTGGTTGATGTATTTCCACTTTCATCTTTAATGAATTTGATGTCACCATTGTCTTTAGTTTTCTTATTGTGGGTCTTTACCTATCTATATATTTCTTTCTCACCCTCCTTTGTTTCAAGATAGCCATATAAAGTCATCTTCCATCTCTGAATGCTATTATTCAGTAAGTAGCAGCAAAGTTCTCGGTGCTGTACCTGGCCCAACATACAGTCCCTGTTCCAAAGAGCACACAATTTAACCAGGAATAGTTTTAAAAGAATTTCTAATGTACTTCTAAATAATAAAAGTATAATACAGCAAGGACCTCATTTAAAAAGAAACTCTTCCATTAGTTTGATCTATATTCTTCCATCTTCATAGCACTGTCTGTCTGGACTAAGTATCACATTTTGCTTTTGTCTGGAAAGTAAAGTCCTGTATTCCCAAGAGCGATAAAGTGCACTATTCAGCTTGGGGAGATATTTTTCTTTCCACTGGGCTAAAAGCTGGTAATTTTGTCCTTATGCCAGGTGCATCTTAGAGCTTCCTGAAAGAGAACATAAGTTCTTTTCTGTTGTGTAGCCAAATTGCGATGTGACTTATTGTCCTCGGGGAATTAAGCTGCTGTCACTTCCATCATTTTTGTTAACCTCTTAAGCTTGGTAATCGGAATTTACTGACATGCTCTGTTAATGTAAAACACACACTACTGTCAGGGAGCAATCAGCCTAGGGCTGGTCCCAAGGGGATGCGGTTAAAATTGTTCAGCATGCAAGGCACTGTACATTAATTTGCTCATGAGATGAGATGGCTCTGAAAATGAGTGCATAGTGGGGGGACAGAGCGTGGGGGGAGAGAAGGAAGGAGAATAGGATGCCAGTTTTATCTTTGTTTACTACCAATCTGTCACGTAGATAAATGCATGAAGTTGATACCTTTGGAGTCACAGAAAAGCACTAGATCAGTATTGGTACAATGGGATGAAAGCCATTCTGAACACACTACTCCTACAGTGTTGATAACTAATTTCAGTTGCTGATTTTTCCATTAACCAGAAATTCTGGTGGACAAGTCAATGCATATTTTTGGCTTTATCCAAGCTGATGACGTTCTTTCATGGAAAGTGTGGTGTTTTGACCACATGCTTAAGAGTTAACATGTTCTATGGCAGCTGCCTCCACATGCTTACATTAAAGAACTCTAAGCCACGTCAAAGTCCAAGAGGGCTGTTTGCAACTTTATTAAGTGGATTACACTGTTAGCGGCAGAAGTAATTGGGACGATTGAATGACCTCTTGCTATGTTAATTTTCAAAGCAGGTTCAGGTAAAGATATCCTTATTCCAAGATTGTTTTAAATATTAGTGGAACTGATAGTGCTGTTCAATAGAGTGAGAATAAAAAGAAAAACTCTAATTGGCCCTTGAGTGTACAAGAAAAAAGAAAAGCTAAGTCCAGGTTTTACCCCTAACTCTTCCCTCCTACCGTTGACTAGAAAATAATGTGTATTTCCTTCATTTGACATTTACTATATTTTTCCAACATTGAACTTCACAATACTTCATGGAGGTAGATTATACACAGGGGCAAACAGAAGCATGGAGAGGTTAAATGCCTTACCTTGGGTCACAAAACAAGTCAAGGGCAGAGTTGGGAATAGAAGGAGCCCCGACTTTTGTTCTTTGCTCAAAGCACTTGTCAATGCTATTTCTACATCTCCAGTTGGGTTAGGACTAGTGGTGGGAGGGTAACCTCAGAGTCTGTAAGAGCATACAGTATTTTGGATGCTGATCTAAGGCCTTGTCTACACTACACAGTTTTGTTGACAAAAGACAGCTTTCTTTGACAAAAGAGTGGAGGTGTACACACTGAAATGCTCCTCCCGCCGATGTAACTCTCCTGCTACTCTGCCATAAAACCACCTCCAGGAGAGGCAGAGAACTTTTTGTGACCTCGTCAGAGCAATGCAGTGTCAGTGTCAACCCTAATTGGCTTCCAGGCAGTGTCCCACAATGCCCATCATGACCACTCTGGTCGTAAGTTTGAACTCTGCTGCCCTGAAGGTACACAGGTATGCGCCCCTTTTAAAGCCCTGGGAATTTTTGAAATTCCTCTTCCTGTTTGCTTGGCATGGACAGTTCATCTTCCCAGCTGACCCTGCTCGCTTTCCACAACAGATGAGCTCCCATGTGGCGTAAACCAGAGCTATTGGATCTGCTGGGTCTGTGGGAGAGGAGGTTGTGTAGTTGCAGCTTTGCTTCAGGTTTAGGAACTTTGATACTTACATGCTGATTGCTAGTGGCAAATAGGAGAAGGGGCATGAATGGGACATGCAGCAGCTGTGCTAAGATCAATGAGCTGAGGCAGGTGTACCAGAAGGCAAGGGAAGTCAACTGTTGCTCTGGTGTGGTGCTGAAGACATGCCACTTCTACAAGGAGCTGCATGCCATCCTCGGTGGTGACTCCACTGCGACTGCCAAGAGCTCCGTGGATACTTCTGGGGGACTGGAGGCAATAGCCAGTGGAGTCAACCCCAAGAAGAACGTGGAAGACCAGGAAGTGGTGTTGGAGTAGGATGTGGAACACATGACAGAGTCATCTAGTGGTGTGGTGAGTCAGGATCTATTTTTGAGTCTGGAGGGGTCTAGCCAGTCCCAGCACTCTGGCTCTGGTGTGCATGAAGCAGGGGACACGAGCAAGGGTAAGCACACATTTTGCTTTGATATGTCACTGAGAGAGGAGATTGAGCTCTCACTTACTTTGTTATATGGTGGAGAAGGGATATGGGACATAAATTAACAACAGAGCCTATGCAGCTACACAGTGGGGGTTCTGCGGAAAAGTTTAATGTACACCAGGATGTGTCGGGAATCCTCCATAGAGATCTCTAGGAAACTTTCTTATCAGTATTCTGCAATTCTCTGCCAAAGGTTCCTTGGCAGAGCTGCCTTGTTTCTTTCCCCGCTGTAGGAAACTTTTGCCACACCAACCGGCAATTATTTCCACAGGGACCTGAGCGGCACACAGTCAAGCAGTATACAGAGCTGGTCTGAAGCTGCACACCTGCGGGAGATGCACTCTGGAATCCTTGGTAACCCCCAGGAGTAAGATATTTGGTTTGATTACGCCTGCCTGTGGAAAAGGGCGCCAATATTCATTGCTTGTAGGAACCCCCTTCACTGACCACCCAGACCCCTTGTACTTTCTTGTCCATTCCGCCTTCCCACCCACCCTGCCAAACTCACCATATTTCGGACTCGCGCCAAGCTGTGTGCTAGCGAAGGGACAGCGAGAAAGAGATGTGTGTAACTTTTGTGATTCACGGCTGCGAGCACATTTACAATACTTTCTCTGTTCGTTGTTTCTTTGGCTTCCGCAGATATGCCTTTGAGGACCCACTCCGCTACACTGGCAGAGCGCCTCTGTCAGATAAGGCGGTGAACCGGGAGGATTAAGGAGGATATATTTTGTGAAGAGCTGCAGTCAACAGATACAGAAGACAGCAAAACAAGAGCGTTGAGGGAGACAGTTAATGAAAAATGCAGGCTGGATAGCCTGGAAAGGAGAGGGGGCAGGAGAGGATGATTAAGCCACTAAAGGACCAGAGAGAGATGCTCAAGTCCCTCATTACACTGTAGTCAGAGCACATCCGTGTACAAGTCCCCTTGCAGCCAATACAGAACACTGTTCCATGCCCTCCCCAAACTCCCCCACCACATTCTGTGTGTGTTCCTGGTCCCTCGCATTACCCCATTGCGCTCCAACCCTAGGGACTGGTTTCACAGTGAAAGCTAGAGAGACTCAGCTGTGAGAGCAGTAACCAAGAGACTGTTCCTCATTTCCATGTCCCCTGTTTGACGAAAAATGTGTATTTTTTCCTGTTGTTAAACTTTATTCTTTGATACAAATTGACTCTTTGTGTCATACATACGTTAGTTAGTGCTAACATTCAAACGCAATGGCTATTGGCAGGAATATTTTCTCAGTACAATTAATGCTCAGGAATCAAGCACTACAGGGGTCATTCAGGGCAGCAAGTAAAGATTGCCTGGACAAATGCCTCACATATAGACACATTCCCAGGAATCATTGTCAAAATGCTTCTTCAAAGCCTCCTTAATTCGAGTAGCACTCCGCTTTGCACTGCTAATTGCCCTAGTATCTGGCTGCTCAAAATCAGCAGCCAGCTGATCAACCTCAGCATTCAACCCCTGGGAAAACATTTTCCCCTTCGCTTTACAGATATTATGCAAAGTACAGCAGACTGCAATGACCATTAGAATATTTTCCTCACTGAGATTTAACCTGCCAAAAAGGCAGCACCAGTGACCTTTTAATCTGCCAAAGGCACATTCAGTGGTCATCTGGCACCTGCTGAGCCTGTGTTTGAAGCACTCCTTGCTGCTGTCTAGGTTCCTGGTATAAGTCTTTATGAGCCACAGGAGCAAGGGGTAAGCTCACTATAGGCATGTCCACATTCCCCCATTGGAATCTTTTAGTCTGGAAAGAAAGTCCCTGTTTGCAGGTTTCTATACCATTCAGCATTCCTAAAGATGCGTGCATAATGCACCTTCTCTGACCACCCCACACTGATGTCCACCATCACCCCTGGTGATCCACCATCACCTGCAAGACCGTGGAGAAGTAGTCCTTGCAGTTGATATACTCTACCGCAAGATGGTCCGGGGCTAAAATTGGGATATATGTTCCATCTATCACCCGCCACAGTTAGGGAATCACATTGCCTTGAAGCCATCAAGTACTTCCTGCACAATACCAAGAGAGACAGTCCTTCGCAGAAGGAGATGATTAATGACCCTACACACTTGAACCCCCGGTGGATTTTCCAACTCCAAATTGATTTGCGACTGACTGGTATCACTCTGGAGTTTCCAGCTGCCACACAGTGATCGCTACTTGCTTTTCAAATGTGAGGAAAGTTCTCATTCTGGTATCTCTGTGTCACCAGGAAGGTGGATTTGCACATCTGAAAGTTCTGCAGCCAATGCTAGTTATCCCATACATGCATCACAATGCAATCCCACAGCTTGGTGCTTGTTTCCTGAGCCCAGTACTGTTGGTCTACCATGTGCAGCTACTCTGTGCATGCCAGCAGCATTCTTGAATTATTTCTTTCCATGGCACACAGCAGGGCAGTCACCATGGATTCACTTTCTGTTTCGTAGCTCATTAAATACTGCAGGACCAGGCGCATTGTGTTCCTAACATGCATCACCAGACTGGGCAGCAGTTCAGGAGCCATGCTTTCAGGCAGAGATGGTAGGCACACAGTTTACAGAGGCTGTTAAAAATGGTGCAAAATGAAGTTGGAAGCCCACGGGATGATGGGACAGTAAGCATGCTTCCATGATTCACCACAATCTGTTCCCAAGGTTCCCAGTGGCAGAGGGTGGTGAGTTGCACAGTGGGATAGCTTCCCACGATGCAACACGCTCTGTCGATACAAGAGCAGCAACCAAGGATGTGCTGTGTTGACGTGCACAACCAATGCAATTAAAGCGGCTTATGACTGTCGATGTCACTTAAGTTGACTGAACTCTGTAGTGTAGACATGGCCTTAATCTCTTTGGGATGGAGCGAGGTTGAAAATTGCATGAGAAGAGCCTTTCTTACAGTGTTTCCTCTTCCATCTGAAACCAAGAACTATAGAGCCAAACTGGCAAAAAAGAAGAAGCTGAAAGATTTTAACGGTTTGTGGTTCACATGTTGGGCAAATGTTCCGGTGGTTTGTTTCATCCAAACTTGTTTACATGTCCCCAGTTATCTCAGAAAGAGCAGAATTAGAGGCTAATGGGGCTAAGCCCCACCAATATCGACACAACTGTGTTATGCTGCCAAGGTACTGCAGACTGCAGTATCACCTTCTGCCACTGAAAGATTTCAGACCTTGGAAGTTGCAGTATACCTGACTGCCTTTTAAGAACTTCTGCCTTGCAGCACAGAGGGAACAGGGTACAGAGCAGAGCTGATGATCAAAATCTGAATTTCAATTTTTTTCACAAATTGTTTGATCAGCCCTAGAGCTCCTGGAGAAATTTCAAAATGTTTCCATATGCAAAAGGGACACTTCTGCATCTGGGCATGTGTTTTTTGAGTCTGGAGGGTTGTCTATGTGAGAGAGGTCCAGAGCCAGGGGATGTTGCTTGGCAGGGTTTGGTGTGAGGGGAATTAAGTTAATCGGTGAATCAGGTGGGGTGAATTTGTGGCATGGGAAGGTGACTGGGGCAATGAGAGAAAAAAAGACAGCAGGATAAATACTATTCTCTCTCACTCTGCCCATTACTGTAGTGTCCTAGTTTTCCATTGTGAAGGAGGGAGGGAATGGGAGAGAACCCTTTCTTTTACTTCTCAGTGCCCCACCAATCTCCCTTAACTCCCAAGAAAATCCCATCAAACACAAACTGTGACCACAGAGTCAGTTTCTCACTTTGAAAACATGATCCACTTTGAAAACAGGGCTGGAGCAATGGTGGCGAAGAAGATTGCTACTTACAGATGCACCAATTATTTTGAGCACCAGCTGCCACTGAAGGAGGACCAGATTAAAGGGGTACAGTGTTTTGTTGACTCATGTAATTTATCATCTGCCATAAACTGGAGATCTTTCACTGGGGTTCTTTCCTAGTGAGTATCCTTTCCCCTCTTCTCTGCAGGAGAGAGCCAGAGATGTGCAAGCACTTGCTCCACTCTGCCTCCCCCACTCCCATGATGAGGTGGAAGCATCAGGACAAATGAAGGGAGTACTTCCAGGGTTATAAAAGTGTAAATTTCTTACCAGTTTCGTTGATGATTTCTGCATGACTTTAATGAAGAGATCCAGTTCCCCTCAATAAGTTACAAAAGACTCCCCTATCCCCCGCCACGTATGAAATAGATCATGTTTGGACATGAGTTGAAAAGCACATTTCAAAGGTAGGCAGGTAAACAGAAGTTTAGCATTTAAAAAAAAAAAAAAACCTTGAAGAAAATGTAAAGCTTAATTACACACTTGTAACCTTCCATCCAAAGTAAACAGTTAGCCTGTCCAATTTCCCATTAATTTTTCCTTTCTTTGACTACCTATGAAGTGACAACTGATTCTGTGAGTTCAAGATTGAAAGCACAGCCACATATAGCAAGACTTGACTCTCAGTAGATGTTTTATAAATGTTGATTTGTATACACACTTTAGTGATGACAGCCAGAGACAGGTTAGGGCATCAGGATTTTCGAGTTTTATTCCAGACTGAGTTGCTTTGTGACCTTGAGCAAGTTAATAAGGTCAAATTTTCAAAGCTGGGTGCTTAAACTTAAGCACCTTACCTCATATTTAGGCACCTGCAAAAATGGCCTAATCTTAAATGGTGGTGAACACCTCCAGTTTCTGTTAATTTCAGCTGATCCAGAGCAAATGCAAATCCACCTTTGTCAGGCTTTCACTACAGGAAAGCAGAAACGACCTCCGCTAGGAGGCTTTTAAACTCTGAACACCCTGCAGTTCCTGCCTCTCGTCAGTTGGAGTAGCTGAGCTTCAGCCTTCTCTCTTGTTTATCCAACAGCAAGCCCTTGCTCCTTATCCCCTCTGACCATAGCACTGGCAAGGGGGAGGGAAAAAGAGACACCAAAGTTTCATTCCCCCCCTCATGCATACACATGAACTAACCATGGCACCATCTTCCCAGGAATGTGAGGCAGGAGGAGGGACAGACAGATGAGCCAACTCCTTGACTGCTTTGCCTCTAAATTTAGAGGTGGGACTCATAATTCTTAGACTTCGCTCTTAACATTAATGTTTCTCTGTATGAGATTGAGATTAACACCACTCTCTCATAGCTGGCCCTACTGAACAGTCAGCCATTCAAGTGCCTAACTGTAGGTCCTCAGCAATGTTCCCTCTAATTTTTGACAGGCCGTGTGCGCAAAAAATTTCTTCTGTGCAAATTTTTGTGCGCGCGATGTTTCGCTGTGTGTGTGAAGTTTAGGATCTGTGTGCGCGCGCACACGTGCACAGCTTAGAGGGAACAGTGGTCCTCAGGTATGTCTATTGCCCTCATTTTGTTCCTTACTATGTCCATCTACCTAATGGCTGTAATACCATTTACCTCACAAGGGTTTCATGATCCTTTATTAATGCTAGTAAATAACTTTTAAGATCCCTATGAAAGATAGTATAGACTAGGCTATAATTTCATATGGCAGGCCCGATCCAATATTCTGCCATGTTCAGCGAAAGTTAATAAAACAGAAACAGATAAAGATAAACCAGGTTGGTAATTTACTTATATTCACCATTTGACTTATCTGAAGTGTCTTTTTCTTTGACTTGCCAGTTTTGAGGTATCTATTCTCTAGTTGTTGAATAAGCACTCTTCAGTGCCACTTCTCCTCGCCTGGACATGTACCATCGTCTGCCAGACATATACCTCTACAGAGCTTCTTAAATGGAACCAAGTGGTTCTACACTTGTATGTGAGGTTTTGTTGGATTGCTGCGCTGAAGTCTAGACTGCACGAGTGTGATTTGTAGAGCTCATCACTGTATTGCACTTTAACTTCCTCGTGTGGACCCTGCTGGTATGCACTAGATGTTCTTTCGTGTGCATCAACATAGTCCTGTTTCAAACAGACTTACATCAATGCACATGCTAACCAAGTCTACACAGGGGAGTTAGAGAGCAACACACTGGTATGCTCCACAAATCTCCTCCAGTAGCGTAGACTCGGGTTGTGCAGACAAGCTCAAAGTTTCATGGGAAGTCTGTAGGCCCACTGAAACTGTTCTTAGGGCTGGATCCAGCCCGCGGGCCTTACATCTCACACCCCGGGTATAGACTGTAAGTGGAAATTAGTAAAGTCATGTTGTCTAGTTCTTACAAGAATTGTTTGCATATATATAGCTCAGTAGTCTGTGTCTTTGTGCAGCAACTACTGTACATGTCCAATCTAGTCTGGACAACTGAGAAGTCACTCACGCTGCATTTTTCTGTTCAAGCTATTAAATTGTTTTGCCTCCCCTCCCCATGGTTTTTAACATTAAAAATGATGAAATTCTAAGGCATTTAGCCAACAGTCTTGCAGTGTGAAAATGAATCAAGGATTACTTAGAGGAAGTGAAACCAGTGAATGACTGCATGTCCCTCTGTTTCACATTATACAACATCAAAAAACACGCTACGTAAAAAAAAAAAAAAATTGGTCATATCATTACCCTTAAAAATACTAAAACACAATGGGCCAAATATAAATGGTGTCCCTCAATTGGTCATCAGTGGAGTTACACTGGAGGAGAATTACATTCTGTTTTAAAAATACATACCATGGGTTTAACCCCAAGAGTAAGCGGGAGAAGGAATGTGGGGAGAAAATGGGAAAATAGCTAACTCACTTAGCCCCTTTGTCATAAACCTACCACACAATGAGGAATTTTTCATAGGGCAGCAGAAGAGTAGGGGACAGAAGAGGATGCAGGGGGTGGGAAATAGCACCACTCATGCCCCACTTGGGATGGGCTAAGAGGATATGAATCAGAAACCTCACAATCATCATGACCTCAGGCGAGTTTCCTGTAATTAGAGGGAGGGATGGAATTAGGATGAGGAGGAGTATGGCATAGGCCCAGTCCAGCACCAATTAAAATCAAAGGGCGATCTTCCTTTTACAGCTGTGGGAATTGGAGTGGGCCCAGAGTGACTATATGATGTTGGGCCTGGCCACCAGAAAAGATTAGTGCCCCCTACTCATGTATGACTGAGGCCTGTGTTTTGAGAACTGAAAGCCACTGGTTCTCTGGGGTCTGTGTGAGAGATCCTTTTCTCAGCCATCTGGCTCTGTTATACCCATCTGCCACTCCTTGATGATGAAGGGCCTTAGGGAGATGGTGCCCTACAACCTCCCTGCTTATTCACTACCATAGGTCATTCTTACATGGCAGAGGTTATTTGGTTAGACAGTCATGGTGTAGCTATCTGGGCCATCCCTCATCAAAACCCATCAATGCGAGTGTATGTTTGCAAAACAGCCTAAGCAGATGAGTCTCTATCACTGCAGTTCTTTCATTTTCTCAAACACACTCTCGCTCTCCTTTTAAACCTATTACTTTTTCATTGGGGAATTCTTGACTGTTCTGATTTAATGGCTATTCTTCAGATGTTGTTGTCATTAAAAATCTCTAGTGTGAGCCATCAAGAGAAAATAACTCTCTTCACTCAAGGTGAATGAAGTTCATCACTGATTTCCTGCAACTTTTCAACTTGCCACCTGGGCAATGGCTTACAAAATTTTTATGCTAATGGTATAAAAAGCTTAAATAATGATATTGAAGATGTATAAATGCATCCTGGGAGTCATAAATTATGGGAGCTACCATCAATTACAGTTGGAATTAGATGTTTGGAAATGACCTAGTGTGAGGAAATTTCATCTAACCAGATTTTGGTAAATGCTGTGTACCGGTTAATACTTGGGTGACCACTTAATAACAATGCATTAATTTTTTTTTTTTTTTGCTTCTGTGTGTTAGCAGAGCACATTATTTTTTTAAATAAAAGGTTAATAGTGAATTTTGAATTCCATAAATTGAGACATTTTAAGACAGTTTCCACCACAATGTTTTCATTATACTCTCACAGTGCTGCAGGGTGATTTATTGTTCAGCAAATAATATAAAGGAAGGACACTAACAACTGGGGATACTGGTACAATTTGTAGCATTTGTTTAACTCTATATGCTGATTCATCTTGTAGTGAAAAGACTGTGTTGTAATGAACAAGTGTTAAGGTTGCTGGGTGAATCATTCCATAGAATGTCCTGAGGCTATGGTCAATAAAGAGACTATATATTAATAAAAAAGCGGGGGGGTGGAGGGTTCTGTGTTACTTAACAGATCTTAATAAGGCCAATCCTGAAAAAAATGGAATGTGAGAAAATCCCAAAGACCCCTGTGCCTGGAGGGTTCCCTGGTCAGATCTGTTTACTGTTCTGAGGAACCTATATTTGCTCTGCAGAACCAACATAGCTGAGAGACAGTGAGCTGCGTTGTATTCTGACTAGTGCATCCACAACAACGACAAAATTGAATTGTGTTACAGCTTCAAATAAGAGAGGAAGAAATAACATGAAATAAAGGCTCGGAAACGTACACTTTTGACTTTCAGATTCTAAGATGAGTTTCAAAGGCCAGCGATTACATAGCCCTCCCCCCATTTCTATCATGAAAACTGAGTCGATTTGATTTGGAATCACTGGAACACAGTAAAAATGGATCTCTGCAATGCTATTTGTAGAGTCCCTTTTCAGAGTAGAATTGCACTTCAGGGTCAATTAATTTAGCCCAGCGGTGGCCACCCTGAGCCTGAGAAGGAGCCAGAATTTACCAATGTACATTGCCAAAGAGCCACAGTACTATGTCAGCAGCCCCCCATCAGCTCCCTCCCCCCCCCCCCTCCCAGTGACTCCCACCCACCAGCAGTCCCGCCGATCAGTACCTCCCTCTCCCTCCCCGCACCTCCCGATCAGCTGTTTCGTGGCGTGCAGGAGGCTCTGGGGCGGGCGGAGGGGGAGAAGCGAGGGCACCGCAGGCTCAGGGGAGGGGGCGGGAAGGGGTGGAGTGGGGGCAGGGCTTGTGGCAGAGCTAGGGGTTGAGTAGCGAGCACTCCCCAGCCCATTGGAAAGTTGGCGCCTGTAGCTCCAGTCACGGAGTCGGTGCCTATACAAGGAGCCGCATAGTAACTTCTGAAGAGCCACATGCGGCTCCAAAGCCACAGGCTGCCCACCCCGATTTCGCCTTTCTGGATGAGACATGGAAGTAAAGGCTCTGGAACATGCTGAGACAGAAATGTCAGGCGTGTCATAACCAAAACAGCACGGAACTTTGATGAAGCTCAGATTCTGGTCTGTACCTTGCGGTTTGGACCATGCGGCACAGGGCCATTTCAACTGGGTGGCTGTGTGTGGTTTGCCATGGACTTGGTGTGTGATGTAAAGAGCAGCGAGGGCTAAAGGGGGGGGGGGGGGGAACGGATGTGTCTGACTCAGGAGGTTGCAAGCTGTGGTGCCACCTGCAATGCCTCCTTGTAGCCACCATGTGGCATCAGGCACCACAGCAACCCTCCCCCCACAATGTCCTGCTTAGCTGCCTGCTGCCTGCTTTAGCTGTTCAGGGAAGCCAAAGGGACTCAGATTCCCAGCTGCAAGGAGCTGAGGCCAAGAAGCCAGTGGAGCAGCTTTCCCCTTACCCAGGGGCTCTTCGGGCGGGTCACAGGAGAAGAGAACTGGGATGGAGGAAGGAGACTTGGAATAATGACAGTGGAAGAGAAGTGCTGGATTCTTCATCTGACTCAAACCCACGGTGTCCAAACAGTGATTTGGACAGAAGCCTGGCCTGATTTAAAATGCTGCAGCCCCTCGTAACTCACAACCTGATATACATTAAACATGTCAGAATAGAGGTAGCCACAGGAATTACATAGTGTAATAGGTTTCAGAGCAGCAGCTGTGTTAGTCTGTATACGCATCATCGAGGATCTTCAACCTATCCTGAAGGATGACCCATCGCTCTCACAGATCTTGGGAGACAGGCCAGTCCTTGCCTACAGACAGCCCCCCAACCTGAAGTAAATACTCACCAGCAACCACACACCACACAATAGAACCACTAACCCAGGAACCTATCCTTGCAACAAAGCCCGTTGCCAACTGTGCCCACACATCTGTTCAGGGGACACCATCCTAGGGCCTAATCACATCAGCCACACTATCAGAGGCTCGTTCACCTGCACATCTACCAATGTGATATATACCATCATGTGCCAGCAATGCCCCTCTGCCATGTACATTGGTCAAACTGGACAGTCTCTACGTAAAAGAATAAATGGACACAAATCAGATGTCAGGAATTATAACATTCAAAAACCAGTCGGAGAACACTTCAATCTCTCTGGTCACTCGATTTCTGACCTAAAAGTGGCTATTCTTCAACAAGAAGACTTCAGAAACAGGCTCCAATGAGAGACTGCTGAATTGGAATTAATTTGCAAATTGGATACAATTAATTTAGGCTTGAATAGAGACTGGGAGTGGTTGAGTTATTACACAAAGTAAAACTATTTCCCCTTGTTTATTCCCCGGCGCCCCCCCCCCCCCCCCCCCACTGTTCCTCAGACATTCTTGTTAACTGCTGGAAATGGCCCACCTTGATTATCACTACAAAGGATTTCCCCCCCCCCACACACACTCTCCTGCTGGTAATAGCTCATCTTAAGTGATCACTCTCCTTACAGTGTGCATGATAAACACCCATTTTTTCATGTTCTGTGTGTATATAAATCTCCTCATTGTATTTTCCACTGAATGCATCCGATGAAGTGAGCTGTAGCTCACGAAAGCTTATGCTCAAATAAATTGGTTAGTCTCTAAGGTGCCACAAGTACTCCTTTACTTTATACTGTAATAGCAAGGTCTAGATTAACACATACCCCATATCCATCTTTCTCCCTTGCTACCATTCTGGCAGTGTAGGTTTCTGTGGGGAAACACTACGCTATGAGGTTTGTGGGGTATGTGACACCCATAAGAGTTAATGTGTAAAAGCCAGTTCTCTGACACTGCATGGGCGGTGAGCCCAGAGGATCACTGATCAGCCAATGGCAGTTTGGTGTGATATGTTTTATTGGTTGAGTGCTTTGTCACTATAGCCTGCAGGGGAGTTTGGTGAGGGCTGTTTTCTGTAAACCAATATGAACTGGTTCAGCCTGTTTAGAGGGTATTGCAGTTTTCTTGTTCATCCAGTTGAATTTCAGCACTTTCATTAGAGAAGTAGCTTTTCTTATTTGCTTCTGGACTCTTAACGGTGTCTGTAAACACAATAATGATGTGTGTACTGATCTTTTTTATCTTCTAACATGACACTGTCAGGCCTTTCTTAATATAAGAAGGGGGATATCGTCCTGCCTTGAATGACAGTTTTCTGTTCTCTTTGGAAAATAAATATTTTAATACACTACAGTGGCATCTGAGCTTGCTCTCATAAGATCACCATGATCCTACTACTCCCAATACCATGCATTTGAAGTGCCTCCTGTCCCCTTCCTCATGCTTTCTGAGTGTTGGAATCTTAGTGCTTTTTTATCTGCCACCACGTGACATCTGTGTTAAGGATTTGGCCTGAAATATTCCCCACCGTTGTGCCCACTGATTCAGATCCATCAGTGATACTGACAGAGGGAGAGCTAGCATAGCAAAGGTGCTCTTGGTCACCAGATCTTTTACATCTTATGTCAGCTTACTCTTAGTTTGGTTAGATGACAGGGTGCTAAAAACCAGTTGTTGCCTGGAGCCTTATCTACACTCATATTTTCGCTGTTGCTGGATGTGTTCCAATGCTAGCAACAGTGAGAAAAACTTAGTGTACTCACAGTTCACACTGAATGCTAGAATTATGGGACAGGTTTCAGAGTAGCAGCCGTGTTAGTCTGTATCTGCAAAAACAACGAGGAGTCCTTGTGGCACCTTAGAGACTAACAAATTTATTTGGGCATAAGCTTTCGTGAGCTACAGCTCACTTCATCGGATGGGAGTGATTATAATTTGTCATTTTAAAATAATATATACATCTTGTGTATAAAACTTATAATAAATGTAAGAAAAATCAGCCCAACATCAGCACAGGTTTTCAAGTTGGTTAAGGTGACCTAGCACCCAGCCTCATTATTACCACGATTCAAAACTACACTGTATGTTTTTCTGACTAAACAATATGCATAACAGCAAGAAATAGGAAAAGAATTCTTCCAGCTCTGGCTGGTACTATGTGTTAATAGCCCTGTTCATATAATACTTGAGAAGGGAATCAACCACAAACTGTCTTTAGATGACAAAAGATTTGAGGTGTTGTGTATTATGCACACTGCCTGTTGGTGGGATGGATAAATTCTCGCTTTCTGACCTAAGGTCAAACTAGTTTTAATCTGAGCACAGAAGTAATTCTAGTTGCATATAATGTATATCTGTGTATACAAACCTCCTCAGTGAAATAAAACTGAGGCCATGTCTATGCTCCTGTATCGGCTGCCTTTTACCTCAGGCTTCAGCATGATTATGTGCGTGTGGACAAGTGCATGCATGCTTTAACTTTTTACTAGACCCACAACTAGTCCTGACAGCAAAGGTGGGGGCTGGGGCAGGCTAGAAAAAGATAGGATCACACAGTTACATTTAAAGTACCCAGTTAAATGAAGGATTTCTTCCACTTAAATCAATTAACTGGAATGAATGGAAGAACTGACTTTCACATTTTCAAGGTAAACTAGGAGGGAAATGTCCACAACAGGAAATTCATTTAACATTGAACAGCATAACATTTTTATGTGTAAAGGGAGGCAACAGCAATGAGTAAAAACAAGGAAAGATTATACATGCAACTGTTCTATTTCTACAGAGCTTACAATTGTAGCTTTGTTTCTCCACTTTATATGCTCATTTACAGCTGTGCAAAGTGGGTGTGAAAATGCTACCAAATCAAAATGGCAATGTGTTGCACACACTGTGCCCAGGTGTCATCTATAGTAAGGCAAGGGAGAATTTGGCCCCTTAGCTCCTCCCCACCCCTCTTTTGGGGGTTGGTTTAGCCACAGCTCAGAATGTAGTTTCCTGTGATGTCAGGTCCCCAGTTCTAAAAAGACAGACAAAGTTCTTCAGGAAAAGAGGTCAGCATTTGAGATTTATAATGCAGAAAAACAAAGGAGGGGAGGAGGGACTCACAAAGTAGGGCTTCAATCTCCCTTTTGCTTGAAGGATACAGCATATCTTCTCCAAATTTACTGCACTATCTGTAAGCAAATACTGAATTTTTTTCTGGAGATTTTTCAACTAAATCTGTAAGTTTGACCCAGACAACTTCAAAAAATGAAATATTTAATAATTTTTCAGTCTGGCCTATTTCTCAATCCTTTTGCTAATAAATGGCTGGTTTGAAAGGAAGAGAGGAAGAAATAACATGAAATATAGTTAATACTCACTGCTAGCTACCTTTAAATGTATATTTGAAGTAATTAGGTTCTTCTCCATTGCCGCCCCACCCCATCGCACCCTTACCATTGTATTCACAGTTTTCCTTTACTCAAAATGGCTGCCATTTCTTCTTGACTTAGAATTGGACTGAAGCTACCTATACCCACAGGAAAGTATTACTTCACTGAGTCACACTGTGTGTCAAAAGCCATTGAAAAGTGTATAAAATAACCAAATGTGAAACATGTATTTTGTGGCGCAATACACAAACAATAGTTTTTTGCTATAACACTTGTTTTTATGGATATTTTTTCACAGTGTGAATTAAAATAAGACCATTGGAAAAAACCTGATTTCAATCATATAGCCCCTATTTCAAATATTCTCACTCTTTGCATGTACCTGCATGACACAGGCATTCAGGGGGAATCCATGACCCCTTTCCATGCCTCTCACCCCCAAACTGAAGCAATTCCATAAATAAAAAACTTCATTTAAAAGGGTTTATGGTTGGGCAAATATGAATGAGTGGACAGATTCAGTGTGTGGGGTGTTATGTTTTTATGGGGGAAGCATAAGGTTGTGATTAAAGTTTTGTGTTATTCTGTGAGGGAGATTAATGGGTTGTGTGTAGTGTGTTTCCTTATCAGTTGGAGGCAGAAGGAAGTTCCTTGTGATGATGCAGACTCTGTCACTGTCAGTGGAAACATGCTGTGTTGGCTTTAGGACACAGTTAAATGATATCCCATAATTTATTGCCTTGCTTCTGTGTATTTGGGTGGATGGGGATGTCATACTTTCACAACCATAATACATTTTAAAAGAGTTTTTGTGTGTGGTATATATATGAAGATATATAATCTAATATACAATTTTTACTCTTCACCTGTATCATAAGGACATAGGAACTGTCAGTCCAGAATAGATCAATGGTATATCTAGTCTGGTATCCCATCTCTGACGGTGGCACAAAGGTTCACCTACATACTTTGGCTGGCAGGACCAGGGCCCTGGTGAACAGCTAATGTCTGGGGATTTATGAGCCTTGGGAGTTTTGAATCCTAGCTTGTTTTATAGAAAGGTTAATTTTGGAACACTAACTAAATGGGAAGATTGTAGTTAAATTGTTTCTGACTTAAGTCATTTCAGATAGATTGTTATTGATACATGAGATTTGGTTCTGTTCCAGCTAAAATGTGTAATTTAATTTGTCACCTGAATGTTACTGATTTCTTTATTCCATGTTTACTTTTACTGCTTCCTCAACATGTAAGCTTGGGGTTATATTTTGCAATTGTTTCTCATGATTGGGTACATGAACATTTTTGTAAAGATTGCTGGAATGGGAAGCTTCTGTCTTTGGCCAATGTTGTGTTTGCTTTTATAAGATCCGATTCGGATACCAGCGTGATGGCCCAGAGTAAAGCACTACTTAGTGAGCGTGTCTGCACTAGGATTATTAACTAAAAAGTGTTAATTAACACACTTAAAAATCCTAGTGCAGACAAGCCCAGTGTGAGTAAGGCTGGCAGAATGTGACCCAAGGGGAATATATACATATATAGTGAAATTTAGGCCACCTTTATTAGGCAATCTTCTGTGTTAAGGCCACTTACAATGAAATCTTTAAAGTGCTCAGTACCGGTCTATTTCACCTTTACTAGAAGTCCATCTCTGTTAAAGAGCCATTTTTGTCTGCAAATGATTTTAAGAAAATCATTTTCTTTCCTTTTATGATGTATAAATAAGGCCTTATGCTCTTTAGGTTGTGTTGTGTTCATTTTTTTTTTCTCCCTCTCCTTACTTGTTTGATATCATGAAAATATGTTTTTCTAGGGTTTTTGTATAAAGATCTCTGGATGGTCTCAGGGATTTTTCTTTTATAAGAAAGGACTTGAAAGGAAAACGGTGTTGATCTTTAAA
Organism: Caretta caretta; assembly: GCF_965140235.1. Taxonomy (NCBI): domain Eukaryota; kingdom Metazoa; phylum Chordata; order Testudines; family Cheloniidae; genus Caretta; species Caretta caretta. The sequence continues at coordinate 40,861,534 of NC_134209.1, read as the reverse complement.
AAGGCTTCCATTATCCAAAACTAGATAAAACTGCATTTAAATAGACGTTAATAAAAAAAAAGTTTTGTTTTATACAGTCGGACAAAAACTCCTTTCCTCTCTTTGCTACTTAACTTCCATTCTCTTGACTCTTTGAATGTCACGTTTTTACTAGATATCCAGTCATCCTACAGCCTTCTAGCCTGGATGGACCAAATTTCTGTTTAAATTTGCAGGTCACCTGAAAATTAAGTGCAAAGAAACTGAGGGCTGGATGTGGTGGTCTTGTTTAAGAAAGGATTTGAAGGTGAGTTGTCTGATTTGTTGGTTAATAACTTACATTGAATGAGATTATTCACGGTGAATGCCCTTAAAGTTTCTGTTTTTATGCTTCTCAGGGTAAAACATGAATATATTGTAGGCTACGCGAAGATGTCAAGAAACATTTGAAATGACTGTTTGTGAATTTTGACCTTTTAGTATATAATTTAGGTGTTTCTTTAAAAAGTTTTTCCCCTACAAGTTAAGAATTTTCTCCTCCCTTATCTTCAGTTGTAGTTTGAGCTAAACGTATTTATTAAGCAAGTTACTGTGTTGCTACCTTGAGAGGGGGATGGGAAACACAAACAAATGTTGCTAGCTTCTGTCACTTTGGCAGTGTGTTGTCCCAGGGACTGCTCTTCAATTATTGTTTCTACTATGAGGTTAAAGTCCCTCCCCACCTAGCAAACATTAACTAATGTGCATGCCCCTCCCCGCTTACAAGTGAACACACATGACAGAGGACAGGATTTTCTCAGCCTTCCTGAATTGATACAAGTGATCATGGTAACTCATCTTCCTGATGGCTTCTTGCCTAGGAGCTAACAGTGGGTGTTGCTTTTGGTGGGTAGTGAGTACCAGATGAGCACATGGGGGAGAGGGACTGCAAAACAATTTACTGAAATAATCAGCTTTTAAGGAAAATTGTATAATGCAAAATAAAAACGGCTAAAAATAAACGGAGTCTTGAAGCCCTTTTCCCATCTGAAGTTTTTCAGCAGCCTTATTTACATTAATCAGGAAAAAGTGTTTAGTAGAGGGGAACAGTACAATACCCTGTAAGGTTGCCAACTCTGATGGAAGCTATTCAGTAGTCACTGGGAAATTGATGCTGATTCCAGGAGACTCCAGGCCAATCCTGGAGGGTTGGCAACCAGGAGACTTTGGGCGCTTTCATTGAGTTTAGCAGTGGGCTGTTCCTTGGTCTCTCTCTCTCTCTCTTATCCACAGGAAACTGTAATCAAGATTGGCCAATTTAAAATGTAAAGTTTCCTGGGGAGGAGGGGAAGAGCAATTTCTCCCTAGGGAGGATAAGCCGTGTTTCCATAGTGGTGGTGCTTGTCGTTATATATTTATATTGCAGAAGTGCTTAAGGATCCCAAACAGGGATAATGATTAATTATTATTTGTATTAAGGTGATGACTAGATGGACTATTAGTCTATGCTAGCAATTTAAATATTTTTAATGTGATGAATTAGCATTTCCCCTGGATGCTTTATCCATACCTCCTTCCTAGCTGGTACCACCCACTAATTAGGATGCACTGGCTCCTGGTGGATGGGTGTTGGTGGCTGCATTGTCTCATTGCAGATGTCTCTATGGTGGTCTTTCTACCACCAGGGAGCCTGCTACTGCAGAAGCTAGAGTAAGCCAAGAATGAATTTGACCTTTCTCCTGCATATTTCATTTCTCATTAATTTCACCAGCTGAGATGTAGAACTGAAGTCCTGATAATTTGCTGTCCTTTAGTTATATCACCAGGGGATCTTTAAAGTTGTAGGGGTGTTAACACCACTGTTCAGCCAAAGGCCAGCTCTGAAAATTATATTCTGCCTTCCTAAATTTCCCCTGCAGTTTGTTTGTGAAATCACTTTCCGTGCTAAACCATTGTGTTCCATCCCAGAGGTGGCTGAATTTCTTGGGTAGATAGTAATCTCTTTTAATGGTTTGTGTCTTTGTAAATGCCTGGGGATATAGAAGGTGCTTTGTCAAAATATTATTTAAACAGATAATGTGTCATTCAGTAAAATACATTATCCTTTAATAGAGTGCAGAAATATTACAATCTTATAAACAAGCTGCCTCCTTTCTCTTTGACCTGGCTTCCTAGAATATTGCTGTAGGCGACTCTGAATTCACATCTCAGACTATCCTCTCTACTCTTCCTTTAACATAAAAACCAAAGAATGGCTATACTGGGTCAGACCAATGTTCCATCTAGCCAGAACTGTGCCATCTGACAGCGGCCAATGCATATGCTTCAGGGGGAATGAACAGGGCAATTATCAAGTGATCCCATCCCATGTCATCTAGTCCCAGCATTTGTCAGTCAGAGTCTTAGCCATCTTGGCTAATAGCCACTGATGGATCCATCCTGCATTAACTTCTGTAATTCATTTTTAAACCCAATTATACTTTTGGCCTTCACCACATCCCATGGCAATGAGTTCCAGAGGTTTACTGTGCATTGTGTGAAGAAGTACTTCCTTTTTGTTTGTTTTAAAACTGCTGCCTATTAATTTCATCAGATGATCCCTGTTTCTTGCAGTATGTGAAGGGGGAATTAATACTTCCCTGTTTGCTGTTTCGAAACCATTCATGATTTTACAGAGCTCTGTCATATCATCCATTAGTCATCTTTTTTCTAAGCTGAACAGTTCCAATCTTTTAAAATCTCTCCTCATAAGCTGTTCCATACCCCTAATCATTTTTGTTGCTCTCTCTATACCTTTTCCAATTCTAATATGTCTTTTTTAAGATGGGGCAACCAGAACTGAACACAGTATTCAAGGTGTGGGTGTACAATGGATTTATATAGTGGCAAATTCTGTCCTGCTATCTATCCCTTTCCTAATGGTTCCTAACATTTGGCTAGCTTTTTTGACTGCTGCTACACATGGAGCTGATGTTTTCAGAGAATTATCCATGATGACTCCAAGATCTTTCTTGAGTTGTAACAGCTAATTAAGGCCCCATAATTTCATATGTATAATTGAGCTTATGTTTTCCAATGTGGATTACTTTGCACTTATCAACATTGAAATTCATCAGCCATTTTGTTGCCCAGTCACCCAGTTTTGCCAAATGCCCTTTTAACTCTTCACACTTTGCTTTGGACTTAACTATCTTGAGTAATTTTGTATGATCTGCAAACTTTGTCACTTCACTATTTAGCCCTTTTTCTAGATCATTTATGAATATATTGAATAGAGCTAGTCCCAGATCCTTGGGAAACCTTGCTATTGACCTCTCCCTGTTCTGAAAACTGACCATTTATTTCTGCCCTTTGTTTCCTGCCTTTTAACAAGTTATTGATTCCTGCGAGGACTCCCTCTTATCCCCTGAATGCTTACTTTGCTTAAGAGTCTTTGGTGTGGGACCTTGTCAAAGGCTTTCTAAAAATCTAAGTAAATTATATAAATGGGACCACCCTTGTCATATTTATTGACTCCCTAAAAGAATTCTGATGAATTGATGAGACATGATTTCCCTTTACAAATGCCATGTTAACTCTTCTCCAACAAATAGTGTTTGTTTATATGTTTGATAATTCTGTTCTTTACTTTAGTTTTGACCAGTTTGCCTGGTACTGAAGTTAGGTTTACTGGCCTGAAATTGCCAGGATAATCTCTGGAGCCTTTTCAAAAAATTGGCTTTACATTAACTCTCCTGCAGCCATCTGGTACAGAGGCTGATTTAAGTGATAGGTTATGTATCATAGTTAGTAGTTCTGCACTTTCATATTGGATTTCCTTCATAACCCTTGGGTGAATGCCATCTGGTCCTGGTGATTTATTACTGTTTAATGTATCATGTCACATTTCCAAAACCTTTCCTACTGATACCTCAGTTTGGGATAGTTCCCTAGCTTTGTCACCTAAAAAGAATGACTTAGGTGGGGAATCTCCCTCACATCCTCTACAGTGAAGGCTGATGCAAAGAATTCATTTAGCTTTTCTGAAAAAGCCTTGTCTTCCTTGAGTGCTCCTTTAGCACCTTACTCATCCAGTGGTCCCACTGACTGTTTGACAGACTTCTGCTTCTGATGTACTTAAACCAAAATTTTCTGTTAGTTTTTGTGTCTTTTGCTAGTTGTTCTTCAAAATCTTTTTTTTTGCATGCCTAATTATATTTTTACACTTGTCTTGCCAGAGTTTATGCTCCTTTCATTTTCCTTAGGAGGATTTGACTTCCAATTTTTAAAGGATACCTTTTTGCCTCTGTCTGTCTCTTCTACTCTGTTGGTATGCCATGGTGGCATTATTTTGGTCTTTTTACTGTTTTAAAAATTTAATTACAGCCTCTATTGTGTTGTTTTTTAAGTTTCCCTGAAGCTTGCAGGCATTTCACTCTTGTGACTGTTAGTTTTAATTTCCATTTAACTAGCTTCCTCATTTTTGCGTAGTTCCCCTTTTTGAAGTTAGGTGCTACTGTGGGTGAGTTTCTTTGGTACTTCCTGCCTCACCCCCCACCCCCAAGGATGTTAAATTTAATTACATTATGGTTGCTATTTCCAGCTGATTGAGCTATATTCACATCTTGGACCAGATCCTGAAGAATTGCCTCTGCTCTTGTGGGTTCCAGAACTAGCTGATCCAAGAAAGTCATTAATGATTTCTAGAAATTTTATCTCTGCATCCCGTCCTGAGGTGACATGTACCCAGTCAGTATAAGGATAGTTGAAATCATCCATAATTATTGAGTTTTCTGTTTCTGTAGCCTCTCTAATCTCCCTGAACATTTCATAATCACTGTCCTGGTCAGGTAGTCGATAGCATATTCCTACTGCTATACTCTTATTATTCAAGCATGGAATTTCTATCCATAGAGATTCTGTGGTACAGTTTGATTCATTTAAGATATTTTACTATATTTGACTCTGTTTTCTTTTACATATAGTGACCTTAGAACCTATTAAAAATTGGGTACTCAAAAGTGGAAGCACCCCAAAATCACTAGTCCCTTTTGGCATATTTAGGCCATGTAGCTCTCGAATTCTAGACCTTTTACAAAGTTGTTTCATATTTTTCCCCTGCCGAGAGAATCACAGGGGCAGCCTTTTGAATATTTGGTGTTAGACTTCAGTAAAGAAAGCTTAAATTTTTATTAACTTGTTTTGACTCTGAGATAAAACAAATGCACATTTAAGTCTGCTGTAACAGTGGATAATCCTTTTGCCTTGACTACAGCCTCATCATCTAAGAAAAATGTTCAAGTAGTTTTTTGTCATTTGCTATTCCCAGTTTATAATGATGTTGCCCTTAATGCCCATCGAGCTGGCAAAGAAATTTTAGATGCACTTCTCTGCAGCATTTCAGTCTCTGTGAGACGTTGTAGAGACTTTTAATCAGGGCAATTATGTCATGAAGGAGGCTCAGAGGAGTTTTGCACAATGGAATATTTTGTTTAGCACTTTTTTACAGCTAGCTTCAAATGATGAGACAGACAGTGTGTGCATAAAGCTGGAGGCTATTCTTTTTGCATTAAATGTTACTGTTGCAGACACAAGCTATGCTTTTGTAGAACTGTGTGGCACTTCTTTAAAGCCGGCAAATAAAATACTAGTTGTGGTATCATAAGGCATCAGGAAAGAAATAATTTCCTATAGATCTTTATTAGCAACAGGTCAGCAGATCTATATTTGTTCTTTTGCAGACAGATGACAGCATCTTTCCTATCTCCTGGTGATGCGCACAGGATTTCACTGGCCATACTGAAATATTTTATTGATCACATTATGAGAAATCAATTCAAAAGTTGCCCAGGTCGTCAATTCTGTGATATCTTCTATGTATGCAACATCAGGTCTGATTGCTCGTCACTGTGGCTGAGAACAGAATACCTCGGGGTGCCCAATTATAACGGAAGTGAGGGAAAATTCAGAAAAGTAATTTTGGCTTCTTTCATTGCCTTTATGTTGGCCTCCAAATGAGCAACCATTCCACTCCTTTCAGATTTCACAGCAGCAAGAGCACTAATGGCAACTCTCTGCAATTTCAACTTCTCATGTCCATGAGTTTGAATCAATGCTTTCCTCTCCACGTTTAGTAAAACAATTTTCCACACATGCTGAGCAGCTATTCTTGTCTGTACGTGTTTTCAGGTGGGCTAGATAAACTGGAAAATTTTATGGAGAACATTCTCCCCCGCCCCCCCCCCCCCATCAGGTATGGATCGATAGCAGACCACAATTCTTTGAGGGGGTTGGGAGATCATGCAAGTAGGGGGACAATTCCAAAAGCAAACCCCTTAAACAGGGCTGAAGAAGTAGGAAAAAATGCAGGTCCAATTAGCAAGATCTTTTCCTTAGGGATAAATTTTCAGATATGAAAGTGAAATGAGTTAACACAGGGCTGGTTCTAGGGGTGGACACCCTAGGCACAAACATTATTTTTGTTTATTCTGCTGATGGACCAGGTGTGTTGTGGGTTTTTGTTTGTTTGTTTGTTTATTTGTTTTGGTTGGCCACTATGGAGGGGTGGGCTAAAAATGCTTTTCCACCCTGGCTGGCAAAATGGTTAGGGCTACTCCAGACTTAAGATAAGCAGGAAAGGAAAACAAACTCCTCCATTTCTATCTAAGGTACATACATTAGTCCCCATTACCAAAGTATCTGAGCACTCACAGTCTGTAACATGTATATCTTCACAACACCTCAGTGACATAGGGAAGTGAATATAAGACCGTAAGAATGGCCATACTGTGTCAGACCAATGGTCCATCTAGCCCAGTATCCTGTCTTCTAACAATAGCCAATGCCAGATGTTTCACAGAGAATGAATGGAACAGGGCAATTATTGAGTGTTGTCCATACCCAGCTATTTGCAGTTAGAGGTTTAGGGAAATCCACAGCATGGGGTTGCATCCCTGACCATCTTGGCTAATAATCATTGATGGACCTATCCTTCATTAACTTACCTAATGCTTTTTTGAACCCAGTTATATCTTTGGTCTTCACAACATCCTCTGGCAATGAGTTCCACAGATTGACTGTGCTATTTGTGAAGAAATACTTCCTTATGTTTGTTTTAAATCTGCTGCCTATTAATTTCATTGGTTGACCCCTGGTTCTTGTGTTATGTGAAGGGGTAAATAACGCTTCTCTATTCACTTTCTTCACACCATTCATGATTTTATAGAGCTCTGTCATATCCCACATTAGTCATCTCGTTTCTAAACTGAATGGTCCCAGTATTTTTAATCTCTCCTCACATGGAAGCTGTTCCCTACGCCTAATCATTTTTGTTGCCCTTTTCTGTACCTTTTCAAATTCTAATATTTTCTTTCAGATGGGGTGAACAGAACGGCACACAGTATTCAGAGTGTGGGCATATCATGGATTTCTATAGTAGCATTATGATATTTTCTGTCTTATTATTTATCCCTTTCCTAATGGTTTCTAACATTTGGTTAGCTTTTTTGACTGCCACCTCACACTCAGCAGATGTTTTCAGACAACTATCCACAGTGACTCCAAGATCTTTCTTCAGTCATAAATGCTAATCTAGACCCCATCATTTTGTATATATAGTTTGGATTGTGTTTTCCAGTGTGCACTGTTTTGCACTTATCAACATTGAAATTAATCTGTCATTTTGTTGCCCAGTCACCCAGTTTTGTGAAATCCCTTTGTAACTCTTAGTTAAGTCCAAAGCAGACTGCTATCTTGAGTAATTTTGTATGATCTGCAATTTTTGCCACTTCACTGTTCACCCATTTTCCAGACCATTTATGAATATGTGAATATGCTCTAACCATTGCACTAAAAGTTATAAGGTGGCACCATCATCCCCTCCCTCCACCTCTTTCCATTTTGTGGGGAGTGGGACAGGCTCCTAACCATGGGCGGTGGCTGGAGCCCCCCTTTGGGGAGGTTAGCCCTGGCTCCACCGCTTCCTCCCCGCCACCAGGTCTGGAGCCCTGAGATCCCCTGCCCCTTCTCTGCGGGTGGAGCCCTGAGAGCCCCTTGCCCCCAGTTGGCCGGAGGAGCCCTGGGCCAGCTGGAGGAGCCCCAGGCTGGCTGAAGTCCCAAGCACCCCCCCCACACCTGTTCAGAGGAGTCCTGGGCCAGCTGCAGCTGTGCCGCTCCTCCCCTCCCCAGATCCCAACCCGCCCATGGAAAAGTATCTCTCAGGTCCAGAAGAAGCTTTTTATTATGCCCCATGCATGTGACGGGGCGGCTGAGGAGTCCAGGGAGATTACTGATGAACCCAGGAAGCTAAATAGCACATACCGCCTCCTCAGCCAGCCCAGAACCTGCATGGGGCATAATAAATCAGAAACTCCCCCCCCCCCCGAATCCCACAATTGAGGGTCTGGTGGCCATGACAGCACCAGGGGAGGCTGAGCCTCTCCTGGCCTATTATATCCGCCACCCATGCTCCTAACACGTTTTTACAAGACATGACTTTGGTGTCTAATCTGTCTGACTCCAGGAGAGGGGTTCCCAGTTGTGGGCCACTAGCAAAGGTAGGCACCCCTCTTTGGCCCACACTTAGGCACCTATCTCAGTGAGAGGGGTAGAGCTGAAAACATACCTCTGTTGTCAACATCTCCATTTGGCTAGCATAGGCAGCTCCGCACCTAAGAATGTGAATCACATTCTTAGGTGCCTAGCTCTCCCCAGGCATTGTATAGGAACCCTAGATACCTAACTCAGGTTTTTTGGATTGCAGTGTTGTTCCTGGGATTTTCTAGGCACCTGAAAATTAGGCATCAAAGTTCCTTGGTGGATCCAGGCCTCAGTGACTTGCCCAAGGTCACACAGAAAATCTTTAAGAACAGAGAATTGAGCCTAGATCTCCAGTCTCAGGCTAGCATGCATGGGTCAATCTTTCTCTCAGTTGGTGTTCAACCCAATCCTCTGAGACTGGGTGTCCAACCTTGCCATACGATATAGGGGCACTGCCCCAGTGAACAAGGGATTAACCTCAAGTCAGATTCCCCCATCCCTTGAAAATGTGCTCAGGGTAAGAACTATAGAAATGGTTTGTACCAAAAACAGAAGGGAGAGGAGGGGCCTTTGAGAAGGTCAGGTTTCACACCCAGGATCTCTAGAACTTCTATTTGGGCTAGGTTTCACTTCTTCCCATTACAGGAAGAAGGGCGAACATATGTTAACTTTATGATCGGTTTCTTTTATGGTATATAAATGTGTCTACTTTAGCTGATAGAATAAGAACTCAGTTAATTTACTATTCACGAGAAGCTAATATCAGTACAGTTCTTGCAGCAGACATCAAGTCTCTGACTTTGTTGAGTCATATGTACTGGAATTGTGCAATTAAATATGACCAAATAGACAACAATCATATCTGTAGGGAATCTGGGTTTTGTGATATTTCCAATCATGTGTATTTATTTAAAAAAATCTCGATGAGTGCAATGTTCTCTCTAGAGACAAAACCAACAAACTGCGTTGTGCGATTTATATAAAGAAGCAATTAGTCCCACTCAGAAAACACATTTATCATATATCCCAGCTGTAACTAGAAGAATTAACTGGGGTCTTTCTCAGGGAAAAAACTAGCAGCTGACACTCCTATCTAAAGAGGCATATATTAGTCCTCTCCTGCAAGCACTTACACCTGTGCTTAACTTTATGCACATGAGTAGTCCCAGTAAAGTCAATTGAACTACTCCTGTATGAAGTTAGGGGGTGTCCACCCACCGTTTGGAACACTTTGCAACACTGAAAAAAACCATACAAAATGAAGCACCACCGCCTTAATGTGTTATGTAATTTATGGGCAGCCCCTTAAGCACATGTGTAAATGCTTCCTGCATCAGGGCCATACTTAGAAAAGCCCCTCCTCTGAGGAGCTCACATAATTTTCCTATTTCAGTTCTTTCTGGAAGGTAATTTAAAGCTCCTGTCCCCCTCCACAGTTAGTGCTTAGGAGCTCTTTGTTTAAATACAAAATGTTTCCTTCCATCTACTCTGTTTCATCAGACTTCTTCATGCAATCAAGTTATAATATCCTAATTTGTTACCAGACGTATTGTCCTATCAGAACTAATGGACTGTATCATCTTTGCATAGAAAATGATCATAAGATGGACTCGGAGGACCTCCCCCAAACATTCATTAATATTAACAAAGAAAAAGTTAATAGTTAAAATTAAGTTAAAGTTTCCATAAATAACAAATGTTCTGATTCTTAAACATTTGATTTTAAAATGGTCCATGCTGTTGCTGAGATTTGTAAAGACTCTGTTTACACAGGACCCAACACATTTTTGCATTGCTACTGTAAAGCCAACCATCAGAGGGAGGACAAGTTTATTAGCAAGTTATTTTCCCAGAGTTATATGTGGGAGAAATCAATGTGACTGATGTATAGATGAAGAAATTGGTTAAACTTTTAATTTTATTGATTAATTTACCTACTTAATTTCAAGTTCAATTAGGAACAGATGGTGGTGGTGACAAAGCAATAGCTGCGAAATAGCAATAATAAGCACAGTGGTGGAGGCAATGCTTTTTTCATGCACTGTAAGACGTTGCAGACAATAGAGAAGGAGAGAGCTAAATAAGCTGGCTATTTTTAAAGCACATTCTTTGTTATCAAAAATGCATTTTAAATCTTCAGGCTTTGTTCTGAATTTAACAGATATCACAGCAACCGTGACACTATCTGTGAACACTGAAAAGTATGTGATGCTACCTACTCAACAAAATCTCCATCAGCTGAAAATAAAGATTACAAATCTGCAAGCAGTTCACAGTGTCCTTTAAGCAGTCATCTGGCAGAAAAACGACTTTGTCTCATTTTCTTTGATGTCTAGAGTTCATACTGTTGAGAATGTCTGTACTGCAGTATGCCATGGAAAGCCTTTTAAAATCCCATTTTAATTTTTTGTCCCCTCTATTGTCACCATTAGACAGGCACCACAGCAGTGGAGGTTGATCATTGCAACTATCTACTGTCCTAATATTAGATCCTTGGTTCCATCAGTTGGTGTTTGGTGCCTAAGGCTTCAGAAGGATTTAATATGTAGCACTCTTTTCATGGCCAGGGCACTTTATGGTTGTTATCCAATTAATCTTCACAAGAGCCAGGGAATCTGAGACAGAGAAGTTAAGTGACTTGCCCAAAGCCACTGGTGGAGTCAGTGTGAAAGTAAGGACTAGAATTCAGAATGTTCTGATTCCTAAATCATCTGGCTGCTCCCTATACCTCAGTGTAATTTTTTCTTTACCTGAAGTAAGTACATTGGTAAGTGAATGCTTAGCACCTTCTAATTGCCACAAATTATAATCCTAAAGGTCCACTAAAATGCACTCTCCTGTGTGAATAGTGGTAACCAATCAATACATAGCATAGCAGGGAGGATCAGGGAGAGATATTTGGTCAAGGCCAGTGGGATTAAAAGAACCATGGCTTCTTTAAATTACATGCAGAGCAGAGAGGACCTAGGTTTTAAAGGTCTTTCCTGCAAGACCCACATGAAATTCTTTTAACCTGGATGAAGGACGGAATCAACCCTACTGGGATTTGAACTTTTGTTTGCAGGGAATCTGGGTATTTGAAACTTGATGCTGAGGTTCTACCTCACAAAATGAATATGGAAAAAATGAGATCTTCTTACCCGACAGATCTACTTCCTTTATGTGGTCTGTCATAAACATACAGCTAAGGGTAGCATAAAATCCCGCCTTTATCTGTAAGGGGTTAGGAGCTCAAATAACCTGTTTGGCACCTGACCAAAAAGACCAATAAGGGAAGAAGATCCTTTCAAATCGGTTGGGGGGGGGGGGCTTTGTTTGTGCTCTCTTTGTTGTTCTCTCCAGGAAAGAGAGAGACCAGGGCAGGAAAAAAATTCTCCTAAAACCCTACCTGAAATAAGCATCTAAGATTGCAAATTGTAAGTAATAGCAAGGAAATGCATTAGATTATCTTTTGTTTTAGCTTGTGAATTTTACCTATGCTAAGAGGGAGGTTTATTCCTGTTTTTTGTAACTTTAAAGTTTTGCCTAGAGGGGAATCCTCTCTGTTTTAAATCTTATTACCCTGTAAAATTACCTTCCTTCCTGATTTTACAGAGGTGCTTCTTTTACTTTTTCTTTATAATAAAGTTCTGTTTTTAAGAACCTAATTGGTTTTTAGTGTCCGGTCTGTGCTCACCTTGTTTACCTATTTGGTTGGTATATTATTCTCAAGCCTCCCCAGGAAAGGGGGTGAAGGGGCTTGGGAGGATATTTTGGGGAAACAGGAACTCCAAGTGGTCCTTTTCCTGAATCTTTGTCTAATTCACTTGGTGGTGGCAGCAATACCGTCCAAGGACAAGGAAGAATTTGTGCCTTGGGGAAGTTTTTAACCTAAGCTGGTAGAAATAAGCTTAGGGGGTCTTTCATGAGGGTCCCCACATCTGTACTCTAGAGTTCAGAGTGGGGAGGGAACCCTACCATCTCTGCCACCATGTCAGCTTTTAAGTGATTTAGGAGCCTGAGGCTATGTCTTGACTACAAAAAAGAAATGTGTGTTTCACATTGAAATAGCTAATTCACTGCAAAATCCTAGTGGAGACAAGACACAAGTAGTTTTTACCTCATTATAGCTATAGTCAGGCCCAAGTGGGGCTGTAGGATTGACTTTGACTATGAGTCTATTAGAAATTAGTTCTTTAAAAGAGAGAGACAGGATATTTTAAATTAAAACACAGTAGAAGTTTCAAAAAGTTGAACTCAAAGAGAGGTTCTGTGGCCTGCGATGTGCAGGAGGTCAGACTAGATGATCATGATGGTCCCTTCTGGTCTTGAAGTCTATGAGTCTATAATCTGTTTGAATCCAATGCTAATTAAATTGAAAAGTGTCATGTTTTTAGAAGAGAGCTTCATGAAGGGTTTTATGACTTCTTTTGAATCATTGTGTTCTTATCATGATGTGTAAACAAGGGCTGAAATGTTTATTTTATTTATAAATATATTTTATTTATAGTGATATTATTGCTTATTACCTTTAATATCAGAAATACCACATCTGGTTTTTCTGTAATACTGTTTGGAGAGCTCAATTTATGTGGACTGAATTCTCTCTCCTTAACTGAAGGATAGCATAAAGTGATGATGGTGGATCTTTAATAAAGACATTTCATAACAACTGGGGAGTTTTCTTTGTTTGGGTTTTTTTTTTTTGAAAGCAGGGGAAAAAATTGAAAAACTCACCCACAGCAAACCTTCTCAGGCCTCTTTTATACAACTTTATTTTCCCTATGCAGGTCACTATTAGGCAGAATGTAAAGTTTAATTCTGTTGAACCATCACAAGCAGTTAATTCCTTTCACAATATTTATCTTAACAAAACAAAGTGAGAGAAAAAAGTCACAGACCAAAAGTGAAGGGACTTGCTTAAGTACATGAGGTCAGTTGAAAAACAAAATATGTGGTGGTGAGTGATAGAGAAAATTGTCAATTGGCTCTTGGAAAAATAAAATTGTCAGGCCACTCTTTCTGAGACAAAGTTGTCAACTGCTGTATGTCTCAAAGAACAAAATGATTAGTTGCTGAA